>NC_064762.1:13146884-13458915 GCF_011397635.1 Epinephelus fuscoguttatus | reverse complement strand
TGGACTTTCCACGTCAGCATCTGACGTGCAAGGGTCCCTGGGTGTGCTGGTTGTTGACGTTCTGGGACACCGTGTCGAGTTCTGTATGTTACATGCATTGTCTTCTTTCAAAATACACTTCTGTTTTCACAGGAAATTTAACGTTTGCATACAGTCTCTTTCAAAATAAAGCACTACGTCAGTACAACAACGCAAACTGCCTTTTTTTTCCCCTTAAAAAAAAGCATGTGGTTAGGTTTTGGAAAAAAGAACATAGTGTGGCTTTATAATCCCACGGGACACAAACACTGCTCTGTTGGTGAAGGTCGGCGTTTGTTGGACCCATCCACTACCCCTCCTGCCCACCCCACTTGGACTTTTGCCACCTTATTTTCAGTCTTCGCGGGGAGTTGTTAAACTATAATGGCGACTATGTGCGTATCATGCCAACGTTAAAGGACGGCTTTTTACGTTGGTGTCTGATGTCGCAAGTCACTGCCCAAGCGCCAGATTTCGACGACTTCAGAGTGAGACCGGGTTGTTTTCCTCATGCTTGTGCTCTACACATATGCTCCACTCAAACATACCTAGCATGCTCTAGCATTAGATCCTTTTTATTCGATTTTATATATATAAATATATATATATATATATTTTAAGAAAAAAATGGAAGTGAATGGATTCTTAAACATGCTTATTTCACCTATAGGAATATCCGTCGCTGGCTACTGGCTACTAACCAAGAAAAAAAAAGGTGCCACTGTTGTGTTATAAGTTTGTTATATTTATCCTTTAATAAAATTAATATTTTATGCCCTCAGTGTCATTGTTACCCTGTGGTATTGAACGAATATCAATATTTTTCATGGAACTGTATCGAAGTTAGAAATTTGAGTATCGTTGTAAATCTAAAATAGTGTAGAAAATATGCTATTTTCTTCAGTTAAATAAATCAATAAATCAATCAATCAATAAATCAATCGTCAATATTAACGACTTTACAATTAAAATTTCAAACTGTTTGGTATCAGCCCGATCCACTCACAGGACCCACGTAAGTGTCAACACATCTTGCCAGTTAACAGGATAAAGTGCAAGGACAGGGGGGTGTCACGTCTCAAATGGCAAACTGGCGCCTTGGTCCCCTCTGATGTAATGGATACCCGGCACCCACAATCCCTTGTTTGGCCTTCCACATCATTCCACACCGATGCTCCACACACCGGTCCACTCAGGGCCAAGTCCACACAACAAAGTCTCTGGAGCTGCTTTAAGTGGAAACGTTGCATCAGGAGAGCAGCAACGATCGTCATTTGTATCTTGCTGACTTCCTTTTTGTATGAATTGCTCATTGTGAGTGAGACTGAAATATATGTTGTGTGTGTGTGTGTGTGTGTGTTTAAAGCAGCATATTTGATCCCTATTTTGCTGGGATGCAGGATTATGTGTGTGTGAGAGGGTTTATGTGTGAACGCACAGCTTTGCCTGCACAGCTGAGGCGTGTGCAAGGATGAGAGGTGTGTCTCTTGAGAGCTGACCTTTGACCCCTTTGCTTCCGGTGTCACAGTGCATCTAAACAGGCACCGGCGCTACGTTTAAGCCTCTAGAATTGACACAATGCAGAAACACAGTTAATGTGGAGCTGCATTTTGATCCAGTTGGAAATAAGTGACATTTAAAAAAAAAAGAGAGAGAGAGAGGATATTTTGGAAAGAAGTTCACAGGACTGACGCAGCACGAGAGATAACGCTACACAGAGCAGAGAGAAAGAAATTGATAGGTGAGAGGACGGAGGGAGAGGAAAGAGAGGAAGGAGGGGACTTAATCTCCTGGGTGGGCTGGAAATCAAAGCACTTTGTGGAAAAGTAATAATAGAGTCTGCTAGATTGATGATCACCTCTGAGATACATGGATCCACCAGAGAGTAACAGAGAGAGTCAGGGAGAGGGAGACGAACGAAAATAGCTCATGAAACACAGCACAGCCCTTTTACTCCCCCCTGTGCGTCAATAAAACACAGACACTGATGTAATAGCATCATAACTATCATTTGTACTTGCAAAAGCTAACGGCTCTTCACATGAATGGTAAAACAATGCACCGGAAGTGTTTAGAAAACCTTTTTAGGGACCGTTTTTTTCCCACTCAGAGTCTCGGTCGCACACAGTGACATGAGGCAACAGGTGGAGAGTGGGTGGTGGGGGGGGTTGGTGAGAAAGATGGAGAGAGAAAAAAGAGGGGACCCTGGCAGTTATGGAGGGACGTGGTGCTAATTAGCCGGTTTGGTGTCAGAGGTTAGGCTGGGTGTGTGATGTCACCACGAGGGGACGGATTCCAGATGTTGCTCGCAGGGCCACCGAGGGGGACACCTGATGCCTCGGGTCATTATCATTTCTCTCTCTGTCTCACACACACACACACACATACGCACACACACATACACACACAAACACCTTTGTTAAATTGAGAAACTGTGGACCGACCATGTGAAACTGCTGTGTGAATGTCCTGCAGGAGAACAAAGAATAAGCTACTGTATCTGTAATGACTGAGACACTGGTGATTGGTTTTAGGTCTGTTCACTAGACCCCCTGCTCCCTGCTTTCTAAGGCCTAGTCCTCCATGTGTATATTTATGGTATGGGTATATTTTTTTAAGGAAGTTGAGGAGTTTCGATGTAGATGCTGCCATCAGGGCAGAGGTTTTGCCTCGCTAAATGCATCACCAAGCGTTACAGATTGCATTTTGTCCCATCTGCTTATCGCTTATCTTAACCAGCAGTGACCACCTATTGTCCATGATTCACCCCTGACAGTGTGTGATACTGGATTCTGTGTGTTGCAATGTCTGTATTTCAAATTGCCCCTCTGGGACATTAAAGTTTTACCTGACCTTACCTTATTTGAAAATGTAGCTTTTTCTATGCGTTTTGGACGTTCACATGCAAACTGTGTTTTAGTCCTCTAACACACCAAGCTGATGGTCGGCCCCTTGTCAATTTCGGACCATTGGTAAGTGTCTGTCGCCCTATTTTTTGCAGTGTGTCCCACACCGTTGCCACAAGTTGGCCCTTGTCACCGGCTGTTTTTCAGAGGATTCATTGTTTTGAATCAGCATTGGAGTTGGCGATTGGCACATTAGCTCAGTGCACGAGAAGAGAAACATAAGTGAGGAAAGCAAACGAACGGCTAAAGTCAAAATGTGAGGGCATGAGCTCTAAACAAACTTGGTCTGTTAGGTAAGATTATTTTTTTAGCCATTAAGCTCTTCAGGAGAAACAGTTTGGGTTATTGTCGCTAGTGCACAGTAAATATCATTTGTGCTAACTGGCTAACTGGCATCTTAAATCCATCCTGTCGATCTTCTGGTCTTCCTTTTCAAATGACGGATACAAACCACTGCTGCCTGCTGGTACGGAAAGTTATTTCCTCTCACACCATTGCTGAACGTACGTGCTAGTTGGATGTTAGCTGTCGTCTTTGTGGTGTGTTCAAGTGCATCTTTTATCCGAGATGTTTGACTTTGGTTTGGTGTGTCTGAGTCTGGTTTTTGGCTTGTAATATCGGTGTGCACCGTTACAACTCAGTCTCTCTCCAAAGTCGTTGAAATCTGGTGCTTGGACGGCGACTTCCGGCGTCAGACACTGATGAAAAGAAGCTGTCCTTGAACATCAGCATGACATGCAGCCGGTTGGTGCTATAGTTTAACGGCGTCAAAGGGAAACACGTTGGGACCAGAATGAAAGTTAAGGCGGTGAAAGTCCGAGTTGGGCCAGCAGTGTCCAACAAACATTGACCCAACCACATGCTTTTGTTTCCTAAACCCAACCACCCGTGTTACTTGTTGAAGGAAAGAAAACATCGATTTGCGGTGTTGAACTAACGTAGTGTGTTTATTTTTGAAAGAGACCATATGCAAACTGTACATATCCTGTGAAAATGGAAGTGTATCTTGAAAGAAGACAATGCATGTAAAAGGCAGAACTTGACATGGCATCTCAGAACGTCAACCACCAACGCACCCAGGGTACCTTGCATGTCGTATCTGGACATCAACAGTCCATGACCAAACGTTGATATGTGACAAGGTTGGAGAATGTGTTGGCTGTTATCTGCTTTGTGAGGCCTCACAAAAGGGGCAACATTTCGCACAATAATGGAGATGGCCAAAAAAGTTAGTGCCTCTAACGTCGCTAACAGGACCTTTACATGTTTACACATTAATGTAAAGTTAAGTGTCAGAATGCGCTGGAGATCACTGCTCGAGGTAGCCTGATGGTGGGCCAGTTTTTTTTAAGTGTCTGTCCAACTTCTTCTTGTTATTCTTTTTTCTCATTTCTTGCCTTCGTCTTGGTCTTCTTCTCTCTTTTTTTTCTCCTTTTTGGTTTTCTACTTGCCCTTTTTTCTTGTTCTTCTTGTTCCTTTTCTTCTCATTATTCTTTTTCCTCTTGTTTTTTTCTTTTTCTTGTTCTTTGTTTCCGTCTTCTTCTTCTTCTTCTTCGTCTTCTTTGTCTTTGTCTTCTTCTTTGTCATCGTCTTCTTCTTGTTCTTCTTTTCCTTCTTCTTTTTTGTCTTCTTCGTTTTTCTTCTACTTCTTGTTCTTCTTCTTCTTCTTCATTTTTTGTCTGCTTCCTGTTTTTTTCCTTCTCCTTGTCCTCCTTTCTGTCTTCTTCTTTTACATCTTCTTGTTTTTTCTTCTTATTCCTTCTTGTCTTCTTGTTTTTCTTTCTGTCTTCTTGTTCTTTTCCTTCTTCTTCTTCTTCTTCTTCTTCCTTGGTTAGCTTCAAGGTTATGATTATCTTGCTGCCTGTTGATTAGCATGCTCTTGATGGGGCTTCATTTGTGTTTTTGCAGTTCATTTACACAGAGATATTTCATAACAGCCCTTTTGTGGACAGGATATGTATTGATAACAAAGGAGGGAAAAACCTCATTTTCAAAAATACCCATGTGTGGACTAGGCCTTAAACATGTGTGATTACTCTGCAGATGTTGAAATGAGCGCTCAAATCATTGCTATGTCAGCAACGTTAGCAAGCTAGGCTTTTTAATTGTGAAGAAGAAGTTCTTTGGATTTATAATAGAAAAAAAACTAAAAATAGACACCGAAAACAAAGAAAGCTGTAACTGATGCTTAAAGCTACTGTATCTGTGACATTAGGTTATCAGCAGTGCGATGTTATTCACAATATTTAACTTGGTGTGAAGATGAAGCTTCCCTTTGGCCTCTATCAAGTTTTATATTATAAATGGACATTCTCACAGCCAGATTTCACTTTAATAAACTTTAGCAGAAACTTTTCTTGTCTTCTTTCCTCACCCAATTTTTCCACCCGTAACTGAAGAAGACAAAAAATAATGGGGACAAAACAATACAGAGCAGAACGGTTGAATAATGAGAGAAAGGGAGCGTAATCTGAAGCAAAATATTGTTTTATTTACTGGCAAAACATTCCACTTGTATTTTTCTGTGACACACATATATATGAAAACTGAAATAAAAACAAAAAGAGAAATGGAAAAAAAAGAGAGTAGTCGCTTGGTGGCTTTAAAGAGCCTAATGAGAAACTGTAATCTTGGAGTGAGGCTCGGGGTGAGAAAAACATCATCCATCTATGTCTAAGCACTCCAGTTCCCTGTCCCTTATCACAGCCATACTCCCCCGACACACACACACACTCGCACACACACATCCACACACGTATGCACAATTTGGTTTCCGCCTCAGTTCAAGTACCTCTAAAAAAAGAAGAAGAAAAATCAAAGCAAAATAACTAAAAGAGAGGTTGCAGAAAGTGCAAAGATACAGCAGGGAGTGGAGAAAGCCGGGGGAAAGGGATGTGACGGACAAACTGGGCAATAAGAGAGAATTATGAAGATGTTTATGGGAGTGGAAATATCATATTATATTTCAAAAAGACTACAATCCTTTGATATTCGGTGACAGGAACATCCGGGGGGAGGCAAACAGTGATTCTCCAGAATAAGACTGATTTTCTGTCACAGTGTAGGTTAATGACCTGGAAGTCTTGTCCTTACAGTGTGAGGGAGTCGGGGTGTTTTTGTCTCTGGAATGTGTGCACACATTATCTGTATAAGTGTGTGCATCTGTTGTAAATGCGTTGGATTTAGCAATGTGTGTGATGGATGGATATGGATGTTGCAGAACATATGTGAAGATATCATGTGGTATGTTGGAGAATGTAAGGAGCTGTAAAGTGCCACTGCAAGGCTGCTTTAATGTTCCTCTCCTCTCCTCTCCTCTCCTCTCCTCTCCTCTCCTCTATCCTATCCTATCCTATCCTATCCTATCCTATCCTATCATTCTCCATCCTATCCTATCCTATCCTATCCTATCCTATCCTATCCTATCCTATCCTATCATTCCCCATCCTATCCTATCCTGTCCTATCCTATCATTCCCCATCCTATCCTATCTTATCCTGTCCTATCCTATCCTATCCTATCCTATCCTATCCTATCCTATCCTATCATTCCCCATCCTATCCTATCCTGTCCTATCCTATCCTGTCCTATCCTATCATTCTCCATCCTATCCTATCCTATCCTATCCTATCATCCCCCATCCTATCCTATCCTATCCTGTCCTATCCTATCCTGTTCTATCCTATCATTCCCCATCCTATCCTATCCTATCCTATCCTATCATTCCCCATCCTATCCTATTCTATCCTATCCTATCCTATCCTATCCTATCATTCCCCATCCTATCCTATCCTATCCTGTCCTATCCTATCCTGTTCTATCCTATCCTATCCTATCCTATCCTATCCTATCCTATCATTCCCCATCCTATCCTATCCTATCCTATCCTATCCTATCCTATCATTCCCCATCCTATCCTATCCTATCCTATCCTATCCTGTCCTATCCTATCCTGTTCTATCCTATCCTATCCTATCCTATCCTATCCTATCTTATCTTATCCTATCCTGTCCTATCCTATCCTGTTCTATCCTATCCTATCCTGTCCTATCCTATCCTATCCTGTTCTATCCTATCCTATCCTATCCTATCCTATCTTATCTTATCCTATCCTGCCCTATCCTATCCTGTTCTATCCTATCCTATCCTATCCTATCCTATCCTATCCTGTCCTATCCTATCCTATCCTATCCTATCCTATCCTATCTTATCCTATCCTGTCCTATCCTATCCTGTTCTATCCTATCCTATCCTATCCTATCCTATCCTATCCTATCCTATCCTATCCTATCCTATCATTCCCCATCCTATCCTATCCTATCCTATCCTATCATTCCCCATCCTATCCTATCCTATCCTATCTTATCCTATCCTATCCTATCCTATACTATCCTATCCTATCCTATCCTATACTATCCTATCCTATCCTATCCTATCCTATCCTATCCTATCCTGTCATTCCCCATCCTATCCTATCCTATCCTGAAATTTGAAATTGCAATGAGTTCAAAACGTGTCAGCTTGAGCTAAAAAGTAAGTAAAAGTAAAGTAACACTTGGAGAGTTGATATAGCAGCGAACCACTAATTACTACCTTAAGATATAATGGAGTAATGGCGTCCTGAGCAGAGTCACGCTACCTCAAAGTGTGTTGTAATCTGAGATTCTCCGTGGTTTGTTGTAGTAAGACAGTCAGGCCCCGTGTGGTGTATCCCATCAGCTAGCTCATTGCCACTGCTTTGCAGTGCGCTCATATGGTGGTTACTGCTGATATCAGGTCAGCGTCATCATGGAAACATTGCTCCCATCCTTGCCCCTGTGGTTAACACTGTTAGCTCTGTCAGCACTGTTGCTGTCAGCACTGTTTCTGGAGTTAGCACTGTCAGCTGCTAGCTCTGTCACCTTCATGATGAAAACTGTATGCAGAAAACTCATAGTAAACACAAACAGTACAGCCAACAGTCCAAAATTTGCTTTACACTCTGTCTAAACACACTTTTAGTATGCCTCTTATTAGAGTTTGTTCTAAAGCCATGTTTTACAGAGAAAAGAAGACACGTCACAGACAGACAGATGCAGGTCAGAATCATTTCAACCGTGGGAAAGAACAAGAGACAGAAGCAGACAAGTAACACAGTGCAGCCTGCAGGGAAACCAATAGAGACACTAACATCATTTTGGACTGATTTTGTGGCTGAAGTGTCCAACAGGCACTGCTGCATTGATGGCTCAGCTCAGAATACACACACACACACACACACACACACACACACACACACACCGTTACTTAAGTTGTATTGGCTTGAACTTGAATTGGCAGAGTGCCCAAAGTGGCCTGTCGGAAGTAAATGAGACGTGATGCAGCTGCAGTTTGAGTGTGTTTGTGTGTGAGCATGTGTTCTGCTACAGTGTGGCACTTTTTTAACCTCTGCTGCAACCTCTGGTCTAAGTCGTGGCCCGCTGATCGGATGCACAGATAACAAGAGTGTGTGTGTGTGTGTGTGTGCGGCTTCACTTGTCAGCACAGGGCAGTAGGGCAGTGTAGGACAGTGCTGGGTTTCAGAGTCAAAGGTCTGGTCTCTGTCACTGTGAGTGAGGCTACAGTTTATAAACAGAGAGTGGGACACTGTTCAGTTTCCTATCTCACAGTGGTACCGTTTGGATGTGTGTGTGGTTTGATCTTCCAACAGACCAGAACTCCCGGCACCCTACTAAATCCTTCACAGCAGCCGTTTGGTCTTTCCCTCCTTTCTTCCTCCGCCTCACCCAGTCTCCCCCACCCCAACACTGTCCCCACTGCTGACTCCACTCTCTGTTGTTGGATGTCTGGTCAACTCCGTCTAGCCAAAACAAATAGAGTCAAAACAAATGAGCAAAAACAAGCTTTTCAGCCAAGATGCAGCTGAAAACTCAACCCTCTTTCAACATTAATACCTGTATTTCAAAGTGACATTCAGCTTTAAATCTACAGGCCAGATTAAAAAGAGATGTGGCTGCCATTACTTAGGTATTTTTCAACCTGAGCCCTTTTTTCTCATGTGTTTGTGTCCAAGTGACTTACGGGAAAAACAGTTTTTGAAATCAGTCCAGTATTAACGAGAGCACAGCAGCTGACAGAAACAAAACAGGCTGCAATGTAATCACTCAGGGCATGTTTGCACCTGTGTACGTCCACTAAAAGTGTTTGTTTTTGTCACTGACAGGATCAGATTATTATTCTAAGTGTCTGACAACACTGTGGAAAGGATCCCTACTGAGATAGACCTTTTTTTTAAAGAGTAAAATCCATTTAGTTTGACCTGAAACGGCCCCTGAAATGGCCATCACTAATTCCACCAGACCCCATTTAAATAAACAGTCATTTAAGCAAATAAAGAGCCAGCAGGTTTTCACATCTTACTTGGTGAATTCAGGGTTTATTTCAACTAACCAGAGTCTGTAATTATTGAAACAGTTGAAAGACGAATTGAGACGGTTTTTGTGTGTTTTATTTTGTTTCTGTTGACTTTGAATGAAGAGTGTTTTACGGAGATAAAATTACTGTTTATTAAAATGGAGTCTGGTGGGTATGGTGAAAGTGATTTCAAGGCTGTCTCTGATTAAAAAAAAAAGGATCTTACTCTTAAACAAAAAGGTCTATCTCTGTAGGGATCCTTTCCAATAATGTTGTCAAACACTTGGAATACCAATTTGAGCCTGTCAGTGGCAAAAATTAGCACTTTTAATGGATGTAAATAAACGGTGCAAACATGTCCCAAATGGTTACATTGCAGCCTGCTTCTCCTCTTCTGTCTGCAGCCCTCTCGCTCAGTACTGGACCAATTTCAAAAACCATTGTTCCCATCAGTCACTTAGACACAAAAACCTGGGAAGTGTGGTCCAGGCTGAAAAATACTTAAGTGACCCTCTAACTGATTGTTTGTTTGATTTGTAAAATTTCATAAAATAGTGAGAAATTCCAAAGTTGTCCAAAGTGACACGTTCATAATGTTTCCAAAAATGATTGTTCCCGTTAGTCATTTAGACACAAAAGCATTGGAAAATAGGGTTGAAAAACACTCTGCATACCCTTTACAACTCATACATTAGTAAAACCTGCCATTAAATACATTCATTTAATTAATTTTCCCATTTTCACCTTTATCTATACAAGTTGTTCCAATGAGTTTTTCACTGTAGTTTGCATGGGTGTGTTGTGTACACAGGACAATAAAAACAGAAGTCCAATTAGAAGGACAAAGATATTAAAACCTGTCAAGGAATGAGAGAGTTCTTGGGGACATTTTCAGTATACAAAAATAATCACAATAGAGTCACTTAATCGTAAACCAAAAGTTAAATCTACGGGTGAAAATCGAGTTTAGTTTAGTTTAGTTTAGTTTAATTGCACATACATGTATAGAAAAGACAGAAAAAGGAAATTTAAAGTTAATACATTGTGCAGCAGAGGTTAGAAAAGGCTAAAATAACAATTATACATAAAAAGAAAAAGACAAACGCAGATATTGAACAAGAATTACAGACTAAGAAGTAATACAAAATTGTTACAGTACAATTGACAAAAAAAATGTACATGCACATTACAAATGAATGGATGCAATGAGAGAGAGTCTTTGCAAATTAGAGTCCAAAAATATCTTTAAATAACATTTAAATATCTTAACCGTGCTTTCAAAATGAAAATCAAAAATGTAAATGTGCCTTTTACATTTTTAACACTACTTTAAGAGACTGCATATAAGATTTCAGATTTCAGGAATGCAAAGATCACTGGGGTTCAAGTGTTGAGTCAAATATATCCAAAATTTGGTTTATCCAAGACAAAAATCATTTGATATCTTTACATCTCTGACTAATCTCTGTAAATGAAGGGAGATATAATGTCAAGATTATCATTACACACACCTAATTTGTGGTGTAATGCTGCACCGTCGCTGATATTATTCACACCTGATTACTCAGGCTGTTGTTAACACCGAGAGCGATGATGGAGAGGGATGATAAACAGTGCTGCGCTCTTATTGGCTGGATCAGGTTCTGGGCTTTTGATCTTTTTCCTCCTCATTACTCAGGGGGGAGCGACAGGTGTGTGTGTGTCTGTTTATACATGTGAAAATATTTGTAACGCGTATAATAAGGTGAAGCAGTTACCAAGGAAAAAATCTGTTTGCAGAGTTTTCTGTGTTTTATTTATTATCAATTATTTCACTCCTTGTAAATGTTCAAAGTGCAGCACCTTTGTTTTATTTTGAAAAATTAAAGTTGTTTCCTTTCCAAGCAGATGAAATGATCTCACCACATCATATCTGCTCTGTCTCAGCCATCCGGTTAGCTCATAGTTGCACACTCACAAACAGACCACTGATACACACACACTGATTATCTATAACTTTCTATGGCATTCAGTGGTAATTACCGTAGCTCATGGTGCCGAGGGACACCGAGTATTATCAGACCCCAGGAAGACAGATAAGAGCAGTCCCTAAAGACAGTAGTGTGTGTGTGTTTTGCATTTATGTATTTCAATGCATGTGTTAGCTCACTCTTGTCCACAAGAACAAACTCCAGGCTTGACTACGATACGCCCACATAACCTGCTGATATCTCCGGATAAACCATCCAGGACTGCTGATAGCCAGGGACGTGTTGACTGCCCCGAATACAGGGAAACCTCTTCCTTCCTGGGCGAAGACATTACGCATACCCCCTTCCTCCCCTGGCTGCTTCGCCTCCAGCCTACAATCTCCCACGTCCCACGGGGTAGTGTCGGCCCCCACCAGGCCCAGTGTTAGGGCTCCTCCTGGGCTACTCCGCTGATACTCCCCTCCTCTAGGAGTGGGCCTGGTGTACAGGGAGGAAACTTGTACAAACATTTGACTTACAATCTCTTACACACACCCTCACACACTGTACACCAACAGAAAGCCAGAAATTGAATATACAACAACAAATCTCCTTCGCTTGTGGAATATAAGCATGAAAAGCATCGGTTGTATTTATGACAGAGATGTGGAACTGGAGGGAAGAAAAACTAAAATAAAGGACCAATCTCATTTCATATTTTTACCCCAACCCCTTGTGTTTGAGTGCCACCTTGCCCCTCCGATCAGAGTTACAAGGTGTAGTGGTTGAAAGCTTCCTCTGTGACATAGGACAACCCTTCAAGACCCTGATACGTCATCTGCATGCTGGCATTGACCTACACAGACGTGACGAGTGTTGCCGGACATTGCATATACCATCTTCTACTGTGATTATTTCTCTTGCGTGGGCTGTAGAGTGCTAGAGGGATTTTTTTGTAGACTGGATTTTCCCATTGGATTTTGGATTATTACAGAAAATAGGCTCCATGGCAAATGAGAGTTTTTGATACTTACATGTTTTCTTCAGTAAGATAATCTTCACAAATTACCATTATGATTTTTGAAGCGTAAATGCAATCTCCAGACGTAAAAACCTAACATTAGACTATAAACAAACTGCACTACAGTTGCATGAAGTGAAAGGGCAACCTTCAAGTGCAAAGTTGGTCCACTAAACAAGCTTTTTTCCACCTATGACCACCTCATATCGTTAGGATTAATGTCAGAGAACATATAGAAAACGACATGTAAACGTGTTGTCTTACCTTAACTGTGTGCTGCTGTGTTTACCATTTAGCTCTGCTTTCCAAAGCGCGGCCGAAATATTGCGAGAACAAGCAGCTCTAGATAAAGCCCAGCTGGATACTACTCCAGGTGGAGGGTATTACCGGAGATTGTGAAAACAAAATGTGGTGGTATGAGATCGCTGCTTGTTCTCGCAATATTTCGGCCGTGCTTTGGAAAGCAGAGCTAAATGGTAAACACAGCAGCGTACGGTTAAGATAAGACAACACGTTTACATGTCGTTTTCTATATGTTCTCTGACATTTATCCTAACGATATGAGGCGGTCTTTGTGGAGAAAAAGCTTGTTTAGTGGACTAACTTTGCACTTGAAGGTTGCCCATTCACTTACGTTTTAACAGGTCTGACGTTACTATGCGCCCCGGCTGTATCTAGGCTAATGGCTAACATGCTAACTATTATTTATATGTCACTAGTCACTTGAAACAAATTTAGGATGATAGGAGACAGGTTGAAATAAACCGAAATTTCCCTTCAAGATGATGTAACGGGGAATGCTAAAATGCTAACTAATTTCCAGAATGTAGGACTCATTCCTGCACCACTCTTTCAGCAGCCTTTTGCAGCTGTCAGGATTTAGTTGTGATTTGTTCACAACCTAAGTGTTGCGCTATCAATCAGTCAAACAAATCCTCATACTAAAAAGAACACTGCTTCATTAGTTGCGCTCTGTAAGCTAATGTTAGCAGCCCGTGTTTCTACTCTTCCAGTCTGCACTGATATTAGAATGGTGGTAACAAGTGCAGTAACTTTGCTGTTGGACTTAAGTTAAATTTTGGGCATCATATCCCACCAAAGGGGGGAATGCAGACTATACTAGTAACGTATGTCATGTCATGTTACATTAGTAACAAGCATAGGCCCTTATTTTAAGCCAAATCATGATTTTTCTCTTAACATAACCACTTGCTTTTGTTGCCTACACCTAAGGACGTAAACCTAGAAGTTTCAAACCAACGTTGTAAATTTGTTTTGAAAAAGTAACAATGCATGTAATGTGGGTAAACTGACATGCAGCCGAACAACCAAAACTGTGCAGTAGGGCTACCTAGCAGGTCACATTTTGGTGCAGCGGGCCATTGACCAAGCATCAGTATTTGATGTGTTGAGAGTGAGAAGTGTTGAAAAATTAGCAATAACAATGTAGCGTTAGCTAGCTATCAGGTAAACTTCGGAGACATCTGCAAAACCATCATTTTGTTATGCTTATTATAAAGAAAGGGACTGTAATACAACAACAAAGTGATGGTTATCATAAGTTTTAAATCTTTATTAATGAAGATAACAGCTGTGGGTTACTTTTGTTGTTTTGGCAGCCATCTTGATGATTTCTCAAAACACAGATATGAAATGTGCCCCTGAAAAACCTCCATTTTAATGGCCATGTAGCCCTAACACTTCGTCATACCCCTCTATCCCAACAGGAATCGAGACACCCTGATGTGACTGTGCAAAATGGAGGGGTGGGGTGAAGTGGTAGGGTCAAGGGGTGTGTTGGAACTGGGGCAAAAGAGTGTGAAATTATCAAGTTTGGCTGTTTAGGACTTGTGATTTGACATCATTCAACTGATGGTGTGTGTGTGTGTGTGTGTGTGTGTGTGTGTGTGTGTGTGTAAGGTTAAGGTAGTTGACCTTTCCACATCTCATTTCAACCTAATCTATGTTTGCGTTGCATGTGTGTATCAGTTCTCCCATGAGACACAGACATAATGCTACCGGAGGCTAACAGGAGATGACCAAGAGGTGAGATCTGAGTTGTGATTAAAAACCAAGAAAGCCCCTGACACACACACACACACACACACACACATGCAAACATCCAACATCAAATCTCAAGAGACCCTTAAGATCCTCTGAACCCAAAGTCCCAAGGCAGGAAGCAGACAAGTGTGTCTGTGAGTATTAGCTGATTAGTGTGGGCTTGTGTTTGTTTGTGTGTGTGTGTGTGAGTGTGACCCAAGCTCCGGTGCAGCTAACAGACACGTCCACTTAGTAGGAGAGGACAGACACAACAGCACCTTACCTTTACGGCGTAATGACAAACAGATGTCTGCTGACCTCTCTGCTAAACGTTAGCTGTAACATGTAATTACTGGAGTATCATGCTAAATACAGAGTGCATGCTCTTGCATATTTCTCCGATGACACCGCACTGTAGGCAGTTATGAGAAAACTCAGCCCAAAAATATCTGTACTCTATTGTTGCCAGATTCACTGACATTTTAAAGTCATTAACATTTGAAGAGTTTGTAAGAACACCGTTGCAACAGTGCTTGACACAATCATTCAGAGAGATATCCAGGAAGAGATATCCATCTCATCAGCAGATCATGAGACAATGGGCCCCCACGTGCAAAGGGCCCCAGCACCTCTCCTACGTAGGAGCAAGACACTCAAACTTGGCTGTGTGGTTCATTTTGAAGATTTCTACACCAAGCCCTCGCCGACAGAACCCCAGATAACGTGGTGACGTCACCAAACTATGTTTTTTTTTAACTTGGAGACGACACATGGTAAAGGCATGGATATTCTTCCCAGTGTTGAATCAGATCTGCCTCCAGGGCCTGGGTCCAAACACAACACGCTCCTCGTGATCCTGTGGACGCCGCCATTGTTGTTGTTGCTTGACGGCTTGTCAGTGTTGCCAGATCTTGGGAAAGAAACAAGCAACCAGGGCTATGGAAACAAGCCCAAAAGAAGCGATATAGAGAGAAAGGTGACGTTCAGAGAGCAAGCCCAAAAAAAACCCGCAACTCACGACTGCTAATATTTGTAAGCGACTTTACAAAAAAACAAGCCCAAAGTCATGGCTAATAAGCAGACCTGGCAACCCTGCGGATTGGACTCCTCACATTTCTTCCGTCCTCCTGTGTGCTCACGTGGGACATATCCCGCCTCTCATTGGCTGATGCTCTTTGTCAGTCGTGTCAGACTTCTTCAGTTTTCTAGCACCACATATCCAGTCCCAGTCACAGACAAGAGGGTGACTTGCTCGTGGGCTTGTTCACACATGAGGAGTCGTCGTGGCAGACTATCTGCCGACTCACCTCTCAAGATCCTCTGTGACGTCAAAATCGTGTAATGTGAACTAGGCCTTAGTCATTGACTGTAGTCTTTGTCATGTGTCCAAGTGTGACTTTCTGGCCAAGACACTGGCAATGTGAGTCGATGCAACAGTCAGCCTTCTTTACGGCTAGTTCTTTGATGTCGGTTTGGTGTCTCTGAGCCTTAATACGGACACCAAATTCTGCCCTTTGTCTCGATCTGTCCTTGGCCTTATTTTAAAAGTAGAAGGAAAGGTTGCACAGAATGATCCTTCACTTCCAGGTCGGATTGATCAGTTGATGCTCTGCTCTCACTGTGAGGGTTCTGACTAACAAAAATAAGTGTGAGCAGCTTTGATCATTACGAATGTGGGAATTCCCTTTCACTACTTACACTTACAGTTCTGTCCTCCCTTGTGCAAGTATCAAATTCTGCACAAATACGCTCCTGTATGCTCTCAAATGTGACTTGCACTAAAAATTAGTTTTGTGCTCTCTCTCCTTTGTTATCAATATTCTTCCATATTTTTCCACTGCCCTTTATTCTTTGTGAACAGTGTGTTTATATCTCTCACTCCCTCCTGCTGTCTTTCTTCTTGGTTTTGAAAAGATTGTTGAGTTGTTTAGGTTGCAAAGAGGTGTGACAGAAGCTATTCCATCAAATTATCTCATATTCCAAAGATGTGCTATTGCCTCTGAAACACACACACACGCACACACACACACACACACACACACACACACACACACACAGAGATCTGTCATTGTGCTGTATCAGCTGTTGTCCAGCTGTTTGATTTGTGTTTACTTTTTGGCTTATTTATTTGACAGCAGCAGCCTGCATCTGAAGAGGTGAGAAGTGTGTGTTTGTGTGTGTTTGTGTGTGTGTGTGTGTGTTTGTGTGTGTGTGTGTGTGTGTGTGTGTGTGTGTGTATGTGTGTGCAATTGTGTTACTCTTACGATTTCATCATCATCATCACTGTTAACTTTTTTAATAATGCTTTATAGGCTTATGTTAATGCCTTTTTTGCTTTAAACTTCATCTCTGCTGTTTTGTTAATAACTAAATGAGTAAAAATCCTTGCAGTTATCATTGTTGCCATCATGTTTTGACACATTTGATTGCTGATCAAACATATTTCTTCAACATAAAATTGGTAAAATGTAAATGCTCAACATTCCTGTGTTATGAAAACCTTCCCATCAGCATTTGTAACAGTGAAACTTTGATGGAAATCAATTTATCTAATTGAAATCAGTGTTTTCAGAGGATTGAAAAATAAGTATGTTTAAACCCATTTCCACCAAACACTTTCAGTATGATCCAACAGTAACCCTTCAGACATGGTACCTAGACCCTAGCGTTTCCACTGCAAACAGTACTCTTAAATGTGGGCGGGGTTGTTGTCACTCACTGCTCCGTCCAGCACTCACTGTATTTCCTCATCACTGGTGACACAGATGGAAGTCTGCACCTCGTTTATCGTCCACAGAACCAGGCTGCACGCCGACATTTTCAGAACAAAATAAAACAGGCTGTGTTCAGGCTGCTATTTAAAAATAGCGGGTTTGTGCATTTAGTCCTTCTCAGGCAAGCTCAGGGGTTTAGAGTTGCCCACTGGAAAGACGCGCCACAACAATTTTTTTCCCCCTCCAAGTGAGGATTAGAATATATGTAGTGCACATAACCCGATTGAAATTAATGTATATAAACCCTTGAAGATCCACTCATTACTAAAACTGTATGTCATATAAAAACTAAAGTAATGGTCAAAGCTGTCACAGTGAAATTTAAGGTGTGTTGATGGATTCACATCATCAACTCATGCATTGAGTAACATAACAAGTTAACGTTCCACCTTAAAAGTTGCCGGCAGTCGGCCTAATGAATTCAGTTTTTTCTCCGACTCCAAGAGGCAGCAAAACATCCTTTCATTTTAGAGTTATAGTTTACTAATAAAACTCTCCACAGTATGAACAGTGGTTACATGAGCCTCAAAACCAGTCACAACTCGGCCCTGAGCAGAGTGACCGTCCTCTATTGACCAATCAGACTGCAGTGTTCACAGCTCCACCTTTTAGTACCAGATCTGTGTGCTAGGTACCCAAAATGTGGATGCTATGCAACGTTTCCATTGATACCATTCACAACTTTTTCGCAGTTGAAATGGAAACAAAGCGTACGGAACTGAACTGAACTGAACCTTAATGCTCGGTGTAAACGGGGCTTTAGTTACAACAAATCATAAATACATGCGTGACAACTGTACTTAAATTGCGTAACTTCAAAACAATATTGACTCTTGGCTTCACACAGGACACGAGGTGAGGGAGGGGTCGGGATGAGGGGGTTAGTGGCTTATCTAGGGCACTGAATGCGCTACGTCAGGCACTGGTCTCCCGGATGAAAAACCACTTTTGTTTTAGCCATGCAGCTCCCCTCACTAACTCTTGGGGTCAAGTATTACAAAAAGGTTTCACTGGACTTAGTGACAAAGCAGCGGTATTTGACACCCAGGCAGTCAGAATTAACTGAATTACAACATGCCGGTATTTACTGGAGATACAATAAAGCCATCCGCGTTAAGGTAAAATAAAGGTATATCTGAGGCATGTGGACTTTTCCAGGACTGATGATTCCTCGCTGTGTTTTTCCTGCATTGTTAAAACACTCTTTCTTCTTGGTTTGGTGAAAAAACACAGAGCAGATCCATCAGCGAAATGGTGGTCCTTATCTATCTCTTTCCCCCTGGATGCTAATTAAAGATAATAAACCTTGCAGATCATTTCTCTGCTGCTCCAAACTCACCGTCACCTCTGCTCCTCTCGCACCTGCACTCACATGGCCAGATGGGGCGAAAGCACGCGCACGCACACACATACACCACCTCGCCTAAACACATGGCTGTTGGCTTGTCCTGAGGCAGCAGGTGTGTGTAAACTTAAATGTTGCAGATAGTCGCATAGGCAACACTGAGACGCATGTTTAAATAAGCATAGAATGATAAAAATAGTGTCAAGGGGCTTTTAAATACACATAACACTACATCTTTCAAACACACGCCTGCATACACATGCATGCACACACAGATTAATTTCTTTGTATGTCTAAGTTTAAACCCCTCGTTTATCTTCGCTCCACGCCTTAAACACAGGTGTTTGGAGAGCTCGCAGATGAGAGCGTGATGCCAGAAATCATGATATCATATAACTATGTTCAAGTCCTCATTTTCTCACACACACACACACACACACACACACACACACACACACACACACACAGTTGTTTCCCACAGAAAATTCCCCCCTCTACTTCACTTATCACAAACACACAGACTCCTCTCAAACGCTTCTCTTTTTCCCCCTCACCAGCTCGGTCCATGCGCAGATATTTATTTAGCCCAGAGACAGAGAGTCTCATGAGCAAGAGATTTTTATTGAGCAAGAAGATAAAACGGAGAGTTCTGCTCTGTGTCCATTAGGGCGAAAATGGCCAGAAGATCGTCTGATGAAATGGAATAAACTGTTGTGGTTATCTTCCCTGGCTGCTGCGGTGGAAGAGAGCCAGAGAGAGCAAGAGGGACCACATATGTGTGCGCATGGAACTACACGAAACACACACACAAATGTACCCCTCCTTGGTATTGCCCAGGTCTGTATTTACCCCTAACCATAACAGAGCAGGCAGATAATGGCTGATGGGACTGTCGTAAAAATAACCTGGCACACGTCTGTTTGGATTAACCCTGTCTCCTCACTCCTCCTTTCTCCTTCTCTATCCCTCCATCATGTTTTATTACTCTTCTCTTTTCTCACCACTATCTATCTATCTATCTATCTATCTATCTATCTATCTATCTATCAAATAAGCTTTAAGAACACCAACATGAAACACACATTCTCGTCTTGCCCTTTAACTAATATGTTGCATATTTATTTTGGAAGACTCTTATCAACAGAAAAACCAACGGGGGCTGCTTATTTTCCCTCCAAACTATCCTCTCTGTTTGCGTAAGATATAAAATACTTGTCCAAATATGTTAAAAACTGATTGTGAGAGGGGGGAAAAAACAAGACAGAGAACAAAGAAGCAGCATGTATAATCACAAGCACTTCCCTCTTGGTGATTTGGGGGGGGTTGAACTGCACCCACACACAAACACTGTGCATAAAATGTTAACAAGACGTTAAATCTGGTATTGAGTAATAATAAACTGACATATTTCCAGTGGTGTTTCCCCGCAACATGAGTCACTGTGTTGATTCTTATCGTCGTTGGGAGAACGTCCACGTATGCAACAGAAAGTGAATATTTTTAACTTGCATTAGCTGATTTTGTTGTATGCAGAAACAAGTTGTAAACACAACATCAGCATGTTGTCGATGGTTAGCAGACAGTTGTCTGATTTACACATCCAGCAGACGTGTCATCTTTTAGCTCTGGTTTTGTTCTCCACCAACTCCTGTCTGACTCTTTAGCCGCTAAATTTTCTGTAGCTCGTCACCAGTGTTGGGCTCGTTACTCTTTTCAAAAGTACAATATTACTCTACTTATTACTCCCTGCCAACAGTAATTCATTACGCTACTCGTTATAGTACTTTTACATTACACCCCATAAAATTGGTGACTGCGTATCTCCCCAAAATTCAGGCATGTAGCTCTGTGTGAATGTCAGGGTAATCACCGTTAAGTGTAGCTAAGGCTACCAAAACTCTGCCTGAAAGACAGAAAGGAGCAACATTTCATCCACCACATATCAAGCCACAAGCTTCATCACTTCTTTGTAGTTGCAGCTAAAATCCAGTTTTGGTTGTTTAGCCAGTGTAGGGCTACAGCCGACCTCTGTGGCCATGCAGGGCTCACCTTTGGTGGAGTGTATTTCCTGGAGCTTCACATTGTTGTGCTGTTGATTGTAGTAGCCAAGGTGTTTCAGACCGGAAATTTGAGGACGTGTTTTTTGCAGTGGAAAGAGTTTTAGTCCGACTACCTGCAGCAACAGTGTTCTTGTTGTCTTTCCTCCCGACATAATCAAAGTGATGGAAATATGTTGTGCTGCTAAGGTAAGAGTTTCCAGATAGCTCACTGCTTTGTGACATGCTTGTGCAGCGCGACGATTACTAAAATGAGTCCTCTGATGTGACTGTTGTATTTCAAGTCAGTAGTGACATGATAACAAAAGTAACGTTGGAGTAATTGCAATATTATTACTGAAATTTCATTAGTAATTAGTTACACTACTCATTACTGGAAAAACTAATGTTATTACTGTATGTTCAAACCAACAGCAACCAGAGCTTCCAAAATGGCGGAAATCATTCATTTTAAACGAGAGCCCGGCGACTTGGGCAACTTGGGTGACCTGGTCGTTAGCCACTCGTCTTGGGTGACCAAAGCAACCGGAGCGGTCCGGAGGGCAGTTAAAACACGTTTAACTTCATGGTAATGAGCTCTGATGCGGTTCGGCGGCAACCAATTGGAAAGCTGACGTGCTTCGATGAAGCGGGTCCCTGAGAACAAGCCATGGAACTTTGGTTCCTAGAGCACACTTGTTCCGACAATGGATATCGAAAAGTTTATTACTTGCGTTTGCGCCCACCATAAAAACAGTGAGGCTTGGGACCGCGTCATGGAGGTAGCTGGTTGGTCTGGTGAGTTTTGAAGTGTGTAATGTTAGTAATAGAGGAGAGAATTGCAGACTAATGTTGTAACATAGCATGCAAGTCTTCCTTGTTTGGTTTAAATGGGATGACATACGTTTTCTGTTTTCATTGACCAAACATAACTTTCTGTAGGCCAACTATGAGCTTTTTGACTGGACAACAGCAAGCAGCAACTACGCTGCTTTCACGCCAGTAGTCCGCTTTGCGGCTCCTTTAAACTGACAAACACAATTGAATGTTCAATGATTCACGTGATGAGCGACTAGAGCGACCAAAGCTGCCACAAATATTTTTCAGTCATTCATGCTTCTTTGGGCGTCTTCGAGAGACTTTACCTATTTGGAAGCTTCTGGTTTGAATGCACAGTTACTGTACACAACTCGTTAGTGCCCAACACTGCTAGTCACGAACATTGTCTGTCTGCTGGACACAGGTATAGATTTTAGGGGGGGAAAAACATGTCCCCCTCAATATCTTTAGAACATGTGCATTTGCGCAAATTGGTGCATAAAGAATCACCAGAGTGCAGGAAAAATTTTCTACCGGAGGAACCCCAAACCCCCCATTTAATGTGTCAGCCCCTCCCATGAAATGAACCTTACGCCCTTGTTGCTAGATGTTGGTGGTAAGAGGGTTGAGATGTAACAGAGTCAATTATACAGCAGTAATATGTGTAATAAAGTCAAATGTACATTTGTAATATTAAGTGTTATAATTACATAAAATTTGGTTCAGTTGTATTTACCTGACATGCTTAGGCCTGCTCAGTCAATATGTGGAACGTCTGACACTTAGTTTCTATACCCCTATGTTCACCTTTGGGGGTACCCCAACTATAAAGAGGTTTTATGCTAACATATTCCTGTCACTCAATTTGTGTAGGAGCTCAAGTGTATGTGGTCGTAATTGACAGAGAATTTTGTTTTAACCTCTTGCTGTCAGAGTTGTCAGGAATAAACGGAGATTGCCATGAAAGATATCCACAGTCTGAGCCTCTTCATATCAACACAACGCAGGCAACACTAGAGTTCACCGGTTACAGAGAGATTAACAAAGTGAAGAACGAGCTGAAAGACACTTAAATATCGCTACATCATATATACTAGTCCATTCCCACTGAGTGCACAGTTGCCCACGTACAGTTTCACATGGTGTGTGTTTGGAATACAGGTCATAGGAAATTGCAGATTAAATAGTCAACTGAACCCATTACGAAGAGCAATGTATTCAGGCAGAGTTTTTGTGAATTTGATAGTACGATTGCAGCCACAGTGATTGGTCACATTTTAGCCATTTTTCTGTTGTTATAGCGCCACCCAGTTGCCAATCAGAGTTAAATTTCTCCAGTCACCTTGAGGCGTCCTGTTCTACATATCTATCAAGTTTAGTAAAAATCGATATGGCGGTTAGGCCTAGATAAGAAATTAGCTCTCTAGCGCCCCCATTTTGTTTGATGGGGTCAATAATGGAGGGGTCCCCTCAGATTATGTGTGGTCATATGCCTACAAAGTTGCGTGGTGATGGGTGAAACCCTTGAGATGTTATACACCTTTATGTATGAACCACGCCCTCTGCAATATTCATTACCTTATAGAAGCTCAGTTTTAATAAGGTTTCAACTTTTGCCAAGAGGGAACTTTAGATATTGGTCCCTAGATTATGTTCACAGAGTTTCATGCAGATCGGTCAAACTTCCTAGGAAGAGATCGATTTTAAAGGGCCAGTGTGTAATATTTGGCATGGTTTATTGTCAGATCTGAATATGCTACCCATTAATATGTTTATATAAGTGTATAATCGCTATAAAATAAAATTCGTTTGGTTTTCATAGCAGGTGACACGGTGGTGTGGTGGTTAGCACTGTCGCCTCACAGCAAGAGGGTTGCTGGTTCCATCCCGGGTGTGGGAGCCCTTCTATGCAGAGTTTGCATGTTCTCCCCGTGTCAGCGTGGGTTCTCTCCGGGCACTCCGGCTTCCTCCCACAGTCCAAAGACATGCAGATTGGGGACTAGGTTAACTGATAACTCTAAATTGTCCATAGGTGTGAATCTGAGTGTAAATGGTTGTCTGTCTCTATGTGTCAGCCCTGCGATAGTCTGGCAACCAGTCCAGGGTGTACCCTGCCTCTCGCCCGATGTCAGCTGGGATAGGCTCCAGCCCCCCCGGCGACCCTCAAGAGGATGAAGCAGTTAGAAGATGGATGGATGGATGGTTTTCGTAGCCTTATAATTATGCTTTCATATATATATATATATAGCAAGGGCCTTGCTTTAGAGAGGTCGCCATCTTGTGCCGCCATGTATGTAAGGCAACCCGAGTGGACAATCCAGCCAGCCAGAGAACGCGTTTCGCATGTATAAATGAACTAACAAAGACAGCGGAAGGAAGGAAGAAGGAGGAGGAAACAGCAGAGAGTCTTAGTAGTTCGTCGATAGAGAGTAGTGAAACGTTTTTTTTACTTATAAAGTTTGCGAATGGACCACACTTACCACGCAACAGGAGAGAATGAACCCGAACTGTCATCTGTGAGGAAAAGAAGACGCAACTTCCCTCCTTGTGATGCACTCTCTGCGGCGCTTTTCCTCCTGGTGATATATCTCCCCAATGATGGTAGCAGTAGCACCGAATCCCATTCTGTGCATTCAGCCTCTCTTCTCGCCCGCTCAGCATCAAACACATGGAGTTCCTCATCTGTATGCTCCGGCTCAAACAGGTATGGCTCTGGGTCTGTGTCCGCTACAAGAAACTCTTCAAAATCGCGTTCAAAGTCGTCCATTGCAGCTACTATAGTCCAGAGATATTGCTAGGCTAAATAAACAGCTGATCTCCTTTTATCGGCTACGCTGTCAGTCAGTGTGCGGGCTGGAGATTGGTGGAGCAGAGAGGGGAGGGGGTCCCCACTCGGTATGGTAAACAAGTATGTGTGTATGAAGTGTGTGTGTTATGCTAGAAGAGTCAGCGTTTGGGACGGAGTCTTTTACCCCCTGGAGTGTTACCGGAGTTTTTGGAGTGCTCAAATAAACTGGCCTTTTTCCCGATTGCTACTCTGGTCTCCTGCTCGTGAGGGATTCATCACAATATCGTAACATGGTTTAGATTTCTAAATAAATATTCACCTCATCGCTAGATAGACCTACTCCTGAAAAAATCGTGCGCAAGGCTTTTTGTCCCTACGAGGCCACCGTCATTTACCTGACAGGAGGGGTGAGCGAGTGAGCCCTGCAATCTAGAATCTGACCACTGATATCACTGTTTTCAACCCATTTTACACACTGGCCCTTTAAGTGTTTTTCAAAACCTTCAAAATGGTGGAAAATCTTTATAACCGGAAGTTATGGGTTCTTGAGGCAAATTTGTTCCTCATGAGGAGAGGCATCTCTGTGCAAAGTTTCATGTCTCTACAACATACGGGGCATGAGATATACCCCTTCAAAGTTTGCAAGTTCAATCGGTTGCTATAGTGCCCCCCTTTGGCCAATTGATGTAGTACTGCTTCATTCGCATCCTCCCATGACCCTCTACCACTGTGCCAAATTTCACATGGATTGACCAAGTCAGTGAGGAGAAAAACATGGAACAGAGACACAGACACTTACCCACAGACAGAGTTTTCGTCATTATATAGTAATATATATATATATATATATATATATATATATACAGTACAGGCCAAAAGTTTGGACACACCTTCTCATTCAATGCGTTTTCTTTATTTTCATGACTATTCGCATTGTAGATTCTCACTGAAGGCATCAAAACTATGAATGAACACATGTGGAGTTATGTACTTAACAAAAAAAGGTGAAATAACTGAAAACATGTTTTATATTCTAGTTTCTTCAAAATAGCCTCCCTTTGCTCTGATTACTGCTTTGCACACTCTTGGCATTCTCTCAATGAGCTTCAAGAGGTAGTCACCTGAAATGGTTTCCACTTCACAGGTGTGCCTTATCAGGGTTAATTAGTGGAATTTCTTGCTTTATCAATGGGGTTGGGACCATCAGTTGTGTTGTGCAGAAGTCAGGTTAATACACAGCCGACAGCCCTATTGGACAACTGTTAAAATTCATATCATGGCAAGAACCAATCAGCTAACTAAAGAAAAACGAGTGGCCATCATTACTTTAAGAAATGAAGGTCAGTCAGTCCGGAAAATTGCAAAAACTTTAAATGTGTCCCCAAGTGGAGTCGCAAAAACCATCAAGCGCTACAACGAAACTGGCACACATGAGGACCGACCAGGAAAGGAAGACCAAGAGTCACCTCTGCTTCTGAGGATAAGTTCATCCGAGTCACCAGCCTCAGAAATGGCAAGTTAACAGCAGCTCAGATCAGAGACCAGATGAATGCCACACAGAGTTCTAGCAGCAGACCCATCTCTAGAACAACTGTTAAGAGGAGACTGCGCGAATCAGGCCTTCATGGTCAAATAGCTGCTAGGAAACCACTGCTAAGGAGAGGCAACAAGCAGAAGAGATTTGTTTGGGCCAAGAAACACAAGGAATGGACATTAGACCAGTGGAAATCTGTGCTTTGGTCTGATGAGTCCAAATTTGAGATCTTTGGTTCCAACCGCCGTGTCTTTGTGAGGCGCAGAAAAGGTGAACGGATGGATTCCACATGCCTGGTTCCCACTGTGAAGCATGGAGGAGGAGGTGTGATGGTGTGGGGTGTTTTGCTGGTGACACTGTTGGGGATTTATTCAAAATTGAAGGCACACTGAACCAGCATGGCTACCACAGCATCCTGCAGCGACATGCCATCCCATCCGGTTTGCGTTTAGTTGGACGATCATTTATTTTTCAACAGGACAATGACCCCAAACACACCTCCAGGCTGTGTAAGGGCTATTTGACCAAGAAGGAGAGTGATGGAGTGCTGCGGCAGATGACCTGGCCTCCACAGTCACTGGACCTGAACCCAATCGAGATGGTTTGGGGTGAGCTGGACCGCAGAGTGAAGGCAAAGGGGCCAACAAGTGCTAAACACCTCTGGGAACTCCTTCAAGACTGTTGGAAAACCATTTCAGGTGACTACCTCTTGAAGCTCATGGAGAGAATGCCAAGAGTGTGCAAAGCAGTAATCAGAGCAAAGGGTGGCTATTTTGAAGAAACTAGAATATAAAACATGTTTTCAGTTAGTCAGTTTCAGTCCCTGCCCATCTGACGGTAAAGGTCCAGGTACTGACAGTTCTTTGGTGTTTATGTGCCCCCTAGTGGCCAAATTCTCATTAAAGCAGCTTTAAGTTTCACAGTCAAGGCTGAAAACAAAAAAAAAACAACTTTGTACAAGACATCAGGATCATTCCCAAATCAAATTAATTGTTCTCTCAAGTGGTTTCAGAACAAACTTGAAGACCCAGTGCTGCAGTTACTGACTTGTTGAGACAAACATTCCCACATTAAAAACCTCTGTGTTACCCAGGATGCCCCTTTCAGATGAGTCACGCTCAATAAAACCGGAAACAATTATGCTGAAAACCAACAAGACAGTTGATAACTTCAGTAAACTCTCTGAACTCCAAAGGAGGACATGGTGAGCCTGTAAAATGCTGATCCCCGTGTCTGATGAGAATGGGAGGCCAATATTTTATATCCCTGCTGAGGACGGGGATACAATATATCTGACACAGCTTTATTGGCTTACTCTTTAATGACTTCCTGCGCAGAGCGAGGCTGAGGGAGACGGAGGGAGTCGAACTTGCTGAGAATCTTTCTTTTTTGACTCTTTTGTTCAGTTTTTTGGACTTTCCTTGAACTGTGCGTGCGCTTTACCTCATTACCTGTGTCTCTGCTCCTCACGCCGATGGCCAATTCCCAATTTGCTTCTCTCTATCTACCACTTTAATTGTCATTTACAGAGACTGTAAAGTAAATGCCTCTTGAACATGGTAAGAATATGACCTTGTCCGTATATTCCTCAGTGTACCTCTCTCTGTCTCTCTGGATGGCTAAGATGGGGTTACTAATGAGCACATGTTCTGATGATGAAGCCTTTTTCCAAGAATCTTTTCTCCCAAACGCCCGTGGCCTTTGGATGACTCCCCAAGGAGACCATTAATTTAGATATCGGTGTGTGTGTGTCTGTGTGTGTCTGTGTGTGTGTATGTGCGCATCTGTGTGTGTGTTGCTCGCATATGAGTGGGAGATTTTTGTTGCTTTGTTTTATCGCACACAGACACAAGTATGAGCAAAAGCAGATCAATTAGAAAGTGCGTGCACGTCGGCAAACATGCAACAACAGCACGTACCGGACAAAACGTTACTCCCAAACTCTTAGCCGCTAAAACACAACACCCCCCTTATCACATATCCCTCCTTCCTATCATCATTCTACACCTTCACCCCGACTTGCTCCCCAAACGCCACCCCAAAACATCCTTCTATGTCAACACCTCCCACCCCCCCAATTCCACCCGACTTCAGACCCTCACCAGCACAAAGTTTAGGAGACGCTTCACACACACATGGAGATACAGCAGAAGAGACAGCTTTGGCACCCTCCCTCTCCTCCTACGTACATTAAGACAGTGACAATGGTGCATTTTACTCCTGATAGCAAACACACACACACACACTTTATCTCAAAAGGCAACCAGGTGTGTAATTGAAGGGCGTCCTCCTCAAGCTAACACACGTGTGGTTTTCCTCCGCCATTGTTAGGTGCCATTCAGACGGACTCCTCCACGCTCTTACAGCGGTTTGTTTTCCGAGCGCTGTGTTTTTTAGTGAGAGAGGAAGAATCCACTCCACAAGACTTACAGCAACTCCTTCTCTATCCAAACACTGGCTGTCTGTGTGTCTGAGGTGTTGACAAAATGGCCAGCGGGCCCCCATGTTCACGGTGGTTGGTGAGGAGCCACAAAAAAAGGTTTTGACATCAGGGTTTATCATGTAATTCCAAAAGCATTGGTTTTATGCAGCTTTTCACAGCTTAGCATATCCATTATATATATATATATATATTTATATATATGAAGAAGATTGTACAGTAAGTAAATGGCAAAAATAGGATTTTCTCATTATGTGTCCTGTTTGTATGGCCCGGATAAGGCATCCCTTCTCTGTTGTTCTTTGAGGCTGATATTGATGCAAATCCTAAGTATATCAGAAATGATAAAAAATAGTTGTTTTTTTAGTTTGGGGAGGTCAGTGTATTGTTTTTTTTGTGATCGGCTTTGGATATACTGCATTGTTACTATTACTTAACCCGTAAATGATCATAATGAAGTGTCACCTCATGTAAAAACATTCATGATCTCACTTTTCATGTTGCAAGTTATAGCAGAAATGCACAAGCAGAGACAACTGGATTGCTTTCCATTTTCCTCAGAGCTGAGCAACTCAAACAAGTCACCAGAAAAATGCAGACTTTGGACTTTTCTGCAAACTACAGATATATTATTATATACATTTGCACTTGATTGTGTAGTGGATACGCTGAAACTTTTCAACAGTACTGTGGTTAACGTGTAGTTCAGTATAGACACAACAACAACTTGGTTATGGTTTGGAAAAGATCATGTTTTGGCTTAAAATACCTGGTTTTTGGGGCACAGTCCCCGCAACAAATGCAGCAATGTCCTGATAAATAAACAACAGCTTTTCATGGCACTATCCCCACTGGAAAAAGAGAAGCAGGTCACAAAAAACGGGTCCATGTCATTGGTCCGACAGCCCATTGGTCCAACATCCCATTGGTCTGACGTCCCGTTGTTCCGATGTGTGATTATACTAGGCTATACTGTATTTGTGTACCACAGAGGATCAGCAACGCAGCAAAAGTAGGCTACTGGTCAAGATACAAGTGTCATACAGAAGAGAGAATGAAACACCATAACCTCCTGTTATTAACTTATTAAACTTATTAAGCAAGCTTTCCGCGGTGCTGAACGGCTCCCGGCGGGCGTATTTCTGCCTTGATGGTGCGCCGCGACCAGCTCTGGGTCAGCTGGGAAAGGCTTGAGGCGGAGCAGGCTCACGGCTTATGTGTTTGTCACTTTCTTTATTCATTTTAACCCACAACATGATCTTTTCCTGACCCTAACCAAGTGGTTTTTGTGCCTAAACCTAACCAGACCTTAACCACAGGGCATCATGATGATTTCGGAACAGCGGGACTTTGGAACAATGGGTTTAATATGGTCGGAACAATGGGATGTCGGACCAATAGGCTGTCGGACCAATGGGCAGTTCCCCAAAAAACATCCACATTTGGTGACTAAAAAGCCCCTGGAAACACAGCCTTGAGTCGCTGAAATACAACCGGTTTTGTTGTTTGCTGGTTTCAAACAGTGGGCTGTGGCTTTGCAGGTTGAGACTTTAAGTTTCTTTCTATTTCAACAACACTGTGGTTAATGTGTGGTTATATTTAGGCACAAAAACCACTTGGTTATGGTTAGTAAAAGATTGTGTTTTGGTGGCACAATCACGTCTGGAAATGCAGCGATGACTAAAAAACAGCAAGTATGCTCTTTGTTGGTCTCATAAAGTGGTCTGCAACTTTTCGTCTTGCCTAGGTTACAAGCGATCCACCATCCCCTTCACCTCCCGATGACAAAGTCAGCTCATATACTACGTCACTTGGAAATGTTAATATGCAAAACATTCTCACTCAGACCTCGTCACATATTGAGGTTTTGGTCATGGACTTTTCACGTCCACCTACGATGTGCGAGGACCCCTGGGTGCGTTGGTTGTTGACGTTCTGGGACACCGTGTCAAGTTCTCTTCTTTTAAGACACACTTCCGTTTTCACGTGAAAGTTAACGTTTACATACAGTCTTTGTCAATAAAAACACGTCGGGGCAACGGTGCAAATTGATGTTTTTTTTTCTTCAACAACAAACACACATGGTTATGTTTAGGAAAAAAATAACAGAGTTTGGCTTCAGAATCTTACGGGACGTGAACACCACTCTCTCGGGTGATAGTGAAAGTTTGTTGGACTCGCCTGCCCCACTCGGACTTTCGCTGCCTTAACTTTTGCTCTTGTCTTGCCTTGTTTCCTCCTGTTACCGCCGGGTACTATTAAACCATAACGGCAACCAGCCATGTCCGCTACTGGGGATAGTAACTACAAAGAACTTGCATTAGTACTCCTTGGTAACTGGGGATAGCTACTGGGGAAATATTCCTGTTTTGGTTTGTTCAATGGTTGACACATTTTTTTGTGCCGTAAATTGAGCCCTCATTTTCCTGGGAGATCGGACACAGTGGCAGACAGAATTTCATAGTGAAAGGAAGGCTCATAGGGAACAATGCTGATGGTGTCACTCTTCTATAGCCATTACACTGTGCAATCAAAACTTACTTAATTATGATAAGTTAAAGCAAAAAACTTGCCTATTTCCACTCTAAAGAGGAAATGTAATAAAACAGCAGACCAAATCAACTGAAAAAATACAAGAAATGTGTTAAACCTTATTGAAAAAGACTGCCATTCCTCGCTCTTCTGTTTAATAAATAAATCTATCTATGAGTGATTTTAGTTCATCCTGACCCAGCCTCTTCAGCATTATTTCCCTTCACTTTTCCTGAAAAAAGCAGGTGCTTTCTCTGCACACTGGAGTCGCACCAGATAATGCTCACAGCAGTGTCATCATTTCCAAAACTAGTCTAAACATGGCTTACCAGGGAACTCCAAAACATTTATGCAGGTGCTGTTAATGTTAGGCCAGTAAATCTGGCATGATGAGAGCTGGAGTGATTGTCTCTCTGTCTGGGCTCGGCCTCGCCTCTGGAGCTGTGATGGCAGACTGAGAGGATTTTACTTCTTTGTAGAAACTCCTTTGTGTTGATGGATGTCAGAGTTTTTTTTCTTTTGGCCTTGATTTGCTCTGAAGTATATGTTAGACTCCTCGACATTTAGGTGAGTGAGTAGACAGAATGTTGGGTCTGCTGACACACTGGGACATCCTTTATATTACCCGACTTCAACGGTGTGAAAAAGATGTTGATTAACTGTTATATTTTGGAAAGGAAAGGTTTAGATTAATCATGTGACTGCAAATAAAGATTCTCAGTAAATTGGGTATTTTTTATTGTCCTTAGACAAAGATGCTGATTTTGTTTTGCATTAAAATCTCCATCGCTATTTGAGGCTACCGCTGCAATGTGTTGTTTTGTTAAATACAGTGAATTTTCCTGTGAGTTTATCAGTCTAAAAAGATGGGTAAACTGACTCTTAGTGTTTACACAACCCAATCGCAAAAAAATGTTGGCATTGTACGTTTTTGCAAACCATGGATACGTTAAATTTGCATGTTACTAAATAGCAGATACATAACTTAACGTGGTTAGGTTTACGTTTTGGCATAAAATACCAATTTTGGGGGACACAGTTCCTGCTGGAAATGCAGCCATGGCTCAATAAAGAACAAAGTTTTTTTGTGGCACTATTATGGCAGGAAATACAGTGACATATCAGTAAAAAAAAAACAACCCCTTTTTGTGGCACTATCCACACTGGAAAAATGAGGAATCAGTGAAAAGTACTTATGTTTGATGCCTCAAAAGCCGATGGAAACATAGCAGTGACTCACTGCTATCCCAACAGGGATTTCATAGCACTATACTTGCTAGAAAAACACAGATGGGTTGTTAGAAACCACCCACGTTGGTGCCTTAAAATCCATCTGGAAACACAGAAATGACTTGCTAAAAAGCAACAGCTTTTTGTAGCACTACCCCTGCTAGAAACACAGTGATGGGTTGCTAAAAAGCACCCACATTTGGTGCCTAAAAATCTGCTGGAAACACAGCAATGACTCGGTAAAAAACAACAGCTTTTTGTACCCCTGCTAGAAACACAGGGATGGGTTGCTAAAAAGCACCCACATTTGGTGCCTAAAAATCTGCTGGAAACACAGCAATGACTCGGTAAAAAACAACAGCTTTTTGTACCCCTGCTAGAAACACAGGGATGGGTTGCTAAAAAGGACCCACATTTGGTGCCTAAAAATCCATCTGGAAACACAGCAATGATTTGCTAAAAAAAACAGCAGCATTTCATAGCACTATCCCTGCTGCAGCAATGACTTGGTAAAAAACAACAGCTTTTTGTAGCACTACCCCTGCTAGAAAAACAGGGATGGGTTGCTAAAACGGAACCATGTTTAGTGCCTTAAAATCTGTTGGAAACACAGAAATTACTTACTAAAAAACAACAGTCTTTCGTAACACTACCTCTGCTAGAGACACAGGGATGGGTTACTAAAAAGCACCCATGTTTGGTGCCTAAAAATCTGCTGGAAACACAGCAATGACTCACTTAAAAATAGAAGCCTTTTGTTACACTACCTCTACTAGAAACACAGTGGTGGGTTGCTAAAAAGCACCCATGTTTGGTGCCTAAAAATCTGTCTGGAAACACAGCAATGATTTGCTAAAAAACAACAGCTCTTTACAGCACTATCCCTGCTAGAAACACAGGGACGGGTTGCTAAAAAGGACCCACGTCTGGTGCATAAAAATCTGCTGGAAACACAGCAAATATTTGTTTAAAAACAACACCTTTTTGTAGCGCTACTCCTGCTAGAAAAACAGGTATGTGTTGCAAAACGCACCCTCTTTTGATGCTGGAAAAACAGCAGTGACTGTTTGTTGGTCAGGAACAGTGGCCTGCAGCTTAGCAGGCATCATGTCCAGGTGACACACCATCCACTATCCCCTCCACCTCATATGACGAAGTCAGCTCAAATAATACGTCACCTCAGAAACATTAATATGATGTGAATAAAACATGCAAATATAATGCATTCAAAGTTTGCAGACCCACAATGCCAACATTTTCTTCTGGGTTGGTTTTCGTCCATGTTTTGATGAATTGGTAATTTCCTCAAACACTATCACTTCATGAATCTAGGATTTTAGGATGATGCATTTGTAAACACACTGGCTTACGTGTAATTTTGTATATGCAACTCTATACATGTGGGTGAGCATGTATGCGCATGACGCCGGTGTGTTGGCTGTGCCCCTGATGCCTGGCTGACTGGTCCCAGTAAGAATGGGAGCTGATATAAACAGGCTTGGTCGTTCCCACGTCTCTGTTTACACTGGGAGACCCCAGAGCAGCACTACCAGAGCACTGGATTCCCTCTGCACGGCGAACTCACACACTATCCATCTCTGTCTCATGCAGAAACACTCACTCAGAAGTACACACATGTAGTATGTGGGCATGCAGATACAGTATCTGTGCATCTATGCAGAAATGCAGCCATCTTATCTCCTTCCCCTTACTTTTATCATTCAAAGCCATTTCCTCCTACTCTTATTTTTTGTAATTTGTAGCCTTGTGCCTGGCTTCATCATCTCCCCATCCTTTTCAACCCCTGCAGAAGAAACTCAAACTGATAAAGCTTTAGCAATCTGACACAGAGTTCCCACAAAGCCATCAAACCAGTACTGAGCTCAGTTTTACAACACTACCGCAAAGACTCTCAAAAGCTTTAACTTTGCTCTCTAAGTCCTTTTGAAAAAGGCCTGTGATGTACGCCCAACATAAACAGAACACCAGGGTCTTGACAAACACGCCCAGTTTACAGGCAACAGTGAGGTCACCCCAGCCGAACATCTCTGCAAAGACGCATCTGCTGACACGGACGACTCAAGGTTTTAAAAGGAATGAAATCGTGTTTTTGGAAAGCTGTAGATGCAAAACCATTTTGTTTTAGTATGTTTCTAAAAGTTCCACTTTGTGTCTTTGGGTGTTTGGAGGAAACTGTGTGACCTTTTCAGCTTTTTGTCATAAGAATACCAAAGTGTCCACATCATCCAGATGCTCAGAGGGAAACACACCTCTTGGGGCCAGGGGATGTATACATATGCAGCCTCCATTCACCCTTGTTAGGTTGATAATATTGTTCCACCCAAAAGCAAATATTTGACTTTTATTAATTATTTCTGTGTCATGTTTAATAAGTAAGAAATGTTATGTAAAACAGCCAAGTTAGCCAACAGCCAATCAGCCACAATTAACATCAAAACTATTGTTACAGACCATAGACCTTTATAAAAAAAAAAAAAAAAAAAAAAGTGGTTGAGCAATTGTGATGTCCCCCACTGGTTTGTGGACTCACATTTTGAAGCCTCGAATTTGGCATTTTGGTTGTCACCATCTTGGATTGTTGGAACCAAAAGTGATCATATTTGGATGAGAGAGTGGCGCAGGACACCAGAAAAGCAGCTTAGCCTTCCTTCCGATTTTTCCCAGTGGCCACTTGTGGTATTGCACCAACAAAAGATCTCTGTGGCCCGAAAAGTATTTTCCCCATAGACCACCATTATATAGGAGATGTCTGTAAAACTGTTGACAGGACGCCCTGAACTGCAAACAAGGTCAATTATGATTCTTTCTATAAAGAATTTTTGATCCATGGGGGTTTTTGATTCGTAAAACTTTCCTCAAGCCAAGAAAAGTGTTTAAAAATCTGTGATGTCATCACAATATAAAGTCTATGAGCCAAGCAGGAGCTTGCGGGTGTGGCTAGCGGGAGAAACACTATTGTGTATGTTGTCGGTGAAGATTCTCAGTCATCCAGGTCATGGTAATTGTAAGCTCTCATCCAAGAAGCTTGGATGAGGGGTGAAACGTCTTCGAGAAATGCAAGCAAGTCCAGTTGCCTACGACATAGCACTTACGACTATTGTGTATATTCAGTAAACTCAGAGGCTAGAAGCTTTTTTTGGTGTATGCGCCAACCGAGCAACTCGATTGGACTGAATCAATGCCATCTTGGGTTATGGCATCTAGTTATTATTATACACCTATGGGGTGGAGCTGTGCAGGAATGAGAGGTGGATCTGATTCATAAGCCCTTTAGTGCCACTAATAAGTCCCCTCTTTGTGCTGCCTTTGCATTTTTACACAGCACCAAAGGACCGCAGCATCATGCTGCTCCAGTGTGTGATTTTAGATAACATGGACATCATGAAAGTAAAAGAGGTGTGAAGGGTGTGACAAGTAACAAAACAGTGTCGGCCTCTGGTGTGACATAACATACGCATCAGGGGCGCTTTCTAAACAGTAGCAATGGCATTAACATCAATTACCATTCTTGTTGTATGGGGGCTGATCTCATTCTCTGCTTGGAGGGTTAGGAGCTCCTGGACCTCATTGTTTTCCCAATTTGAGGACATTTTCGGCCACTGTTATTCTTCTTTGAGTTAGCTGCTAACTGCTAACAACCAATTTTAATTCTCTTGTGGTGGGTCACACATGCAACATGTTGCCAAAACATCAAACCCATGCTGCCCACGATCCCACCCTGCTGGCTGTCCGATTAAGACAGAGATCATTTAGTTTAGTTAAGTTTATTTTAGTCATTTTCCAACTTATAAAGCTCAAATATACTGTTATAGACAACACATAAACATTAAGTTAATTTTTTAGCATAAAAGCAAAATCAAAAACAAAGGACTGAAAAGGTGGAGGCTGAAGCCTTAGCTTATTACACCTACCCTTTTAACTTTGACTGTTTTTGTCAGCTCCCTTTTTCTACCCCCATTCTCGGCTCAAAGGCAGGACAACTCTGTCTCCTCTGCGACTGTACCTTTTATACAGAACTGCGAGACGGAATAACAGCATGAAATTACCGTCTTGAAAAGGCACTGTAAAAGGGGCTATGGACTGTGGTGACGCCTTGCAGACATCCTTTAACTCAAGCTGCCTCACCCTTAAATATGTGTAAATTTAAGCCTTAAAAACCTGGTGTCACTGTGAAGTCTTCAAAATCTGGTGCTTGGGCAGTGACTCAGGGTGTTAGACACTGACAAAAAAAAGCTGTCCTTTAACGTTGGCATAATATATGGCTGGTCGCCGTTATAGTGTTATGGCGCACAGCAGTGTCAGGGGGGAACGTTGCGGGACAAGAACAAAAGTTAAGGTGCTGAAAGTGTGAGTAGGGCTCGTGGGAGTGGCGGTGAAGGGTCCAACAAACACCGACCTTCACCCGGGAGAGCAGTGTTTGTGTCCCGTAAGAATGTAAAGCCAGACCCTGATCTTTTTTCTTTGATCTAATCAGTTGCTTTTGTTGCCTAAACCCAACCACATGCATTACTTGTTGGCATGGGTGCAGATCTGATGACAAGTTTGGGGGGGACACAATCAGCTGTAATTTTTTTTTTTAATTGCACATGTGCAAATCATGCCCACAGAGCGCTTGAGATTGCCAGCATATTTCACGATTTCATAGAGGCTCATCACCATCACCAAGTCATTCAAAAAGCACTACAAAGAGAATCATATGCTTACCTTTACTGTTTATTTCTCTTAAACAGCCAGTAGTACATGGAGCCCACCATCACCCTCCTTTTCACTGCTTCGCTGTTAGTTAATGCTACTTCTAGTTTCAGGGTCTCAGGCATGTTATGTCCACTCACGTTCTCATCTCTTGCCTCTCACGGATTCCCATTTCTCCTCATCATCTTCCCTTTCTCCCAGTATATAGGACTACTGTATACATTTGTTTAATTTCAATCATTTAAGCTATTTAGAAATGGGGGGGGGGCAATTTGTGTTTTTCAGAATTTGGGGGGGACATGTCCCCCCCGTCCCCCCTGGGATCTGCACCCATGCTTGTTGGAGAAAAAAAAAAAGTCAATTCGCATTGTTGTATTGATATAATACGTTTATTTTGAAAGAGACTGTATGTAAACGACAAATTTCTTGTGAAAACGGAAATGCATTTTGGTCTTGCATTTTGGTTTTGGTCCATAACCAAACGTCAATATGTGACAGGGTCAGAGTGAGAATGTGTTACTACAGTTTTCATGATTGGGAAAATTAGCTATAGAGACCTTAACCGTATTTTTTATTAGGCTGTAAATATGTTTAATTCTAATGTAAAGTTGGACATTTTTAAAATGTGGATTGACTCATTTACTGAGCCAGCCTCAAGTGACCATTTGATGAGCTGCAGTTTTTGGCATTTCCACGTTGGCTTTGTTTTTTAGCCCCAGAGACTGCTGGTTGTAATACACATACACACACACGCATACACATATTCATATGCACACACATGCAGGCACACAAGTACATAAATTTCCCAGAAGCATGAAAAAATGATTTATCTCTCACTTTGCCTCAGTCACTCTCTCTTTGACACACACACAGACACACACACACACACACACACACACACAGAGAGTAGTTACAGTGATGGACCGTCTATTTATTCTTAGACATATCTGCATCTATTAAGCCGTAAGTGCTCACATCTGTGTGTTTACATGCCGCATCTTATGACCTAATGAGAATAAGAGCATTGTTCCCCTGGGAAGAGACTGCCCCAGTGATGTGCAGCCCAACAAACTGTAAACATACTCCTGCGCCCTGCGTCAGCCGCTTCGAAACACACACACACACACACACACACACACACACACAAACATACTCACGCCATCAATGCTAGTGGTCTGACTTTTCCTAACCTGCTCTAAATCTAAACCTTTATAGTAAACATCTTGGGACATCCGAACAAGGCTCTTGTGCAGAATGGATGTGAATTACAAGGCTATATTTCACCAGGAGAAGCCCAGGAGGATTAAACGAGAGGGGGGGAAGAGACAATTTGGTAACCAGGGAGGAAGAACAATAACAACAAGGCTGAATCATAAAGAAGTTATTTTTCTGTTTTGTTTGGGCGCAGGCCAAGAGAGAGAAGTGTTTGCAGCGGTCCGAGTAGAAGAGCTGGGTTACAGGACACAATGCATAAATGTGTATATGCAAGCAATAAGTCATGGATATTAAGACGCAAATGTGCACACATACACACTCAGACTCATGCACAGAAATCTCTGTTTAGTTTGAGCAACATTATTTCATAAAGATGATCATTCTTAGCAGTTTAACTCTTGTGCAGTGTTGCGCAAAGCTACACAAACAAGAGCAAACGAGCTCAAGTAACTTTTACAAGCACAAAATATCGTATAGTCATGACCAGTCCGCCTAAAGGTCACCATCACAGCAGGATGTGACAGTGCGCAGACACCTCAGGACAGCATCCATTCACTGAATTCATTCATGAGCCACGGGAGCGGCTGTGAACTCTCTCATTGATAACACAAACATTCCCAACCGCCTCCAAACTTTACTCCTTCTCCTCTTTTGTAGCCTGTCCAGAATTCCCCGAGGAGCATTTACTGACCAGATGTGCTCATTTTCCTCGGAGATGTTCTAATCCATGCAGCTTAAATGTCAATACTCCATAAACAGTGAAAGAAAGTAACACATTGTTAGCTGGGAAGTGTGTTAACATAAGACTGTTAAGTGTAATATTGGCAGACGCTGATGATCACAAAGGCAGATCTGTGGACACAGAATTTGGCTGCAGTCAATAAGCATTTTAACTCTTACGTGGACATGCAAATTATACTATTAATGGCTCAAACATCATTTATAAGATGTTAAAATTATTAGCTCATGCTGCAGGACATGGTGTAGAAACCTGAGCTCTTCTTGTTTCAAATTATGTCAAAGAATATATTTCTTTCCCACCAAGACAGCCGTCAGTGTCCACACGGTGGCGCAAGTTACCAACTTTAACTCACTGGTTGCTGTTCAAGGCCATCTGTGCAGGCAGACAGAAATATTACAGTAATTATGTTCTTGATCTCAGTGAAGGGTCTGTTTTATCACATGAACAGTTTAGGGTTAATTAGGATTTTTCTTTGCAATTCATTTTAACTAGTTATTTATTTATTTTAAGATTACTTTTGGGGCTTTTTGCCTTTATTTGATAGGACAGTAGTAAGTGTGAAGGGAGAAGAGGGGGTATGACAGACAGCAAAGGGCCGCAGGCTTGAATGGAACCAAGAGCCACTGCAGCAAGGACATTGCTTTTGCACAATGGATGCCCGCTTTACCAACTGAGCTACTGGGAGCCCTTTAACCATGTTATAAAAGCAGTTTCACAGGCTTTAATGCAGTTAACTACATGTCAGCTGGAGACATGTCAAGTCAAGTCAAAGTCTATTATAGCTAGATATCAAAAAGCATCTTGCAAAGGGCTGTAAAACAATAATGAATATTAGCAGAATGTATAAGAATGTAAAAATAAATACACTGCAAAACACTGTCACAAAACTTTTGAAATATATTTTTAAAAAGTGTGCTAAAATAGACCAATACAAAGTATGCACATGAACATAACCACATAGAAAAATGTGTAACACATAGAAAACTATATTAACATATACGCAACTAGTGACATATACATAAACATAGAGACATCTCTCTCTTCACTTTTTAGAATTAATAGAATTAATTAAGAATTAATAAACTATATCAAAGAAAAAAAAATCTCCTGATCTTCACAGAGTAGCCTGCACACCACCAGAGAAATCCCTTAGATCATCAAATAAAGGTCTACTCATTGTACCTAAAATCAAGTCTCAATCAGCTCATGGTGCTTTTAGTCATTATGGTCCTACTCTCTGGAATTCTCTTCCACCTGAACTATGGTCTGATGTAAGTGTTTTTTTAAGCAAACTAAAAATGTATCTTTTACCTCAAGCTTTTAGTTAGGATTTTAAGTGTATTTTTATTTGTTTTAGGGTTATTATTATTATTATTATTATTATTAATAATAATAATAATAATAATAATAATAAATTTTATTTGTATTGCACTTTACATTTTAGCAATCTCAAAGTGCTACAGAGCAGGATAAAAAAAATAAAAATAAAACAGACTATAATTAATACAATTTGAGAATTATTAAAAATGATTAGAGACAATAAATATTATTATTATTATTATCTCCCCCTTTTTAAGAATAATGTTTATAACACCTTCTTCTCGAAATCTGATAATAATAAATGTTTTTATCGTTGTGTTTTGAAAGTTGTAACCGGAAGTTGAAACTATTTTGAAGTTCACTAGGTCACCTGGTTTTATTTTGAAAGCTGAAACAGGAAGTCGCTTCGCTAGTCGGTCAGTAGTACGCAGAGGAAGGAGTCTGTCCACAAAAAAACACCGTCACTGGACTGTTTATGTCTCGGGGGTCACAGCTGTGAGCTAGCTGAAGAGGTAGCTAAAGAATTAAAGCACACATCTCATATACACACATCTGCATTAACACGCAAACCTAACTGGAAACAGTGGGACCACATCGTCCTCAGTGAGACAGCTAGCCGGCTAGCTAGCTTAGCTAACAACTTTTCATTCATTACTGCCTGTGCACTTTCTTTGTTGCTAGCTAACGGTTAGCTTTATTCACAACAGTAGCCGGGCAGTAGCGAGCTGTCGTTTCTTTTTATTTTTAGTCGTTTATATCAGTGTAATTCTAGCCATAATAACACGTCAGTTAATGCAGTCATGCTGAATTAGTTTGCGGATGATAGTTGACAGCCCGTTTGTTAGGCTACCGGCGAGATTAGCTATCTTAGCAACAGTTCCCTAAACAAGCTTATCAGTTGCGTTACTATGCAACACAACACTAGGATGAGGGATGGATCAGCTGTAACGCTAACAAACCTTATATTTTAGACTAAACTACGGCGAGCTCTTCCTTACGTTTAAACACATTTAGGTGGTCGCGTTTAGCATCCATTAAATCATTTTCTTTATCTTGCATGCTGTTTTAGTAGCAACAGAGCGAAGCTAACGTATCAGGCTGTTGTCACTAGCAGGCAGGCTAACGTTAACTCATAGCCACAATAGCACAGATGTGCATTTAAAAGGTCAATTTTTCTAAATGTTTAGATCACTATAATGTCTTGCAGATGCCTGTGTGCTTCCTGTTTTGTTATGCACTCTCTTGTGTCTCATGTAGAGGGAACCACATAGCTGCAGAAACAGTTGAACTGGTGCTACGCACCTTTTATCACATGTAACAGCATTTGCACGAAAGGACTGTCTCTGTGTGCTAGCTGATTTGACTGTATGTGCAAACTAAAAAACATTGAAGAAGGTATTTTGCAAAGATAGATAGATTGTTAAGTTTATTGTTCGCCTCAGTGGAAATTTGTCTTAAGCTTCTCTCAAAATATCAAAGGTACAGACAGACACACAACACAATACACCATTAAAAACGTACATTTTAACAATATATATAATACAATGGTGCAAATAGGCAGGTAGGACCACTAGTTTATGTATAGTTAAAGATAGCACACCTTATGAAAATGATAGCCTTTCCTGGTACAGTCATACAGTCTGTGTTCATTGCGTGTATGGCACAGGGAATAAATGACTTCTCATATTTGTTCTGGCTGGTTTATGGGACCCTAAATCAATGCCTAGATGGGAGCTGCTCAAACTCTGAATGTAATGGATGTGAGGCATCTGCAGTAATATGTTTGGCCTTCCTGCGTACAGCACTGTCAGATATATTGCTGAGTTGTTTCTGTGACTTGCCAGTAACTGTTCCTGCAATGTTGACAATCTTGGAGAGCTTGTTTTTCGCTCTTTGCACTCAAGTTGCCGTATGATGCTGCAATGTCACACGGCATAGTTTCAAAAGTCAAAATACAAATAATTCCTGGGCCTTGTTTACCTCCAGCTCATCTTGTCTTCCTGTCCGTCCGTGAAGCGGTGATGATGGTGGCGTCGATGATGAATGTGTGAGGAGAAACCCCCCTGTGGTCCTTCCGCTGCACCGCACACTTCCTCATGGATTCCAGCAATGACGAGGCACTTGATATCATTGTCACCAATGTGGTGGCAACCTTCAGGACCAGGTGCCACCTCAACCTGCGCACCATCGCCTTAGAGGGGACTAATGTCATCTATAAGCCGGAAGTAGGGGTAAGGACATCATATAGAGATAAAAAAAAAACAGCTCACCTATATTTTGATTATGTGCAGCTTTGATGTGATATTAAGGCTTTGTGATGTGGGCCATGCTGGGAGCATTCAAAGTTTGACCCCTTTTTCGTTGTTGTTTTTAGAAAGTCCTGATGAAGCTTCGTAAGCCCAAGATAACAGCCTCAATCTGGTCTTCGGGGAAAATCATCTGCACTGGAGCAACAAGGTAGACATGTTGAACATGAAACATGTCACACACACTCACATTAACCAGTAACTCACTGGGGACTTATAAAAAAAACTAACAGATGGAGTTGCCGGTTTCCAAAGGGCCATGCATTTTCTCTGTTGAGAGAATTGCTTGCTGCTGATGTCTTGCCTCCCTCTTGGTGCTGCTGTAATGTTGGCTACAAGTGAATTTTTGAGCAAGATCCCCATCAGCTGCCAATAAAGTAGAGGCATTACCATTTGTCTCACCTGTCACAGATACAACGCTGACAATAGAACTAGTGAGCAAATGAGCCACCACAAACCAGCACAGGGATGACTTTAGTTCTCGGTGCCCTGAACATACAGTTACTCTTAAGGGTGCCAGCTACTGTTTGTGTATTACATTATTACATCTCTTTTGCATGCCAAAGTACACACAGTGTGTTTACCACTGTTCTGCTGGCTCTCACTTTTTGCTCCCCTCTTCTGTTCAGTGAGGATGACGCAAAGCTGGGTGCTCGCAGGTTAGCACGCCTTCTGCAGAAACTGGGCTTCAAGGTGAGTATAACTGGAACATAAAGTTAAAAAAAAAAAAAAAGAATATCAGTGCAGATGTAAAATTAATATTATCTGTTGTTGGTATTGCATTTCAGATTGTGTAGGTAAAGGTAGAATTTGCAGGAATTGTTGGCTACTGTTAAAGTGAAAGCCAACCCCAGATTCAGTTTTGCTGTGGAGCGAGCCTTGTCCCCTTGGCGCTTCACCTCGCTATATCTGTGGTTTTCCGGTGTTGTGACCATCATTTTTTCATAGCTCCATCTTGGATGCGTCCTGCTTATGATCTGGCTCCTGATCCTTACCTTTTTATAACGTTCCGACCTCAGATGCATTCTATGCTGAGAAACGTCCTGACCACAGCTAAATAAGAAGAAAATGACCAAATACAGGCAGAGGGCAGATACATACACAGTCACACACCTCTAGTGGCTCAAAAGTGATGATTGAAAGGGATTACCTTTGTATAAGTATATATATTGATTTGTAGAAAAATCTTACAGTGTGTGAATGTGTGTGAGACGTAGTGTTAAAGCGCTTTTGAATGGTCGGAAAACTAGAAAGGTGCTCTACAAGTGCAGGTCCATTTACCCTTTGAATAACAAGAAAAGACAACACACACAAAAATCCTGAGCATAGTCCAGCAGATGTTGAAGGACCTCAGTTGCCTCAGAACATAGAAACGGCTCTGGCCCTTCCTGTAGAGAGCGTTAGTGTTCTTAGCCCAGTCCAGTTTATTGTCAATGTGTACCCCCAGGTACTTACAGTCCTCTACAATGTCCACACTGACCCCCTGGATGGAAACAGGGGTCACCGGTGTCTTGGTCCTCCTCAGATCTGTAGCCAGTTCCTTTGTCTTTGCCACGTTGAGCTGCAGATGGTTCTGCTCACACCATGTGACAAAGTTATCTGCAACAGCCCTGTACTCATCCTTATCACCCTTGGTGATACATCCAACTATAGCAGAGTCATCAGAAAACTTCTGAAGATGGCAGGTATCAGTGCAATAGTCCGTTGTGTAGAGGGTGAAGAGGAAGGGAGAGAGGACAGTCCCCTGCGGGGCCCCGGTATTGCTGACCGCTCTGTCTGACACACAGCGTTGCAAGCGCACATACTGTGGTCTGCCAGTCAAGTAGTCGGGTGTAATAGATCTGTATCCAAATAGCTGCTTTCTGTGGCTTGTACTTGCTTATATTTCTGCAGTAACTAGAGTTTAAAGGAGGCTTAGCTATAGATAAACTTGGCAGCACTAAGGCCAAATAATAAAAGACTGAAAGACAAGAATTCTCCTTTAATGGGAAAGTACAGATACAGTAATATATGTGCATGTGCATGTTTGTGCGTTGTTCTGCAGGTGAGGTTTTCAGCCTTCAGAGTTGTGAACGTGCTGGCAGTTTGCTCCATGCCATTCGCAATCCACCTCATAGATTTCACCAAGAACAACCGACCCATTGCCAGGTAATACAGTCTGTGCGTCACAACTAACATCATCACACTTAGTAAAAACCTTGCCCCGCAGATATCAGCCCAGAATCTCTGATATATTAGTTTTGAGTCATAAATTCTGACCTCATTAAGAAAAATCATTGTCAGAATTACCTGTCATTGACATTAAGCTTGATTCACTTTTGCCTGAGACATTTCAAAGCACGTATTATGACGTAAATAGCCCTGTTGTTTAAAATGTTTTACTGATAGTGATGTGATATTTGCAAGGACAGGATGACCTCTAGTGGTGGAAGCCCTGCTCAGCGCTTCAGTATGCATTTGGCACCACAAGCAGACAGAAGATGTTGGTGTAGTCAGCCTGTGATTCACTTGTTTATGCAACAGCATATGGCGTCATGTAAAACACTCTCAAAGCTGTGTGTGTTTTCAGATATATGAGCTGAAACCTTTCAGTGATCAGCACTTCACCATGTGTTTGTTTCTGTTTGCCAGCTATGAACCAGAGCTCCATCCTGCTGCCACGTACAGGATCAAACACATCAAGGCCACTATCCAGGTGTTCTCCACTGGCAGCATCACAGTTACAGGTACTTTGCATAACACACACACATATACGCACACGGACCTCTCTCGCGCTTATTTACATACAGCTAGAGGGCACACCAGCTTAAGGGATTGGGGTCACGTTGTTGTAATGCACTTTTATAGTCTGTTACAACCAGAAAAGCTGTTTGTAAGTAACCTAATTCCTCAAGGAATTTTACTCAGGGTGAAATATGCCCCCTTTGTATGTCATGCCCGGGGCGAAACTAGACCCAAACACCTGTTGTGGTTCTGAATTTGTCTGCATGTGGTGTGCTGTTTTTTATTGCAGTCAAAGCTTATTCCTTTGCTTTCACCCCACCCCGCTCTTCTCCATCCTGTCATCCAGGACCAAATGTGCAGAATGTGGCCACGGCTGTTGAGCAGGTTTACCCACTACTGTTCGAGTGTCAGAAACCCCTCTGCAAATGAAAGAGAAGGCACGTCGGATTTGTTTGTTACAAGTGAGGAAGCACCTTAACCCTGGATTTATTTGCTTGATTTTATCACTGAGCGGCAGCAGTGACAAACTTCTAACACACGTCAATGAGCTTGATGTCACCTGGATTTTTTAAAAAAAATTCCTCAACGACCCTAGTTGGAGTCTAAAAACTTCCCTCTCACAAAACGTCAGTGTTGTCGTGGATTGTGTGGCTCTTGTGATTTTAACAGCAAGTACGTCTTCAGGCATTGTATCCTTCAGCAGGAACCACTCCTCCTAACCTGACTGACACTGAGGAGGGTGGAAGTTATCTGCTCTCGCTCCTAATTAGCAGAAAGACCAGTTTTCAACAAACATTAACCATTTTAATGCTTAACAGTTGCGAGCCCATCGCGGAGAGTTGGTATGCTAACACTAAACAGCCTCACCTTTAACCCTGTATACAAGAAGTTGTCCCATTTGCTTCCTTCTCAAGAAGAATCTCCGTCCATGGCTCGACTGTAGACATTTTAATGCAAATACAAGGTGTCCACTGTGTTGGCCACAAAACAATAAACAGCAGTAAAACCATAGACTGTAGAGTCTGGACTGTTATGCAGATGTTGCTCACAATATGCATTAATCTCTGACTTTAATTGTTGGTCTCTCACATAGACTGTTTATAAAGATGGACGACACATCTCCACTTCCTCCCAGAATATTCCTTACATGGCCGCTGCCATCTTGTGCTGGTGACAATGTCCGTAGTATAGAGTTCCCAGCCATTCACCCGTCCGACCAAGCAGCGCCATTGACCACCAGCACACCAGTTGGTACACACAACTGTCAATCATGATGTCAGATCCTCCTTTAAAGCATCAAATCATTATTGAAAAACACTTGAACATACATCAGCGTGTTAAGAGCCACCTAAAATGACAGAAACCATCTTTGGAGAAAATTTATTTGACATGTACTTTGATATTTTAGTTTGGCCCATGTCCCATCTGCTAACATGGAGGGGGCGTCCGTCTTTATATACAGTCTATGGTTTCTCACATTTCGCTATGTAAGTTTAGTTGTCACTTCACTTTAAATTTCTTGTTTATTAACCGTGGTATTGGCTCAGAATGCACACACACACACACACACACACACACGTGTATGATTTAATGTCTTGTCATTTTCTAACACAAGTCAAATATGGAACTGTTTTTCAAGGCTGGACAATGTACAGAACAAAATGGACATCCTTAATGTTTTGGAATGTGATGAAAAATTCTAAAGGGTTCAGGTGTGTTTCATTTTTCAGGTGTTGCGACGTTGAGCCATAGACCCCTCACTCACTTTAAATGAACACAGCTACTGGTTATTTACTCCCAGGTTTCATGGTGCTGAGACAAGGCAGGGCATTCAATGAGCTTTTTGAGTAGCACGGGAATAAAGCTACAAACACTGTTGGGAATTGGTCTTGGAAATTGCTGTAAAGAAACAGGACAATGTAGGAGAAACTAATTACGAAGAGGACTGTAAGTTTAAAGGCCCAGTGTGTAGGATTTAGGGGGATATGTTGGCAGAAATCGAATATAATAAGTATGTTTTCCTTAGTGCTAAATCACCCTAATAAGAGTCATAGCTTGAGCCTCTGATATCTACACATGGAGAAGGTCCTTGTCTGCAAAGACCGCCATATGGCACCACCATGTTTCTACAGTAGAGCAGAATGGACAACCAAACACTGGCTCTAGGGCCATTTGCGTTTTTTGTCTGCCCGAACCTAGCGGCATCGTCAAAAACGCTGATTTTTAACGTGAAACTGCTTTATTCAGTTTTTTTTTTTTACCAGTTGTAAACACCTTGTCCATTAATTTCGGAGAGGAAGGAACCTCTGCGGATAATCCAGCTCCTGGTACAAACCTCCTGAACAATGAACACTGAAGGAATTCTAACTGGGAGCTAATGCTTGGCACATGGGAGAAATTTTATCTAACTGCAATCTGCAGTACTCACCACTAGATGCCACTAAATCCTATAAATCCTACACACTGCTCCTTTAAGTAAAGAACTCATAATTACAAAAGCAGCCATTCACTTAAATCATTCAGTAGTATTGCAGTTAACTCATCAAGACATTTAGCAGTACATTCATTTGAGTTTTTGAAGCAACACAGTGTTCAAAGAGGCCACGCTTGCAGCATTAGCCAGTGCCTGAACTGTCTGAAAAACAAAACCCTTCACAGAATATCGTTTGCTTAAACAACAAAAAAACCACGGTTACGTGTTTTAAATGGAAACCCTAGTGACAGGCAACATAGATGTATGTATATAATATTAGCATCTGATGGAGAAGATGTTGGTTTGACACGTTTCAACCTTCGACTGGTGTCGACTGAAATTTGTGAAACTTGTTCAGAATTTTGTATTTTGTATAAAAATAAAGGTTCATGGTAAAACAGGCCACCATGGGACTATTGTTCAGTTTGTTTTACTCACATGTTCACAACTTCCTCTTGGTGTGTATGTATGTCCTGATTGATTTAGTGTGAAGCACTTTTAATGGTTATGACAGACGTTGCATGTACATTTCTACATTTTCTAACATGAAAAAAAGGAATAACTAACGTAAAGATTTAAAAATGTGCAATTTTTAATTGTGAAGTTTCACATAAGTCGTTCTTTCTTGCATTAAAACATCCCACCGGTTAATCACCTAAATATAATTTTAGTATCACTGACACAAGTTTTTTTTTTTTTTTTTTTTTTTAAAAAAAACAACAATTTTTCACAGTTCTTCTGACACAACGACAGGACTAGTTGTTATATTACCTACTTTATTTCTGTTAAATATTTATCTGCTTGTCTGCTTGAGGATTCAGCAGCCAGGCGTAAAAAATAAACCGAGCGTGTTAATTCATCATTTTCCTGATTGCTTGTTCCCATAAAATATAAACCAGCTCTTCCTACTCTAAGACTACTGTCACTACTTCATCTATATTTCTGTAAGTGTGTGGGTTACAGTGTGTTTTGCAGCACAAGGCTGAGTGTCCATATAGCGTTTTTATGCCTTCTTGTCATCCACTAGGGATTAGTCGATTAAACGAAGCTACCGTCACTAGTTGTCATCAAAAATACTGGTCAGTTTAACTTGCTATTACAATTATTATTTATTTAATTGAGTTCACCCATTGAAAATACTGTTGTTATATTCATGCATGTTTCCTAGAGATGCATCTTCCCAAATCCTGGGTCTGCAACAGAGAATCCAGGACTCCCAGTGGATCTTCCGAGTTACTGCAGGGGGACTGACACCTCATTTTTTAAGGATTTATTGAACCTTATTTTTCTTTTCAAAATTAAAATATGTCTGAAAATATACATGAATATGAATCAGCAGCAACTTAATTTCCTTCATCTACCTGAAAAGCAAATACAGGTTAAGACTGCAGCTTGAGGCTGATATGGCCTCCTGAAGCACACCCTGCAACTGCCCGGTTTAATATGCCTCTAAGTTTTATACTTTAAATGAGTGAAGGGGTCCTCTGCCTAAAAAACACTAGACTCCTCTCCTAAGATTACTGTTTTCAATACATGTTTTTGTTAACTTTTATTCAGTGAGTTCTTGACATGCTGTAATAATGTGCGGTGCAAAATGCAACGCATTTGGTGGCATTTAAAATGCAATTTGGTTACTGAAAAATGTGATCAATGATTTCAGATTTCTCTTTCAAATAAATATATACAAAATATTTTTGAACGTTTTAACCTTATAGATTAAACTGTGCTCCTACCTGTGTTTCCTACCTATTATTGTGTTTTAGGTTTATCCATCCGAAAGTCCCATTCTCATCAAAGCGATATCTCAAGAATGCCTTGAGGGAATTTCATCAAATTTGGCACAAATGTCCATTTGTGCTGTGTCTCAATTCAGGGGCTGCAGCCTTTGAAGGACGCGGCCTTCGTGGTCGACGTTGGCCACATCCTTTGAAGAACGCATCAGCCAAATCGAACAGTCTCAGAAATGGGACGGTCTGGTCTGCAGAGGATATCCTGGTTGCATCACCAGTTGTTCTCTCCCCGACCAGTTGGCGTTACTGTTACCTAGCACCAAGCTGCACTTGACGAAAGGAGTAAGGTAGTAAATTAGTTAGCCCTAAATCATGGACCCAGAGACTGTTATTATATACATATTTTTTTAATTTAATACTTGAGGTGATTCACCGCCGGAAACACCGCTGTTTGATATATTTTAGGCTGACAGACCGTTTTCAGGTAAACGTATAAAATTCATAATGTTTAAGCTGTGTGGTTTTAGCTAATAGTAATGTTAACAACAGTTAACTGTTAGCTAGTATACAACTATGTGTAATGCATCTTGAGATAGGCTGGACCACGAAGGAGTCATCTGTTGCATCCTCGAAATTCTCGGAAAGAAGGCTGCATTTCTTGGTTGCCTTTGAAGGAGCCTTCGAAATGAGGCAGCCTTGCTTGTGCCGATGGGACGCAATTGGTCTTCCAATGCAGCTTTCGAAGGCTGCAGCCCCTGTATTGAGACACAGCTTTGGACTCAACCCTGAACTGATTAGATTCTGGTAATGAAAGGTCACTGTGACCAGTTTTTGACCATAACTCAAGCATTAATACGCTATTTTGGACAAACTTTCCCACAAACGTGCAATAGCATAAAATTATGCGATGACGTTTTATATCCTGAAGATCAAAGGTCAACACTAATCGTGGGTGCCCACCTTGAAACTATGGTGATTGATACTGTGGAACAGTGGTTCCCAACTAGTCCATACCCAGGGTCCAGATTTCTTCTTAATCATTAGATCAAGGTCCGCACAACTTAATACATTCAGTGACACACTTGTGTTCGGCCATGGCGTTGAGTTAGTTTGCCGTCTCTCACAAGTATCTATCCGTCAGTCAATCACTCTACAACAGGAAATAGCACTTCAAAATGAAAGCTTTGTGCCACTTGCGGTCCATTCAGAATGGACACGCCACCCACTTTTGGACCGCCACCCACCAGTTGGGAACCACTATTGTAGAATATTCAGCTTTTATGCAGCAACATCCATATTTGAAGCATTGTCTGCTGTCATGGCAACATATGGTCTGGAAAGATGAATGAAAACTGCAACTTGACTGGTTGGTTGAGAAATGCGACCACTAGGCGGTAACTCTAGTATTCTGAGCACTTGTATTTTTTCTCAGAGCGCTCAAACTTTTTTGTTGGCTGCTCCGAGCACTTCCTGTCGAAAATCCCTGAACCTTTCAGAAAGGCACTTGTGTCTTCAGCCAGAAGAAAATGCTATCTGGACACTCAGCCTAACTGGTACGACTGGTTTGAGCCACATTAGTGTCATTACATTAGATATGACACTGAACAGCACATAAATGTCATGTTTAAGGAATTAATTTGCAATCCAAAGAATGTTACATACACAGACATTTGACGTGATTAGTGTCTGATTATTTGATACATCTTAGATTCACAATGTCAGGTCAAAATGAAAGAAAAAAAAAGTCAGCTGTATCCTGGAGTTAAGGGAAATGTCTCTTCCTGCATTACTGGAGCTGTAACAACGGAGGAGGTAAAGAAAGGAAGGAATTAAATAAATAATATATATTTCATATAATGACATATTCAATCCCCATTTTTTACTTTTCTTTACCGTCTTTTTAATAAGCAAGAGTGAACCCTGAGATATCCTAATTTGAGCAAATTCACAAATACTTCCATTATTTCATTCTTTCCTGCGTATGTAATTGCCACCGTTCCTGATGATTTGTTCCTTTACATTCAGTATGTAGCTTGAAGGAACTAAATGACAAAGACACCATAACAGCAATCAGCTTGAGCTGCAGGGTTGTACACATGTGGAGTTGTACCCCAAATTCTTAACAGTGCTAATACATTGTCCTTCCTGATCCTCGCTCTCGACTCTCTTTCAGGTGAGGTGAATGGTTGTGATGTGTCAAAAAAAAAAAAAAAATAGGTCAGACGTTTGCTGGAAGTCCTGCGGACGTGCTGCTGATCAGACTCTCCTGAGGCTGAACCTGCCTGCAGAGCCTCACCTCAAAATGCTTCCTAGTAAAGCAGAGAAAAGAGACAGAAGATAAAGAAAACCATTTCACAAGCTAGTTGACTAGATACAAGATGGATAACATGAAAGGGATCATTCAGATCTACTTGAAGTGGGGTTGTATGAGGTGCTAATCCATAGTCAATGTATTACATACAGTAGATGTCTGGCGGTACACCCTCAGTTTGGAGAAGCAGGCAACCCAGACTCCTTTGAGAAAAACAGTGATTTCACATCACTGAACACTGAAACTGCCGGTCTACCGCTGCCTCAATTAGTTATTTAGACATAGAGTTGTCTTGCTTTGGTCCAAATCAGGGATTAGAATTTCCTCGAGTTGGTTCGTGTTCTCACGGCAGCATTTACAAGTGGACCAGACAAAATGCCTTGTGCGAGAAAGCTGCTCTTGATTGGTCAGAATTTCCATGTGGGAAAAATCCAGGAAGTAAACAAACCGTTGAAGAAGAGTACACTTGCAAGATAAATGTGACACTTTCTAATGTCACAATGGAGGGACAACTACGCAGGTTGATTTTAGCGCTGCTCATCGTGGACTATATTGCTTGCATAATGTGACTGTAGTTGTCTTTCGGATCGAGGTCGGAACATGTTCTCACCACAAACAAACCAAACCACAGTTTATTTGTAATCGGACCGAGACCACCTCTTCAAGAAGGTCTCAGTCCGGTTGTTTTGGTGCACACCTGAGTGCGACTGCTGTGTTCACACCTGCCCAAACGAACTGCACATAGGGGGCAAAAGAACTTAAGTTCGATTGAACCGAACCAAACAGGGCAGGTGTGAAAGCACCCTTAAGGGGTTAGTTTGGATTCACCAAAGTCACACAATAACACAAACTGACTAAGGGATTGAGGCAGTGGTAGATCAACAGCTCCCATGTTCAGCAGGCCAAAATGACTGTTTGTGTCACTGGAGTCTGGAGCTGTCAACAGCTTCCCTGTCGGAACGGGCTGTCTGACAGAAAGGTAAAGCATTGAAAATACTCTCGATGTAGCGTGCACCTAAACTGTTACTGACTTTATTTTTGGGTGGCTAAAATACGTTTGGCTGCTGCCATCGTCAACAGCCGTACCGCTGTATTTTTGTTAAACACATTGGTTTGAGTTGAAGGTGTGAGAAAGAATAGTATCAGTAACATTGTTAACACTGTGCTACGTTACAGAGAAATACAAAACCGTACTAATGAACCTTCATTAATATAGGCCTATATTTTATCTGCAAGTGCACGTCACACACTGAGCGAGCCGCCTGTTAATGACGCTGTGGGCTAATGGGCATGTAGCTACTTCCATGTTTCAGATGATACGTCATGTTTGTAGTCGACCAATGAAGATGAGTTTACATATCACTTTGGGTTCGTCCTTCACCTTCTCAAAATGATCCCACACTTTGGATTTCCTGCCCGACATGTTATTAATTAGCCTGTGGAAATTAATGTGACTCATGTCTGACTGCTGAGTGTGGCCACTTCCTGTGTCTGTCCTTTCAAATTAATTTCCCACATGGTTCAGTCATGTAGGTTTTGATTTATTTTGACAAGGCGCAGCTCCTAATACAATTTCATGTTTGTTTTTTTCCTGCGACTAATGAAATCTTGCCGACTAATGACCTTTCTGGTCGACTAAAGTTTGGTCGACTATCAGGGGGGCAGTCCTACTGACTACAGATTAGTACCTCACACAACCCCATTTTAAACAATACAGACTATCCCTTTAAGGTCATGTTTTAGCTGCCACTCACTTCTTCGCCAGTTCCTTTGATATCTCCTCCAGCGTGCGACCTTTTGTCTCGGGGACACAGAGGATGACAAACACCAGTAGGACGAAGCTCATGGCAGCGTAGAGGAACATCACATTGGGTACACCAATCTTTTCTAAAAAAGACAATAGCAAAAAAAAGATGCATGACCTCAAATGCCCACACACAACCTCAGGTGACATACTTGTGTGTCACAGATAAGAATGATTGACACATCAGGTCATGACACTAGCATACAGTTGCTGCTAAATCCTAAACCCATAGTGACAAACTGTTTTAGGTGTCATCTTTCTCTTTTGCTAATCTGACTGTATTATGACTCGACAACAGGTGGGCAGTCTGACTGACCAGGAGCAGGGAAAGGTGAGACACACCTCTTTTTTCAAAATACAAAAACTGACCTACTACTTTTTGTATTTACGTCTTGCCCTAGTTGACAGCTTCTGTAAATTTACAGCTCTACCACAACAACTTGAACACACAAATCATCAATAATATCCGATGACACACACACACCTGTAGTTGTGAGGAAGGTCATGGAGATGAGCAGGTTAGTGGCCCAGTTTACAGCCGACACCACAGATACAGCTCTGCCTCTGACCCCCATTGGAAAGATCTCACTGAGAACCACATACACCACTGGAAAGACAAAAAACAAAGACACATTCAGTGTGCACAGGGACATACGAAGGCATGGTTATTAAGGTATAAATACAAATAACATGATCCAGACTGGCTTTAAACAATTTTGTCAATATTGCGTGGGGAGTTTTCAGTCATGTGAGGTTTTAGAGTCAGGGTCCTCATTGCTTTATCTGGGGAACTGGAGCATTTATGTACACTTTACCTAGGCATAGTTATTGTGTGATAACCTTTGTTGTACTTTGTAGTTCACAGTACGACATGTTTATAAGCTGCAGCTGTTAGAACCATATCAACCAGACAAATTATCTAAACTTTTACACCACCTAAATTAAGAATTTCGGTATATTATTTTCATGGTCTAGGAAAGGTCATTCAATATTTGCGAACATAAGCGACTCTATCTTAAAGCCAGAAACCTGAGAAGTAACTTTGTAATCCATTGTACTCGAAACTCTGGGGAAAAAAACAACCTCCAACACGTGTAAGTGCAATAAACGTACCTAACGTCACAGCAACATGGCGGTGCCATAGACTGTATGCAATATTAGACGTAGCTACCATAATGTTACCTATTAGTTTGTGGACTGCAGTTTTGTAGCTTCAAGTTCAGCATTTCTGCCATCTCCATCTTAGTTTTCCGTAGCCAGAGGTGACCCTATTTGGACGCAAGGGTGGAGCTGACGTCACTTAAATTGGCCCTACCTTTAATTTTGTACAAATTCAAACCTTAACAAAATGTTAATGGTAAATTCAAACTTGTGATGACACAGAGTATAAAGTTGGGGGAGTGAGTGGATAACAGACAGCTACTTAACAGAGACAACAACTAGCGTGACGACATGGCCAAACTCAAGTATGACGCTGAACATTTTAAACCCGAGGACCTTAAACTGATGACTCAGGACAAATCTGGACCTCATGGCTAGACCAGTTGGGAACCAGTGGTTTATGGAGCATCTCCAGACCTTATACTTGATGACCTGACAACTATGAGTTTTAGCACTCTTGTTTTTGGATTTTGTAGAGAGTTGTTCACGAATATTTTTGGACCATCTCTGAACATAGGAATTACATGTATGAATTTTGAAAATGGCCGTCCTTTCCATTAAAGTTCCTGTGAGCGACTATGGGTCATACTTTCTGCTCTGTAGTGCAGATACAGTGCACTGCTTGGTACTCTCCTCTTGGCTAACAACTAGTAACACACGTTTGGGAAAATGCTATCAACTTTGTGTGTGTGTGCAAACAGAGTGTGTGAATACTGAATGGGTGCTTACTTGGCCCAAGGCTGATTGAGAAGGCTGCCACATAAACCAGCAAGCTGATCAATGACGCCCACTTCAGTACGGAAGACACTTCTCCATTAGTCCTTCCTCCTCCTGACTCCCCAGTCCAATCATCCTCTCTGTAAGTCCGCTGTGCCTCCTCGCTGCCCCATTGGCTGGGGAGGTCAGTAGAAAAAATGTCACTGTCGTACAAGTCTATAAAGGTTCTGTTTAAATCCCACGGCGTTTCTGTGTGGTTTAGTATAGAGTCACTTTTACACAGGCTGGTGAGGTGAGTGTGGTTTTGCAGTGTCAGTGTACCAAGTACTACTAGCGACATTCCCATTGCGACAGCACCTACGCACAAAAAGCTCTTGGGTCCCACGCGGTCAACCAGCAACACGGCCGGGATGGTGCCAACTACTTTGACCACTCCGAACCCAGTAGAGGCCAAGGTTGCTGCCGCATCACTGTTAAAGCCTACACTGCGGAGAAGCGGTGACGCATAGGAGAGGATGTTCGGCTGACCGGTAGCCTGCTGAAGGAAGACTAAGGCCACACCTGTTAGCAGCCGTGAACGCAAGTTGGCTTTGGTGCTGAACAACTCCCAGAAACTATGCTCTGATTCCTCTTTCAGTCCTGCCTGGATGTCTCTGAGCTCCTTTTCCACATGCTCCTGAACCCCCCCTCTCATTGTGGCGAGCACTATCCTGGCCTTCTCTACTTTACCCTGAGTGACCAGGAAGCGCGGACTGGGTGGGAGGAACAGGAGTACACTGATCTGCAGCAGCGCCGGGGGGATTACAAGTCCAAATGTATACGCCCAGCCATGGGGCAGAGTAGCAAAGGCATAACTACAGCTGAATCCCAGCATTACACCCACAACTAGCATCAGCTCGTACAGCGTCACCAGCTGACCCCTCCTCTCCCTTGGTGAGATCTCTGCAATGTACAGACACGCTCCTGTCCCTGACAGCGCCGTTCCCATGCCGACTATCACCCGGCCCAGTGTGAGTGCAATAAGTGAGTTGACTGCAATGAGCACGACGCTCCCGCCGACCACCAGGGCGGCACTCAGGAGCAAAGAGCAGCGGCGGCCGTAGCGATCCAGAATGGGGCCGCCGGCCAGGCACATGAGGAGGGCGCCGAGCAGGTGGGAGCTGACCAGCAGTTCCTGTTCCCGGCAGGAGAGGGAGAGGAGACCCCGCAGCTGTAGCAGGACTCCAGAGGTCAGGCCCATTTCATAGCCCAGCATCAGCCCGCTCAGAGAGGCCGCTACAGCCGCTACCACCACCAGCCAGCTGCAGCCTGGAGAGGGACAGAAACACACAAGGAGAAGGAGTTAGAGAATGTAAGATCACAGATAGTACCCTACAAGAGGCCTGGTCCAATGTCCATCCACAAGATCTCCCAGATCTGTGTTCACATTTTTCAACGTCAGTTATAATACACAAGGCAGTTATTGTGTCCCAAATGTGTATCGGAGCCCTTGCCTGTGCCTTTACTTGAGCTTCTAGTCACGCACACTGAACCCCATCTCTTTTTTCATATTTTTTTTTCCCCCCATTGTCCAATCAGATGATTTGAGAGGCGGGCCTTCTGTGGTTGTGTTGTAAAAAATGGAGGAGAAACTGGTGGTAGCGGTTGCCAGATACCCAGAGCTATATGGCCTGACAATTGACAGCACATTGTCAAACTGCCCCTGAGTCATCCTAAAATATGCCTGGAAACGGCCATCATGGAGGCGAAGCTCCTGGAACAAGTGGTGGTTTCTCCCTGTGATCCACCCTCTTCTGAGGGTCTCATGTACCCACACAGATCTCTGTTTCCCTGTGCCCAACAAACCATTTACTGACAGCCTCTCACCCTCAACCAGAGCTACAGTAAGTACCCTCTGCCTCAACATTTTAGGAACTAGCAACTAATTACTGTGAAATTGAGATTTGAAACAGAGGAAGGTAAGTGTAAGGAGGTGATGGGGTGGTTGCCTGGCAACACTAAAAAGGCGCATATGGAAAGCCGTTTTAACATTTAATCACTAAGTCCGACTATCTGGAATTACCATTATAGATATCTATAACGTCATTTTGACTAGTAGTAATGTCATTGTGACTAGTATGAATTTTAATTTAAGATATCTATAACGTCATTCTGACTAGTCAAAACTGAATTACAGATGTCTGTAACGTCATTTTGACTAGTCAAAACTGAATTACAGATATCTATGTCATTCTGACTAGTCAAAACTACAGTTACAGTTACCTGTAATTCAGTTTTGACTAGTAAGATTCAAACTATTTTTGCCATTCATGTGTATGGGGTTTGTCATTATAGATATCTACAATTACATTATGACTATCTATAATTCCAGTTTGAGATATCTACAACGTCATTTTGACTAGTCATAATTCAGTTGCGGATATCTACAACGTCATTTTGACTAGTCAAAATCAGTAAAATATTGTAGCAGGGTCGCTACAATATTTTACTGATCCCATTCATAAACACTGTGATAAGGTTTGTTTTGTTTGTGTTTGTAGCTTAGGCTTGGATAGACGTGTTTATTTGTTAACAGACCTACAATTTGCAATATCATGTGCTGCAGTTGCATTGCACACAGTCACTTCAAAAAACAAAATAATCAATTATACAGCCCCGAAAATGCTTCAAACACTTTTCTAAATAATCTTCATATTGAAAGGAAATGAAATATACCCACTTATGCCATTAAAAGTGCTTAGATAAGGTCGGAGGTCTATAACTGCACATATTGACCTCCGACCTTATCTGGTATTTCGTTTCCTTTCAATATTAAGATTATTTAGAAAAGTGTTTGAAGCATTTTGGGGGTTGTTTAATTGATTATTTTGCTAAAATGTAATGTTTGGTAAGACCTTTTCAAGATCAGTTGACAATTCTCACTAAATAGGAGAATACAGTCATTAAGTTAAATAAATTCATATTTCACTTTATCCTTTCAATCAAAATATAATAAATATCGCTGTTATTACCAGTGAGTTTGGTTAATCTACTTTTTCCAAAAGGTAAGTGCAAGTATAAAGTAACAGGACAGTTTTTTTTTTACTAGTGGCATTCAATTATAAAAAATGCAACCTGCAAAACTCTTTCTGTGTGATCAGGGCCATAGAGTGGACATTGGTATTTGGCCAAACATGGATACTGTATTTCTACTTGACAAACCACCAGGGTGTCTACAAGTATCAGACGCTAAAATGTAATGTTTGGTAAGACCTTTTCAAGATCATTTTTAACCAAATTCTAAACTGGCTTTTGGACAGAAAGCATTGCAGGTAAGTATAAAGGTAAGTAGTATATATGTAGTCCCCTGCAGAGGAGGGTTTAATGTAGAAACACTGTTATTAGAGTGAGTTTGGTTAATCTACTTTTTCCAAAAGGTAAGTGCAAGTATAAAGTAAAAGGACAGTAATAGGTTCAGTGTTAGGTATATAGGTTTGTAATATCAGAATTGTGGACTTTAAGCAGAAGAGCTTGGCCAACTATTTATGTTGACGGAGCCAAGTAAGTGATTAAATAATCAAACAAATCATAATCTGTTGTCACTTATCACTGATGACTACTACACGGCACTTGTAAAATTGCTGAATGAATGGAAACTGATGAGCAAAACTGTTTTAATAGAACACTTTTACGAGCAGTCGTTATTGATCCTTGTAATAGTTTGTTTTACTGCAGTGTTGCTGTTGACATGCATTTTTCCTTTAACAGCTTTGAGTAAACAAGACCACACTTGAATTTCTGTTATTGTTTGAATCTGCTTAGTTTGTTTTATAACGGACTGTGGGCTAAATGCAAGGCTACACACCCACCCACACATTTTTATACTTCCTGCAAATATAATCCAATTAATCATATTTCCATGTATTTTGTATCTACTCCGTGTTGAGACATTGTTTTCTTATTCTGAGACGTAGAGGTAGTCAAATGTGTCCTGTGCCAAAACTATGCCTTCCAATAAATGATTAGAGAAAAGTAAAATCAAACACTGATAGAGGAAATTACTGCAAGGTATTAAATCATCAATAAAATAATACATTCACTCGTTCATTTTCGGTAACCGCTTATCCTGTTAGAGGACCCAGTTTTTACAAACTTCACATGTTCGCGAGTCACTTGTGGTCCATTCAGAATGGACCCGTGGTCCACATTTGGACTGTGATCCCCCAGTTGGGAACCACTGCTCTGAGCCTCTTTTACACTGCCAGATTTTCGGCGAATGTTGGGCCATTTTGCCGGCAATCTGCGAGTGTTTAAACACACAGAGCCGGATTAGCGAGTTGATCCGAGGTGCCCAATTTTCCGCCTCGTTCCTGGCGGAACCTTTATGGTTTAAAAAGAACAAGGCGGCCTTCCATCATGGGAGGGGCTGTTGATGACTTGTGGGAGGAACTGTTGACCCCGCACATGCGACACACTGGCGGTGGATAAACAGGAAACAGCTGATAGCAGGAATTAGCGAGCAGCTAGTAGCAAGAGGGAAACGGAAACCTGACAGACACTGTAAAGATGAGCAACTGGGGAGACAAGGAATTGTGTGTCCTCCTTGTCCTCGCAAACGAAGAGGCCATTAACCATCAGATGACGGGAACGGTGAAGGATGGGCCGACTTACGAGAGAATTGCTGAAGGACTGACCAGCCGCGGCTTCCCTCCCATGCCACTGTTTATGTCACACACTGAGCTACACGTTTTGTTACTTGCTCACGCCCCCCATTGCCCCGAAAAAGGCACATTCTGTATAATCAAAAGTAGGTAGTTTGCTGCACTCCCCGATTTTGTTTTTATACTGCCAATGCTGAAAGAAGACTGATTGGACTTTCCTGCAAATTTGCACCATTCCTGTTTAAAAAGGGCTCTAGACCAGTGTCTTCACTGTTACTTTAAAACTGAGCCTGATACAGCGGGTTTTATTTGCTAAAAATTACTCTGCCTCACTCTTCACCTTCAGCTCTGCCTGTCATACCCAGAACTTGCATTGTCAATGATATAAGTCAGTAAGTAAATTGTTGTACTTGATCCAATTTAAGGGTTAACCATAGACCTTTTCATGGGCCCCCCTTTGGCCTTGGGCCGGGGTCATCTGAACCCTTTGACACCCTCTGATGGCGGGCCTGCCGAGGTATTTCATTGCAACTGTCAAAATAATCATACTAGTGGGCCTTTATCCTTTTTGTTGTAATGTGATTCTCATGATGGCGCAGCATGCAAGAAAAACAGAGACACAGCTGCAAACTGCAGGGTCCTATTAAGTCATTTGCTTTGACTGTTGCACTGCATCCCCTCTCTCAGTCCTTTTCCACTGACATTATGTAATAATGAGATAACAATAGTTAATGTCAGACTGTAATCTCTTGTAATAAGTCTTTCAGCTACAGTGTTATGATCTTGCAGTCTCATTTCTATTTTGTGTACTTTCTGAAACATTAAGAAAAAAAGATTTAGATAGAGTACTCTGGAAATAAACTTGTCATGCAACATTTTAAACTTGTGCTTTGTCACAGAACAATTAAGCCCTTCTGTGTGGAGTGTGCAGAATTTGCATGTTCTCCTTGTGTCAGTGTGGGCTTTCTCCGGGTACTTCCGGCTTCCTCCCACAGTCCAAAGACATGAAAGTAAACTAGTGACCCTAAATTGTCCGTAGGTGTGAATGTGAGTGTGAATGGTTGTCTGTGTCTATGTGTCAGACCTGTGATAGTCTGGTGACCTGTCCAGGGTGTACCACACAGGGTTCAACGCTAAGGTTTTTTTTTCACTTGCCCGGTCGGGCAAGTTGGTCAGAGATCTACTTGCCCGAAATCAGTTTTTACTTGCCCTATAAAAATTGTTTAATTTAAGCGGCTATCAAATAACAAAGACTGCAGTTATTTTTATGTTATGTATCTTTATTCACACTGTATTTATTAATTAAAACAACATATGTCATGTATTGTACCTTAATTCCTACACAAAAATGACAGTGTCAGGGCTTAAAGTGAAAAATTTGTCAATTGTTCTCCGTCTATAATTTTGCGCCCTACTTGAGCCATGCCCACCTCTATATATTTTTCACCCCTCTCTCCAGTTCTGCTGTGTTAACACCGGGTTTAATATATTTTGCTTCCATCTCTCTGCCCTGCTCTACTCTACTTCAGCGCTACTTAGCTCTCTCTCTACTCTACCAGTAGACTACCACATCCACCTGTTGCACAAAACGCACACAGCAGTGTTTCCCCTAGGATGGAGTTGTAGCAGCGGAGGTGAAGCACACGAAAAATAATTTTCACATGCGTGAAACTTTTTGGTATGCTTGCAAAGCACAGCCTGCTGGGATGTTCCTGTGTATCTACTGGCACCAGAAGGGCTCTTTAGGACTAAGTACATACAGTACATGTGTGCACAGCATGAGCAGGTGAAATGTCTGTCTAGCTTACATATGAGGTGTCTCAAGATTTAGGAACATACAATTTTATTGAATATAATAAAAGTAAAAAGTCACTTGACATGCTGCTGTTTTGTGCTATGACCTATTCAAGTGTTGGAAGTTGTTATTTACGTGACAACGCCTGAACGCAACACAAGCTCAGCAAGAGTGCCGTGCTGCGCTGCTGTGCGAGCAGCTGTTTGTCTGTGCATAACAGCAGTCTGTTGATGGTTATTTACACAGTGTCTATAACAATAACTTTGTCAGCTGACAAACTGCACCGGGCTCGGGGTCAGGTTTGGTCAGGAAAATGCGGCCCGAGCCACTCTAGCGTGCTCACCTGTGTGTGGCGGAACTCCGCCGTGTGTGATACAGAGAGCAGAGGAGAATTGTTAACGCGTGACCATGTAGAGACAGAAATGACACGATGACATAACACTATAAATAGTATATTGTTATGTTATTATATGAAGCATCCGTCGCGCAAAATATTATCAATGGGGGCTGTGGGCAGGACATTGTTACACAGCGTGTGCCTGTGACTTCAGGCAGAGAGACCGCTGCATCAGAGCAGAAGAGCACATTTTAAAATACATTTATTTTATCAATTAGTTATTAACTTTTACTATTTTTAGCAACATGCCCGATCGGGCAAGTGAGTTGTTAGTTTACATGCCCGACCGTGAGTTTTACTTGCCCCGGGCGATTGGGCAATCCTTATTGTTGAGCCCTGCCACGCCTCTCGCCCAATGTCAGCTGGGATAGGCTCCAGCCTCCCCGCCACCCTGAATGAATGTGTGGTCTTGTCTTTGATCTCACATGCATGGCCTTGTTGTCTTGGTAGCTTTAGCCATCACATTGATTGGTTATATCCCTAAATACCATTGAAAATGGTCAGTCACAACAGCTCAGTGTCCAAAGTTTCTTTGCACCGTCTGTGTCTTTATTCATCTTTTCTCTCCATGCCCTTAAATGCATAATCTTGAGCTAGCTCTGTATATTTATCATAAAAAATTGAAAATTAATGAATGAAAATTAAATGCTATTAAATATTACCCTGGAAATCCAGAGTTCTTGCGAGAGCACAATTTGAATTTGCTCAGCGAGGCACTCAGGCAATCAGTAATAATGCTCATTACCCATGCCCATGAAACCGAGCTGCACCAATCACATCGGTGTATCTGATATAGGCGGGCCAGAGGCGAGTTAAACAGATGACGACAGCGTTGCAACGACGAAGTCCGGAATCAGTAACAGTAAACATTGCAAGATGGCTACGGATGAACACCAGTTGTTTGAAACGGCTTTGGCCGCTACAATGAACGAGTTAGACTTGGCTTTTTCTCTAAAAGAGGAACAGAAGATGGCGCTCGAATCTTTCCTTTGCAAGAAGGATGTTTTTGCTGTTTTGCCGACCGGATACGGCAAGAGTCTAATCTACCAGTTAGCTCCACTGGTAGCTAAGCTCTGGATACGTCACCCTGTGTATTGTTCTGATTGGTCGTAGTGTTATTCAGTTGTGTGCAGTGATATTTTCAAATGCATGCTTGGTGCCGCCCCTCGAGTTGGGCCATTTTCATTACTCATGGCCAGACCCTAAATCTTTCTAGATTTGGGTCTGGATTTCCAGGCTAATTAAATATGTCTAACTGAATATTTTTGGGAAGAGGTTAAAAAAGCAACAAAAGAGATTATTTCAAAAGACACTGCAATAGAAAGGAATAAAAAGAAAACAGTGTGATCTAAAAGGTTTGGGGACCATTTACTGCTTTTGTAAAATGTGCTCCCTAATAGTAACCCAATTTTTGAGAAGATCATGAAAACATTTTAATTTTAAAATGCTTTTAGGGTTTATGTCATGATTTTAGGGTTTAAAAATTACAATGATAGGTAATAATAGATTATGATGGATTTTTTATGACTCTGTTCATCAAAATGCCGGACGAGAAAGTCTAAAGGCTCATTTATACTCCCTTTACATATGAAAATAGATATGTTCATTTCAAACATTGTAATTGTTCCTGTCCACGTACTTAATGTTGATATAGATACATCCACTAGATAGCACTAGAGAGCTGGGCTAAAAGTGTCTGAACACAACAAACATGGCAGCGATGTCATAATGATGCACCTTTTAACGGAGGCATCACTCTAGACAACAATGGTCTGAGGGGCCATGGAGAATGGATGGAGAATTCTATTGATTATATTACCAATTTGTTCAATTTCCCCCATTTTTAATATGTCTTTGTCATGTCTGATGATTGTGTCTTGAACTAAGATACACTGTCCCTAAGATTTCCCGTGGTACAGATCGTCCATATCCGTAAGTTTTCAGAAAACAAGCAAAATTACAGACGACATGAATGCAGAGTTCGGACAGAAGGCTCTGTCCGTGTATGTATCTTCTGTTAAGCATAAATGAGCCTTTATGCAACCTCTGAGGTAACACGAGACTTCTAAGCTATAAGCTTGAACAAAAGCATTTTACAACTGGTCTCTGTCCTGTTTCAGTCCATGAGTTGTTAATTTCAAACCATGTGTCGAGGTACCTTGAAACACACAAACACATTTCCCATGGGTGCAGATTTTGCTATTGGGAAATGTTGCTTGGTTTGTAATGACTCGTCAACTTGAAGCTGTTTGAATACAGCAGTGACAGAGCATTGAAACCCAAGTGTTTCACACCATATTTGCATTTTCATGCATCCCAGTCACGCCCAAGTCTGACAGTATCACACTTTACCTAAAACCTGTCTAGACAGAGGGGTGCCGCTCTTATATTTTCGCCATGTAAGTGCAACAAATCAGTTTCAATCCTTTTCTAACAAGTGTTAGCAAGTAAAAAAAAGTAATTTGATTGACTTTCAGCACAGGAAAGGCTTTCATTCAGACACTATTTTGCCTTTGTAAATGTTTAACTGCATGGCAGCAGATAAACCCTACGCCCACTGAAGGCAGCTCTTCAGGTCATAGTAAACATGAAGAACAGTAACTGATTTAATGAACATGTAATGAATGAGTGTTTTTTAAGATTCAAGGGCAGATAATTTATGATGAGGGCCTGAGACATTTTTGCTATGTCACCAAGGTTAGAATGACCCAGGTCATGGGCATGAAAACTGTCATAAACAACTTTTGCTTCATCGTTAATCATTGTTTAAGAAACAGCTGATGTGAAGAATGATTACCCAATGATCTTGGAAATTCATATATCAGTTTCAAAAATCAGGTCTACTGAGTTATCTGGATAACTGTTATGAGTTTTGTTCAGCAGTGTTACCCAGAGCAGGGCTTTTTACATCAGTCTAAGTTCCAGAGTTGCATTGGGCTATTACTTGGAAAGTTACCGAATAACTCAAACAGCTTCTTGGAACAGGCCCCAGGTGAGCCTTTAACAAATATCGATTTTCAGTAAACTAAAGTTTTATCTTAGGGAGGAGCCCATTTATACCAACATTAAGCAGCTAAACCCTTCCTAAACATTCAAACTAAGTAACACGTAAGCTCATACAAAACACTTGCATTCCTAATGCTTAGACCTGTAATCCCATTAAAATAAATGTTAACTTATCAGTCAAAAAAGTCACTGGCATCTGTGTGTACCTGAGGGTCTGGGTGGGGCCAGTTTCTGGGTCTCATTGGGGTTACCCGGGAGGTAAGAGGTCATCATCTTGGTCTCACTGTTGAGGTCCATTGTCAACCACCTCTAACAGTAGGCCTGGGGAAAACAGATGCAAATCAACACATTCAAACAAAGAAATTCAATTCATTCTGCAAAATAAACACAAAAACATCTAACAGACTCAACTTCTTTTGCACAAGGACACGCATGTTGCAGAAATACTTCCCTGAGAAAAACAACTATGCATGTATCTTTAAATGAATGTCATGTCCTACATACAAAGTAGGACAATTCTTGCAATGCTGCCATACCAGTCTTGAACCCCATGCTGAGAAATACTACCTACATGTTTGGAGATGAAGTACATAGAAATCTAATTCTCATCTAATAGGTCTGAGTGCTATTCAAAAGTTTTCATTATTAGTGCCAATATGACACTAAAATCATACTTCCAAAAGTATGGCAAAATGTACCCTACTTTTGAAGATCATAAATCAACATTTTCTTACAAAACTGTTTTTTCATTGACAAAAGAAGCTAAAGTTCTCAAATGTTAATGACTCTTGTAAGACTGTTAAAATCGTGGTGTTGTCATCATAGTAGAATTTCCAACTTTGATACAATACTTTGAAAAAATACCGATATTCAATAGAATTTTTGATCGAAGTCTTAGTTAGTAGAAGATAACAGCAGAGGTGTGGACTCAAGTCACATGACTTGGACTGGAATTAGACTCAACACAATTTTGATGACATTAAACTCAACTTAATTAAATCACAACAGACATGCAACTCATCTTCCACAACACCAATGACTCACTTGAACTTCAGCCCTCACACAAGCCCAAAGATTAAACAATTACGTTGTTTAAAAAGTGTGCCACGAATCAATTTCCCTTCATATGGGCAAATGCTTGTGCGAATATTAACATTGTTAGCAATTTCACATTTAGCTAATATTATCTACAGATTTTTAGAAACATTCATGATTTTTGTAAATTTATTATATTATTACTGTTTGGGCATTATGTTTTGTGAAGAGTGCATTATGGCTTGTTTAGGACTTGAAACTTGAGTGCAAAGACTTGAGACTATTTGTGACTTGCAAAACAATGACTTGGGTCTACCTCTGGAGAACAGCAGAATGACTGTAGTGAACATCTACAGTAAGATAGAGCTGATAGCCCAGCAGGTGCCAGCGTTTTGATACTAATTTGATAAATGAGTACTGAAACCATTTCAAATACTCATAATCAGTATGTATTGATAAATCAATATTTTTGACAACACTAAAAACAAGAACTATCTGATCAAAACACATAAATAAGATTATACCCAGATATCCAGCCCTACCTAGAGGTTTTACTTCATCCTTGTGCAGATTGGATTATTGTAATTCCTTATTATCAGGTTGCTCCAACAAACCTCTAAAGACTCTCCAACTGATCCAGAATGCTGTGGCACGTGTACTGACAGGACTGACAGAAGAGATCGTACATCCCTTGTTTTAGCCTCTCTGCACTGACTCCCTGTAAAATCCAGAACTGAATTTAAAATCCTTCTTCTGACTTACAAAGCTCTAAATGGTCAGACTCCATCATAGCTATGAGAGCTCATAGTGCCCTATTACCCCACCAGAACACTGTGCTCCAAGAATTCAGGATCTTCAAAAGCAGAATGGGAGCCAGAGCCTTCAGCTATCAGGCTCCTCTTCTGTGGAACCATCTTCCAGTTTCAGTCCAGGAGGCAGACACTGTCTCCACGGTTAAGAGTAGACTTCAGACTTTTGTCTTTGATAAAGCTTATAGTAAGGGCTGGTTCGGGCTTGCCTTGAACCAGCCCCTAGTTAGGTTGATATAGGCCTAGTCTGACGGGGGGCTACCTTTCATTCACCGAACTCCTCTCTCCTTCACTCTCTTTCCATCCGCAAACATTCATGTCCCTTTCATTCATGTTACCAGCTTGGCTTTTTCCCTGGAGCCTTTGTGCTACCTTGTCTAGCAGGTTTCGCTCGGATCGGCTGTGTCTGGATTGTGGGTCATGGCTGCGCTGCTGCAATGTTCCTGCCTGATGCTTCCATCTACTGCCATTATTATTGGTGATACTTCTACCATTATTATACACATATAATTATTATTGTCACACACATATACTGTCATGTAGAAATATATACATATAACATGTATACTATCACATACTGTCATTTGTATTACTGTAATTTTATTATGTTGATCTGTTCTGTAGACACGTCATCTATTTCACATCTGTCCGTCCTGGAAGAGGGATCCCTCCTCAGTTGGTCGTCCTGAGGCTTTTTTTCCTCCCTGTTAAAGGTTTTTTCTCTTTAGGGGTGGAGGAGTTTCTCCTTATCCGCTGTGAGGGTCCAAGTACAGAGGGATATCATATGCTGTAAAGCTCTCTGAGGCAAATTGTGATTTATGATACTGGGCTTTATAAGTAAAAATTTAACTGAACTAAACTGAATCTAGGAACATCATGAGGGAACAGTGTGCTGCTCACTTTTAACTCCAAATATCAGGCCTAATTATTATCTTATTATGGCTTTAGAAATGATATTCTTTATACACCAAATTAAGACCAGCCAGCTGTGAGGTCCAAGGATACTGGGCTTTATAAGTAAAAATTTAACTGAACTAAACTGAATCTAGGAACATCATGAGGGAACAGTGTGCTCCTCATTTTGATTCCAAAAATGGCTTACTTATTATCTTATTATGGCTTTAGAAATGATATTCTTTATACACCAAATTAAGACCAGCCAGCAGGTAAGGCATTTTACTTCAACCAGAGTACAGTAGAAACCAATCCTGGCACAAGGAATTTTAGGGTGCTTTCACACCTGCCATGTTCAATCGAACTCAAGTTCGTTTGCCCCCTATGTGCGGTTCATTTGGGCAGGTGTGAACACAGCAATGGCACTAGGGTGCGCACCAAAACAACCGGACTAAGACCTTCTTGAAGAGGTGGTCTCGCTCCGGTTACAAACGAACTCTGGTGCGGTTTGTTTGTGGTGAGAATGTTCTCCGACCTCGATACGACCCGAACCAACTGCAGTCGCACTACGCATTGTTTGGGTTAAACAAGCATGAGCATGTTTTCAAACTGTATGGTTTACCTAAAATGAACAATGACAGCAATAAAGTCCACGATGACCAGCGCTAAGCTCAACTTGCGTAGTTGTCCCTCCATTGTGACATTAAAAAGTTTCGTTTACTTAGTCTTAGCATAGTTTTTCCTGCATGGAAATTCTTTCCAATCAAGAACAGTTTTCTCATGCAAGGCATTTGATCTGGTTCGCTTGTAAATACTGCCGTGAGAACACGAACCAACTCTAGGCAGTTATACAACTAACAAAATAAGCCCCTGATTCAGACCAAAGCAAGACAACTCTAGGTCTGAAAGCACCCTTCATGGTCATTACTTCAGTTCCCCCTTTAACTTTTCTCAGTAGACTGATGCCCACTGATGCCTTCTGGTGGCCCTGGATACAACCCTGTCATAAATACCAGCTCTGTGAGGCTCACAATGGACAGCTGGCTCTGTGATACACAGATGTACTGAGACGCTAAGTGAATTTGGAAGTGCATTTCAGTGTAGAGCATTGATTCTGCTAAGCTTTGACCTTTAACCTCTCTTATGGTTTGTTATTTTGTTGTCTGTGTTTGACATATGGGAATAGCTTGGGAGACTTGTCACACAGTAGCATCTTATAGTTGTCCAAATTTATATGTCATGACTAAGACCACTGAATAAGACTGCTTCCTTTTCTGGTGTCTGTTTCCATAAGTCCATAACTTGGCCTCAGATATTGCAAGGTCATTTAATAGAAGCCAGAAACAAGAGAAACACAAAGTTTTTATAGCAAACACCAAACTTATCAGCTTACTCACTTCAAGTATGGGCTTGTCCACTATTTACGTGCAACTTATGCGGGTTTTGCTCCTTGAAAAGGTTCAATAAAGGAATATTTAAGTGGTAATAACAGCTATGTGCAGACACCTCCCTACCTGACGCCCCAGCAGTGTCTCTGTTGTTTGCTTATGTTCGTGTTTGTCGGTCCATTCGCTTTCCTCTGCAGACTTTCAGACTGGTTGAACTTCTTCCCTGCTCCCAGCTCTTCATTAGCGGTGTCACTAGATTCACACAGCTTGTTTTGGTAAAGCGGTTCTTTAGCCCCGCCCATGTCTACCCAGACCACCAATAGGAAGCGCGGGTTTGGAATTGGAATGCCCACGGTGGAATCCTATTGGTTCAAATATGTCTGTCAGGTAGTGCCTGAAGCTTAATGTAATTATAATGAAACAATGTGTTCCTGCAGGATAACTTGTGGAAATTAAATAAAAAGAGAGCTTTTCCATATTTGTGCTGCTTTATGTAGCTTCCAGCTGCAATTCTAATTTATTATGAATGGTTTTTTTTTTTTGTTTGTTTGTTTTGTTTTTTTGCTGTGAAGATCACTATAAAGTACCCAGCAATAAAATACACCTGCATCAATAGTGCTCCTTCTCTCATACTGCATGTGAAAACAAACGAGGATGACCACCTGCTGTTTTGCTCCTCTCCATGTCCTGTTTCTACGAATGCTGCGGGACTGAGCTGTCACACCTGCCCTGCTGCCTCACACATGACAGAATGTTGCCTAACGTGCCTGTAACACTGTTTGAGCATGGCCTACTTTTTTTCCCCTGGGGATGTATTTGAATGTTCAGACATGAGCCTATAGGCTACAATCCAAAGACTGACCTGTTTTCAACCACTGTCATTTGATCCTCTGTTAAGTTTACAGAAGGCATGTGCATGTGTTATGTAATGACTCAGTAACCAAGATAACGATGAGTGGCCTACTTGTTGAGAATGGCCTTTATCATGTTAGCAAATAATCACTTGGTTATGGTATTATTATATAATAACTTTTTAACTCTGCAAATGGTCCTTTGAAAAGTCTGAGATCTCTTAGCTTCATGGTTCAAATACCATTTTGAGTGTGCTTTCACTGTGTGTGTTTGTGTGTGTGTGTGTGTGTGTGTGTGTATTTCACTAGTTTTTACTCGCCCGGCAGAAAAATATTGGCAACATAGTCAGCAGACACATATATTGATATAGTCTAAAGGTCCAACTTGCACAATGTTGGTCAGTGCAAATAAAAACAAATGAATCAATAAGTTTGTTTTGATTTGTATCAGCCAGTGTTGGAAGAAGTATCATTTACGAATAGAAGTATAACATTACCACAGTGTAAAACAATCTATTACAAATTCAAGTCCCATATTAAAAGTGCAAATTTTTATCAATGAATTGTATTCAAAGTATCAAACAAGTAGTTGTTATTCAACAGAATGACCATGACAGTATCATATTAACAGTATATTATATATTTGGATATTAGCTACTGCTGATTGACACATTTGCAAGAAGCATTTCAGTGTTTAATTTATAACAATGCATTAAAATGTATCAAGTGATCAAATGATCAAATGTTTTTGTGTGTTATTAAAGGTGTGGGTGGGTTTTTTGTATTTTGCAATAGCTCCTCAGGAGTCTTACATATATTGGTTCAGATGAAGGAGCAAAGACTGAAGTAAGCTGTTGTACCTGTTTGAAAGTTACAGGACACTAGATGGTTTAAAAATGGGAGGAAAAGCTTATATATTTAATAAGTAAGCTGAACAACAAGTTAAGGCACCAAAAGGCCAGATTATGAGTCTGTTAAGGATTTATTGGCGCAATCACAGGTAAGTTAAGTCGTGCCACAAGCTTTTCCAGATAACTCAGAGGGATATGACTCACACCAATATGGCGCATGGCCAACAACAGTTGTAAATTTGAAAACAATATTAATATAAAATCATTGCCACACCCCTTAAGTGTCAGAAAGTTCAACAGTTGAGTTCTTGAGAATAAGGTGTTGCACTGATGTTTTTGTGACACTTGATTTGCTTTGCATACCAACTGATTTTGTCATATGTCATGTGATGTAGCTCCCACAGTATTAGTGCAAGACAAACCTTAAACAATGCTGCAATGCAACTAAAAGTTTCCATTTCCAGTAAAGAATGCCACTCAGTCTTACTAACTGTCTCCAGCAGACTGTTTCAAATGGTAATGCTGGATAAAAGAATGACCCAGTGCTGCTGTAACAACCATACAGAATAAGGCTTTCAGGATGAAAGAAAGGAAAACAGTGCCACCTTATGGAATTCCTTTTTCTACTTAGAGTTCTTAGTAGTAGTATTACAGTAGTAGTATAGTTCTGAGGAACAAGAAACATGAAATATGTCATAAAATAATCATAGTATAGTAATTCTTAAAAAATGTGACAAAACGGTCATTTTTCTCGTGAAAAATGTCATAAAATCATTATAATATAGTATGTCCTGAAAAGGGGCGGCACGGTGGTGTGGTGGTTAGCACTCTCGCCTCACAGCAAGAGGGTTGCCGGTTCGATCCCGGGCGTGGGAGCCCTTCTGTGTGGAGTTTGCATGTTCTCCCCGTGTCAGCGTGGGTTCTCTCCGGGCACTCCGGCTTCCTCCCACAGTCCAAAGACATGCAGATTGGGGACTAGGTTAATTGGTGACTCTAAATTGTCCGTAGGTGTGAATGTGAGTGTGAATGGTTGTCTGTCTCTATGTGTCAGCCCTGCGATAGTCTGGCGACCTGTCCAGGGTGTACCCTGCCTCTCGCCCGATGTAGCTGGGATAGGCTCCAGCCCCCCTGCGACCCTCAAGAGGATGAAGCGGTTAGAAGATGAATGAATGAATGTCCTGAAAAGTGTGATTTACTGTTAAAGGATAGTATGATATCAAAAATGTCACGAAATCGCCATGGTATAGCATGTCGTGAAAAATGTCATAAATCATAATAGCATAAAATGTTGTGAAAAATGTTATAAAATTGTCATAGTTTAGTATGTCGTGAAAAATGTCATGAAATTGACATAGTATGGTATGTCCTTAAAAATCATGAAAAAAGGTCATAATATAAAAGTATGTCATACAAAATCATGAAAAAACGCTATAGTATAGCATATAGTCAAAAATCATGAAAGAACATCATAGTATAGCATGTCCTTAAAAACTACAAAAAAAATGTCATGGTATAGCATGTCATGCAATATCAAGAAAAAAAGTCATGGTATAGTATGTCGTCAAAAATCACGAACAAACATCATAGTATACCATGTCATCCAAACTCATGAAAAAAACAACATAGCATAGTATGTCATCCAAAATCATGAAAAAAACATCATAGCGTAGCATGTCGTCCAAAATCATGAAAAATGTCATAGTCTAGTATGTCATCCAAAATCATGAAAAAAAGTCATAGTATAGCATGTCGTCCAAAATCATGAAAAATGTCATAGTATAGCATGTTGTCCAAAATCGTGAAAAAACATCATAGTATAGCATGTCGTCCAAAATCATGAAAAATGTCATAGTATAGCATGTCGTCCAAAATCATGAAAAATGTCATAGTCTAGTATGTCATCCAAAATCATGAAAAAACATCATAGTATAGTATGTCATCCAAAATCATGAAAAAAAGTCATAGTATAGCATGTCGTCCAAAATCATGAAAAATGTCATAGTATAGCATGTCGTCCAAAATCATGAAAAATGTCATAGTATAGCATGTCATCCAAAATCATGAAAAAAGTCACAGTATAGCATGTCGTCCAAAATCATGAAAAATGTCATAGTATAGCATGTCATCCAAAATCATGAAAAAACATCATAGTATAGTATGTCGTCCAAAATCATGAAAAAAGTCACAGTATAGTATGTCATCCAAAATCATGAAAAAAAGTCATAGTATAGCATGTCGTCCAAAATCATGAAAAAAAAACATCATAGTATAGCATGTCGTCCAAAATCATGAAAAAAACATCATAGTATAGCATGTTGTCCAAAATCATGAAAAAAAGTCATAGTATAGCATGTCGTCCAAAACCATGAAAAAAGTCATAGTATAGCATGTCGTCCAAAACCATGAAAAAAACATCATAGTATAGCATGTCGTCCAAAATCATGAAAAAAAGTCATAGTATAGCATGTCGTCCAAAATCATGAAAAAAGTCACAGTATAGTATGTCGTCCAAAATCATGAAAAAAAGTCATAGTATAGCATGTCGTCCAAAATCATGAAAAAACATCATAGTATAGCATGTCGTCCAAAATCATGAAAAAAAGTCATAGTATAGCATGTCGTCCAAAATCATGAAAAAACATCATAGTATAGTATGTCGTCCAAAATCATGAAAAAAAGTCATAGTATAGCATGTCGTCCAAAATCATGAAAAAACATCATAGTATAGCATGTCGTCCAAAATCATGAAAAAAAGTCATAGTATAGCATGTCGTCCAAAATCATGAAAAAAGTCACAGTATAGTATGTCGTCCAAAATCATGAAAAAAAGTCATAGTATAGCATGTCGTCCAAAATCATGAAAATAGTATAGCATGTCGTCCAAAATCATGAAAAAAAGTCACAGTATAGTATGTCGTCCAAAATCATGAAAAAAGTCACAGTATAGTATGTCATCCAAAATCATGAAAAAAAGTCATAGTATAGCATGTCGTCCAAAATCATGAAAAAACATCATAGTATAGCATGTCGTCCAAAATCATGAAAAATGTCATAGTCTAGTATGTCATCCAAAATCATGAAAAAAAGTCATAGTATAGCATGTCGTCCAAAATCATGAAAAAACATCATAGTATAGCATGTCGTCCAAAATCATGAAAAAAGTCACAGTATAGTATGTCATCCAAAATCATGAAAAAACATCATAGTATAGCATGTCGTCCAAAATCATGAAAAAACATCATAGTATAGCATGTCGTCCAAAATCATGAAAAACATCATAGTATAGTATGTCGTCCAAAATCATGAAAAATGTCATAGTCTAGTATGTCATCCAAAATCATGAAAAAAAGTCATAGTATAGCATGTTGTCCAAAATCATGAAAAAACATCATAGTATAGTATGTCGTCCAAAATCATGAAAAATGTCATAGTCTAGTATGTCATCCAAAATCATGAAAAAACATCATAGTATAGCATGTCGTCCAAAATCATGAAAAAAAGTCATAGTATAGCATGTCGTCCAAAATCATGAAAAAAGTCACAGTATAGTATGTCGTCCAAAATCATGAAAAAAAGTCATAGTATAGCATGTCGTCCAAAATCATGAAAATAGTATAGCATGTCGTCCAAAATCATGAAAAAAGTCACAGTATAGTATGTCATCCAAAATCATGAAAAAAAGTCACAGTATAGTATGTCGTCCAAAATCATGAAAAAAGTCACAGTATAGTATGTCATCCAAAATCATGAAAAAAAGTCATAGTATAGCATGTCGTCCAAAATCATGAAAAAACATCATAGTATAGCATGTCGTCCAAAATCATGAAAAACATCATAGTATAGTATGTCGTCCAAAATCATGAAAAATGTCATAGTCTAGTATGTCATCCAAAATCATGAAAAAAAGTCATAGTATAGCATGTTGTCCAAAATCATGAAAAAACATCATAGTATAGTATGTCGTCCAAAATCATGAAAAATGTCATAGTCTAGTATGTCATCCAAAATCATGAAAAAACATCATAGTATAGTATGTCGTCCAAAATCATGAAAAATGTCATAGTCTAGTATGTCATCCAAAATCATGAAAAAACATCATAGTATAGTATGTCGTCCAAAATCATGAAAAATGTCATAGTCTAGTATGTCATCCAAAATCATGAAAAAAAGTCATAGTATAGCATGTCGTCCAAAATCATGAAAAATGTCATAGTATAGCATGTCGTCCAAAATCACGAAAAAAAGTCACAGGAAAGTATGTCGTCCAAAATCATGAAAAAACATCATAGTATAGCATGTCGTCCAAAATCATGAAAAATGTCATAGTATAGCATGTCGTCCAAAATCATGAAAAAACATCATGGTATAGCATGTCGTCCAAAATCATGAAAAAACATCATGGTATAGCATGTCGTCCAAAATCATGAAAAATGTCATAGTATAGCATGTCGTCCAAAATCATGAAAAAAAGTCACCGTATAGCATGTCGTCCAAAATCATGAAAAAACATCATAGTATAGCATGTCGTCCAAAATCATGAAAAACATCATAGTATAGCATGTCGTCCAAAATCATGAAAAAACATCATAGTATAGCATGTTGTCCAAAATCATGAAAAACATCATAGTATAGCATGTAGTCCAAAATCATGAAAAAAAGTCATAGTATAGCATGTTGTCCAAAATCATGAAAAACATCATAGTATAGCATGTCGTCCAAAATCATGAAAAACATCATAGCATAGCATGTCGTCCAAAATCATGAAAAAACATCAAAGTATAGCATGTTGTCCAAAATCATGAAAAAACATCATAGTATAGCATGTTGTCCAAAATCATGAAAAAACATCATAGTATAGCATGTCGTCCAAAATCATGAAAAACATCATAGCATAGCATGTTGTCCAAAATCATGAAAAAACATCAAAGTATAGCATGTTGTCCAAAATCATGAAAAAACATCATAGTATAGCATGTTGTCCAAAATCATGAAAAACATCATAGTATAGCATGTTGTCCAAAATCATGAAAAACATCATAGTATAGCATGTCGTCCAAAATCATGAAAAACATCATAGTATAGCATGTTGTCCAAAATCATGAAAAACATCATAGTATAGCATGTTGTCCAAAATCATGAAAAACATCATAGTATAGCATGTTGTCCAAACTCATGAAAAAAACAGCATAGTATAGCATGTTGTCCAAAATCATGAAAAAACATCATAGTATAGCATGTTGTCCAAAATCATGAAAAACATCATAGTATAGCATGTTGTCCAAACTCATGAAAAAACATCAAAGCATAGCATGTCGTCCAAAATCATGAAAAACATCATAGTATAGCATGTTGTCCAAACTCATGAAAAAAACAGCATAGTATAGCATGTTGTCCAAAATCATGAAAAAACATCATAGTATAGCATGTTGTCCAAAATCATGAAAAACATCATAGTATAGCATGTTGTCCAAAATCATGAAAAAACATCAAAGCATAGCATGTCGTCCAAAATCATGAAAAAAAAGTCATAGTATAGCATGTTGTCCAAAATCATGAAAAACATCATAGTATAGCATGTTGTCCAAAATCATGAAAAAACATCAAAGCATAGCATGTCGTCCAAAATCATGAAAAAAAAGTCATAGTATAGCATGTTGTCCAAACTCATGAAAAAACATCAAAGCATAGCATGTCGTCCAAAATCATGAAAAAAAAGTCATAGTATAGCATGTTGTCCAAACTCATGAAAAAACATCAAAGCATAGCATGTCGTCCAAAATCATGAAAAAACATCATAGTATAGCATGTCGTCCAAAATCATGAAAAAACATCAAAGCATAGCATGTTGTCCAAACTCATGAAAAAAACAGCATAGCATAGCATGTCGTCCAAAATCATGAAAAAACATCAAAGCATAGCATGTCGTCCAAACTCATGAAAAAAACAGCATAGCATAGCATGTCGTCCAAAATCATGAAAAAAAAGTCATAGTATAGCATGTTGTCCAAACTCATGAAAAAAACATCAAAGCATAGCATGTCGTCCAAACTCATGAAAAAAACAGCATAGCATAGCATGTCGTCCAAAATCATGAAAAAAATGTCATAGTATAGCATGTAGTCATAATTCATGAAAAACAGTCATAGTATAGTATGTCTGGTATGTCATCAAAAATCATGGAAAAACATCATAGTATAGAATGTCGTCCAAAATCATTAACAAACATCATAGTGTAGTGTAATGTAGTGTTTAGTCTCATGCTTTAGTATCAGTTGACCTTTAAAAATACATGTCCAGGCAGTATACTCTGCTTGATCATAACCAGTCATACCTTGGTTTATTGTTTCATGTATCCACACGATGTGCACACACACACACTCACTGGTGTATTGTATTGGATGCAGGATCTGATAGGATCTGATGTTCAAGGACTGAAGTGGGAAGTACCTAGGATCTGATAGGATTTGATGTGCACGTATGACATCATTATGTTCGGGCTTATGTGGGAAGGATTAAAGAGAAGAGCATAAAAGAGAACACACAGACAGCAAAACTTCAGTCCTGCTCCGGAGCTTGACTCATTGAGTTGTATGCGTTGTTGCCTGCGAACACATTAAACTCAGTTGCACTCGATTCTACATGTCTCCAGTGATTCCTTGACTGCTGAGTATTTGGTTTTAAAGATACTTATTTTGGACAAGAGCAAAAGTAGTCTAAAAGTTGAAGATGAGGTCGGGACCCACCAGGCCCATTCCAGACCCCAAATTCTGCTTCATCAATAGTATAGTATGTCGTCAAAAATCATGAGAAAAACGACATGTATGTCGTCCAAAATCATGAAAAAACGTTATAGTATAGCATGTCATCAAAAATCATTAAAAAAAAAAACGACATGTATGTCGTCCAAAATCACAAATATACGTCATAGTATAATATGTCATCAAAAATCACAAAAAAAGTCATCGTATAGTGTTTTTGTCAAAAATCTAATTTCCTGTAAAATGTTAAAAAATCTTCATAGCATAGCATGAAAAAGTCCTAGTAGAGTATGTCAAAAGAAGTATCTTTAATAAAATCATAGTCCTGTCTGTCATAAAAATAAATCGTCATTAAATAGTCATAGTATGATAGGTCATCAGAAATGTCATAAAATAGTCACTCCCTAACTTCATGTCATGGTAAATCAAACATTACCTTTAAATTAAACACATATTCATGACAAGCATAAATGAAGTTTTCTGTATTATCACATATTTAACAAAATCTGCAATCAAGGGGTGGCAAGGTTATACAAACCAACTCAAGTCCTTTGTCTTTAACGTGTTTGTAAAGAAACTATGACCTGGTTTATTTAATCAGTTCATGACTTTGCCAGCAGATGGCAGTGCATGACTGTTTCTACTTAACAGTTTTGGTACGATAGCAGCACATCCTACTTCACAGAGGACAGACTATGAAGCACAGGTGAGCTAATAACATTCACACAGTACTCTGATAATATCCATTCAGATCCATTTCTATCTATATTCTGAAGGTTTCAACAGAGGGGTATGTTCATACTGTACATGATTGATGGCCTGATTTATGGGACACTTTTTTCCTAAAATCATTGCAAAATTTGTTTTTTTAAATGGCTGTTGGAAGTATTTTCTTATTTCGAAAGTGATAAAATGAGATATTCAAAACTGTTAATATATCAACAAATGTCTGAAAACTTGTAATACAGAAAATCGTATTCTTATTGTAGGTAATCAACTGGGGAAGTTTCATGGTGTTAAAAAGATCAGTAACTTTGTTTACCCCTTCTGAATTCTAAGGCCAACAGACAATTACGAGCATGATGATGATGATGATGGTGGTGGTAAAAACTACTGTGACTGAAGTGAAGTCAGTGTTTAAGTAGATAAAAATGGTGCAGTGAAAAATAGTGTTTTAAACAGTCTGTAATCTTAGATAACACACACAGGCTTTGTGTAGATTATCATTTTAGATAGGGAAATAGCAGCTCCGAAAGATGTTATCAGCATTTTCAAGTTCTGAAGAACATTGACGTTCTGGAGTGACTTTTAAAACTACGATTTTCTGCAATTATATTTCTGTTGATGAACCTTGTGTGGACATTTTGAAGTGGAGTCACTGAATGAGGAGGAACAACGCTGTTGTCTGCACAGGCCCAGAGAGTTAAAAACAATTTAAGGGTCTCTACCAGGACGCCTTCCCCCACAGTCGACCAATAATGTGAATCTTTGTAGACGACATTCTTTTTTCACTTTCTCCCCCACCCAGGGAGTTTGAGGTCAGAGGTCACCTGCACAACAACCCTCTGGAACTTACAGACATTCAGTGTCCTCCTTAAAGACACCCCAGCGGACTCAATTAAACATGGACACAACCTTGAACTCCAGTAGAAGGACATTCTACCTCATCAATAGCAACCTGGTGTAATCTAACTAAGGACACAGCATATCATTTACATTAGGCCTACTTGAATTATCAATCATGCAATTGTGGCGTTTGCGTCGAAAAATCAATGCTCCTCTGGGGCAATGTAAAACTGCTCTGGCCTTATCAGTCCATCTGAGGCCAGCCAATAATTTGCCCGCAAACAGATCCGTCCACACACACACACACACACTTGGACGTCACAATGAACATTGTGTAAGGCTGCTGACGCATGGAGGGGGGCCAAGTCCATTGTACAATACTGTGGGTTGTTTGAAAGGGGTCACAATGGCCACCTCCAACCAGGACTAGTAAATGTTTACCAGATCTACATTCTTTACATTTTTCCGTTTGCACTTTAACTTTTTAAAACAAGCTCTGATGTGCTTTATTTCTACGGACGCTGTTGGATATTTCCTGGCAATGTTGAGATTATGTTAAAATGATCTGCATATTTCCCAGCTGGCTACCAACATTGTTAAATCCCAGAAATTTGGTTGAATTTAAGTTGTCGTTGGGCGACCAAATTCAGTGTCAGGACGTCAAATGCCAATGTCAATTTGAGGCACTGAAGACATATGATATTTGTTGGTTTTCCAACCAACCCAACGTGTCCCAAACATCTTGTGGTTACGTCAACTTGACATAGAATGATGTTGCAGATCGTGATATTCTTACGCCATTGGACATTTAAAATATTGTCATCACAATTTTCATTCAACTGTCCAACATAAGAGTCCAGCATCTCTCTGACCCATATTGACGTCTGGTGCCAGCTGGGTTCAGACTGAAGGAAAATCCAAATAATGAAGCCAAAGTCCATTTACCGATCAATACAAACAAGGTTAGGTGTAATAAAGTTAAACTTTTATTGCAAACCAAACATGGTCACATAAATCTTAAACAATTTTACAATTTACAGAACATTTAACATGTATTGTTACATATACATATTTAAGCATACCTTAAGTCATTTTTTGTTCAATATACATTAAAACTAGTACACATAACTCCAAATATACAAACAAACTTAAATACCGTCAAACTGCATTACAGCAATATTAAAATGGAATGTTCAGTTTCGATGGCGTCGGCCCAGCTGCGGGCCGCTGTTACATTATTGTGAGGCGAATGGAAGACTATATGAGGGGGACACAGTTGGCAAGCAGAACTCCACAGACACCCCTGAACGCATTGCTCCTCTTTCTCCACTAGCAGCTGTGCTCTCTCTTTCTCTTTCTCTACCACCATTAATTGTTTTATGTGCAAATGAAGATACGAAACATCGTTTGAGTTCTCTACGTCTCACGTGTTAAAGCCTGAATCAGGTGCGTTAAATTTGTAAATTTGGTGCTACTTCAATCCTCTCTAGCGACTTAAAAAAACACAGCTCCTCCCGCCTGCAGTTAGGCGTGGAGCAACAAGAAACATTGGTGACTTTAAGGTTGACGCAGACAAACCCAAAAGATGTGTTTGGATGTAGAGAAAAAAATAAAAGGCACCTTTGAGAGAAAAAATAAAACATCCCCCTCTGTAACATTCAGCTTTAAAATGGCTCCCTTTTCAACCACACAAATAGAAATGAAAAGAAACTAAAGCACCAAAAATGAACGTCATCTTCAAGCTACTCATTCAAAGTCAACAGGTGGGTTCCCCGGTGGATGGGTGGACAGAATCTCAAAGGAGGGAAGGTGTTCGCTACATAGATGAAGATGGAAATCCTTGTCAGGGCTGGTACAGTACGGTCCAGGCTTTCTCTTTTGAGAGAAGGTGGAAGTTGGCGTGTGTGCTTGTCAGTTGTGGCTTCAGGGTCGAGGCTGGCTTTTAAGCTGCCTGAGCTGTGTGCAAAGGACCTCCGCTATCCGGTAAGAGATTGACTACTGAAGGCTGCAGAGCTTTTGTGTCTATTGTGGAAGGTTGAAGAATTTGTGCGTCAGTAGATCAGGGTTAGATGGAGGATTACAACCCCGATGAGTCATCTAATCGTGGCAGGCATACTCTTGCGGCATGTCTTTTTACAAGAGTTGGAGCGATTATGGCAAGTACAGGTTTCAGTTCTTTGCAGATGCAGAGTTGTTGCAGGGGGTTTGTTGGGGAATGTCCACCATCCCGATGGGAAACGTAAAGTGTAGTCAAGATGCAAGTCCATGGACACGCTACAGTTCATGTCCTGTAAATCTGAATTGGTGTCCATTGAGTGCCTTTGTTTGAATCCTATAGGTAGGAGTCCATAGATGGGGCGTAGGAGAAGCCCACGAAGGCCTCAGCAGCCTCTTTGATGCTGGCTGTGACTAGAGCGCTGTCTGGGGAACAGCCAATGGAGCTGGGCACCGGCTCGTCTGTGAACTCTGGATCAAAGTGCCGCAGGTCGTTGGGTCCCGTCTGAGGGGGAAGGAAGGCGAGGGGAGACAAGCAGGGATTAGTCTGGCTGTAAAATACCTTGCCATAATTGGAAATGTTTTAATTCACAGCGAGGATGTTCCACGCTCTTGATCTAGTTACGTAAATGTGAGCACTGAGGATTAAGACAAGAGCAAGTCTGTGGACTTTAGCTACTAAACTGTAGAAAATCATAAAATCTGCCATAATCAGCACTTATTTGGGTATTAAAAAGGAACGTACCACGTTGGGGTTGAAGGGAGGGGTGATTTTCTTGGCGTTGAGCTCATCCCAGTTGATGGGGGAGAAGAATATGTGGTTCTTAATTTCAATCTGTGAAGAGACGGAAATGACAAATTACTACATAACGTCTTTTAATACACATAATATGTAAATATGCACACAGATACACACATACGATCCACACAACTAAACACTTACAAAGTCCTCTGTGCAGCCCAGCCTCTTAGTTCGGTCCTTCTGCAGAAGGCCCTCCAGCAGGTGTCTGGCTGCGTTGGAAATGTTGGGTTTCAGCTGCAGCGGCTTGTTCAGGATGTTGTCGTACATCTCCGCTGTGTTGCGGCTGTAAAACGGAGGCTGGGGGAGGGACAGAAAATGGAACTGATTAGCATCTTGGCAGCAAGAAAGAGAGGAATCCATATGACAGACACGGGTTGTGTCATTTGAAGTCATGCACAGAAACATGCACAAACACGTGGAACAAAAATGAGATAAGATTGTATCATTGTGTGCTGTGTAACTCAGTATTACAGTACATACTTCTGACATTTATTAAAGCTGGAGTTGATAACTTTTATGAAAATAACTGTGATATTTGCTGAAACTGTTAATATTTCTACAAAGTAGTACATGAGTCAGATTATCTCTGAAATAAATCATGCTGCTGCTCCTTCTCCTAGTGCTTCTAATGGCATTTGCTAGAATCCAACGCAGCTACAAGTAAACAACCAATCAGAGCCGAGGAGTCTCTAACACAGCTTTCCACCAGAAGGAAAAGAACCAAGAGTCTTTAACGCAGCTCTCAGTTATGTCGATGGATTCTTTTAAATGCCATTAGGAGCACTAGGAGGAGGCAGAGGAACGTAATTTATTTCACAGATTATCTGAAAAAAAAAAAAGTTCCTCTGCCTCCTCTTAGTGCTCCTAATGGCCTTTGCAAGAATCTATTGACATGACTAGCAGCTGCATCCTCAACTCTGATTGGTTATTTTCCTTCAGTCACTGTGGCTTCTAGTAAATGCCATTAGAGGCACTATGAGGAGGCAGGAGAACACGATTCTTTTCACAGATTATTTGTCTCATGGACTACTGTGTGGATATAGTGACAGTTTCAGAGCATATGTCAAAAAGTTATTTCCAAAAATACTGAGTTTGGGGTGTAACTTTACTATACACTAATGTAACTTAAATCTCAATGTTACTCACCAGGCCGTACAGCATCTCATAGAGAACAGCTCCTAGACACCACCAGTCTACCGTCCTGTCATACGGCTGCTTGTGTAGAACCTCAGGAGCTAAATACTGCAGATAGAAAAAGACAGGAAGAGGTGGTGAGCTTGCTGAATATTACAGAGTGCTGTCAAGTTCTCAATCGCCACATATTCTGTCCTTACCTCTGGCGTACCGCAGAAGGTCGACGTGGTCCCGTTGGGCTCGATGTTCTCCTTGCACAGGCCAAAATCTGTAAGAATGATGTGTCCCTGTGAGTCCAGCAGGATGTTCTCTGGCTTCAAGTCTCTGTAGACGATGTTGAGGGAGTGGAGGTAGCCCAGTGCGCTGGCGATCTCTGCTGAGTAGAACCTGGCTCTGGGCTCGAGGAAGCAGCGTTCTCTCTGTAGGTGGTAGAACAGCTGGAAGACAAAAAATAACAGTGTTTTAGTAACAAAACCTTAAAGCTACATTAGAGATTATCCAGACAATCACATGAGCAGAGATAGGAAATTAGAGGAGCAACGATAAAGAGACAGATACAAGAGGAAACCGGATGGGAGGAAATAAAGGGGCAGGAAGGCGACAGCTTAAAAAGTTTGACAAGTGAAGACGAATGAAACGAGGGCCAAAGGTGGAGCCAAAGAGCAGCAGGATGGGGGGGAGGGAAGAGGGGAAGAAAAGAGAAAGGGGAGAAGTGAATGCGTCCTGTTTCCCCGATGAGGCCCATATTTAATCAGCCCTGTCGTTGCTCGTCCAACAATTGCAGGAAATTAGCTCGATTAGACACACACTGAGTCTGAATGCTGCTGCTAATTTTGGCCCTGAGTCTCTCCCGCTGTCCCAACCCACCCCGTGATTTCCTGAGAGGTGTTTCCTTTACAGAAAGAAAGACGGAGAGCTGCAGCTTCTACTCTGCTTCTCATGACAGGATATCCCCTCTGTCTGTCTGTGCTTCTGCCTCATCTTTATCTCTGATTCTGGCACTATATTATTCCTTTTTAAGCTTCCCTTCTTCCTCCAACTATATCCATCATTAAAAAGTCCTCCTACCCTATTCATTCATCTTAAGTTCTTTCTTTAAATAGCCCAGCTTCTCCCTCCTCTTCCATCATCTCTGCTTCGCATCCTTATCGTTTCCTGGCAGCTAGTTAACTCACCTCGCCTCCATTGATGTAGTCCAAGACGAAGTAGAGTTTGTCCGCTGTTTGGAAAGAGTAGTGCAGGCCCACCAGGAACGGGTGCTTGACATTCTTTAGCAGCACATTCCTCTCTGACATGATGTGTTTCTCCTGAGGAATGCAAGAAGATGGGGGGTTAGAAAGGTGCAGGAGAACACGACTTTTGCTGCATGTGCACTTTTTTTTGCACACTTACCTCCTTCTTCTTGAGGATGGCCTTTTTCTGTAAGACTTTGACTGCGTAAAACTGGTCATCCGTGCGGTGGCGTGCAAGCAGCACCTTGCCGAAGCTGCCTTTGCCGATCACCTTGAGGAAGTGGAAGTCGCTGGGTTTGGCTGACGGGTTGGAGGATGGACCGAGGTTGATCTGTTGGGATGGACTGGGCTGCAAGAGGGGAGAAGACGAAGAGGTTAGAACCACATTATGATATACAGAGGATATGTGTGTGTATCTCTGCATACGATGAAATATAAACAAAGGAAGCTTAGTGCAAATATACTTACAGGGGGAGACGGGTTTGCGTTCATGAGCTCAGCATCCTGAGGGGGACTCAAGTTCAGAATAGACTGAACTTCAGGACTGGAAAAAGAAAACAGAGTTCAAACTTAGTTCATTCAGCAAAGCATCTAAAGTATCCTCATTTGTGTTTATATGTGAATCAGCTGATCTGGGAGTCACATTAAGTCACAGAGATTCTCCAGAGGACACATAACTGGGATTTCTGGTTGTGTTTCCCAGCGGGTTTTGTCCTCCAGTGAATGCAGAACAATAACATGAGTCAGATGGTACTCACTGCTTGCAGGCGTAGGAGTTTGTGGCAAGCCTCTGAATGAAGTCGTTCAGCCCCATCTTCCTCTGTTTCATAAAAGCTGCAGCACAGGAGAGAGAAAAACAGAAAATAAAAGTTTAGGTTATTTTTAGTAAAAGGCAAAAACAAATCCATCCATGTCAAGAAGAAGCAGCTTTAAACATCCAGTTAGGATTCCATACCGGTGACTAAAGCCACAAGCCCTCTAGACTTGGAGTAAGTCAGGACAGACTTTTCTGTTTCTGTTTTGATCGTCATGATGTGATGAGTTGAACAGCAGCTGAAAATATAACCATCAGGCCTCTGGCTGTTGTTTTATAATAAGCCCGGGGAGGAGGGAGGAGCTACCCCCCTTCCTTTCCTTTCCCCTGCAAACACCCACACCCTCTGGTAGGCGTGATCCTGTGCAAATAGTTCTTTCATCTAAATGGACCGTGAGAAGATGATCGATCCCGTTGTGGGCCAATCAGAGGCCGTTGCGCTCGTAGCGCGTCATAGCCGCACCTCAAGATGTGCTTGCGTCAAAAACATAGGAAAAAAGTGAAAAAAATAAATGCCTTTACCGCAGCTCACTGAAAGGCTGCACTATTTGCACATATGTTTGTGCAACACCATAGCAACTTTGCTCAATACCCCATGTGTCACACAGTCTTAGCTTGTCACCAGGACAGCAAGACAGGGACATTTCAGACTGTAACAAACCCTATAGGCTAATGACATCCAGATGTGTCCATTAATATAACATACGATGTAGCTTAATGTTCCAGGGAATACAGAAACTGTACACACATGTGTGCATGAAATGAAAGCTCGAGAGAGTTCATGAGATTCGGGATTAGTCTCCAAGCTCCTGATTATTTTTGTAACCCGGTATCCATGCCTCCTCTCCGCCTGTAACCCCCAACGAGACTGCAACTTGGTCTTGTATAAATAATCTGATCTGAATCAGGCCTATCAGCTTCACCATTTGGCTGCTACTCAATTAAAACGGCCGGGAGTGACACAGGCTTTCCCTCGGTGTACAAAAGACGAGAGGGAGAGCCTGAGCCTGAGCCTGAGCCGAGGGAGGTCCGGTGCCAAGAAAAAAAGCCGCTGGTAGTGGAAAAGTACAGACTGAGAAACTCCTGACTAACTCAAACGAGGAAGAAAAAACATAGATCGGACCCGGGATCTGTTTTAACCTACCGACAAGTCTCTCAGAAGCAGCCAAAATAATCCAATGTGATGATCAGGGTGGAATTGTGTGGAGAAGTGCGGCTTGTTTTGCGTTCTGTGCGCTGGCACAGAGAAGAGCAGACGGGTTGGGTTAGGTACGGTTATGTAAGGCACCTGGTTCAAGTTTTATCAGCACGCCTGAGTGGAGGAGAAGTATGTAAGACGATACCGCGTATGGAGACAAAATCTATTTAAAAGTAGAATGATGGCCGCGCGCAAACAGGACGGAGACATAGAACAATAATAGAAATGTAAGTTATAAATGTAAGTTGCAATGATTGTAACAGTTTACAGAGAAGAGCAGGATCAATGCAAGTCATCAGCTGTAACTTTGCTGCACACTACAAGCACTCACAATCCACAAAGTCGTGCGTAAAAGCGCACAGAACCTGTATAATTCCACTCAATTGCCTGCAAAAGAAACACACCAGCTCCACTTTCCACAGAGCACAAACGAACCTTTGAGATCCGAGCGAGTCCTCATTTCTGCCTGCAGCGCCAGGAGCTTCAACAAGTTGCAAAGTACGAGTTGCCAAGGTTTCTCTGGCACTTTTAAAACAGACCTCCCCTCCCTATCAGCGAGGGTTTTCCATAGATAACGGCATCATAAATCCAGGTCACAGGGATTACGGGGTGATTGGAGAGGCCCCCCAAGTATGTCTGCCAAAGCTTTCTTCCTCACAGACACTCCAGTCACAGAGAAGTAGGTTAGGGAGCTTTGGCTTTTACAAAAGAGACTATAAATACCACAATAGGCTGGTAACCGCAGAAACACCATTATGTCGCACAGCGCAGACCTACAGTTTCCTACATGAGGGATATTATAGAGATCGGATGGTGAAACCCATCGCTGTTGCTTTAAAAATGAATATGCAGCCTACTTACACGTCAAAGTGGTCGTTTTGTCTTTCATAAGGACGCTTTATTTCCCGGATCACAACAAGCAGGGGGGCTTTAGGCTCCTCGGCAGGCAGGTAATCGAACTACACAGCACTCCTCCTCCTTGAGACTTTCATCCACAAGATGTTTTTTTTTTTATTTCTCTGCAGGGCGGAGACGTCCCGCCTCTATTTCCTTCCACTCTCCAGCTCGCTGGTTCATACATGGCTCAATGAGTTTCCCTCAGGGCGGGGGGGGCGGGGGGGGGGGGCGTGCTGCATTCAAATGCTCCTCATAAGCTCATACTTTAGAGTACAACCATTGGAAATATTGACTTCACTTGTGTTTAATTACAAAAGAAACAAATAGTTCAGTGGTAACACTTCAAAAGAAGGGGCACAAAGTCGTGAGTAGTGTAAGCAGTATATTTACTAATTTATTTCTGCAGCTGCTTTCCCCAGCACCGAAATAAACAGGAAGTTATAAACACAACAAATAGATGGATTATTAAAGTTCCAGTGTGTAGAATGTAGACAAAAATTACTGGCAGATTATAAAGATGTTTCTTTAGTGTATAATCATGTGAAAATAACAATCATGTTACTGTATGAGTGAAATTGTGTGATCTTGTTTACACATAGTGTCTACAGTAATGTTAAGAGGTTCTGGTATCAGGTATTTCCACTAGTTGGCGCTATTCAAGCAGATCTGACATCTGTGTTCGGACTTCACTGAAGTCATGAAGAAAACCCAGAGCATGTTGGATGGTTTTATTCCTTCACACACGCCCACGTCGCTTACATTACCTCAGAATGAGCGGTTCATATCTACAAAGGGTGCTGCTCCTCATCTATTGTGATCGCCATGTTGCACCACCATGTTTCTACAGTAGCCAAGAAAATATGAACCAAACACTGGGTCTGTATAGGACCAAGTGTGTTGGTGCGTTTTAGTGTTTTAGAATTTTAGAATTTTATCGTCGGCCACTGTAGTTAGCAGCCCCGTGATAAGAGTGTCGGAAAAACACATTTTTTTTTTTAAACAGGAAACCGCTTTATTTTGTGTTTTTGTCATGTTATATAACTTGGTCCATTTGTTTTGGAGAGGAAGAGACCTCTGCAGATAATTCGGATCTTGGTAAAAACCTCCTGAATGTCTGGATCTTAAGTTATGAGGGAAAAAAAATTGAGCACACATTAGCAGCTGGGCTAGCTGCCCGCATGCGACAAGCCGAACTGCACTGGAAAAACACTGATTTGTAACGTGAAACCACTTTATGCAGCATTTTCACCTGTTTCATTCACAAAGTCTATTTGTTTTGGAGAGGAAGAGACCTCTGCGGATAATTCGGCTCCCGATAAAAACCTCCTGAATGTCTGGATCTAAAGTAATCAGAGAAAAATTTGAGCACACATTAGCAGGTGCTAGGCTCGCGAAATACCGATTTGTGATTTAAACTGCTTTAATCAGTGTTTATCACCAGGTCCGTTTGTTTTGGAGAGAAAGAGACCTCTGCAGATAATTCAGCTCATAAAACCTACTGAATGTCTGGATCAGAAATAAGGTTATCAAACATTAATCAGACAAAAAGGTGAGCACACATTAGCAGGTGCTGGGCTAGCAGCTAATCTCAGATGTGCCAAACAGCATAGGAAAAACACCAATTTGTAACGTAACTGCTTTATTCTGTGTTTTTACTGGTTTTAATCACCTGGTTGATTTGTTTTGGAGACAAAGAGACCCCTGTGGATAATTTGGCTCCCTGTAAAAACCTCCTGAAAAATGAAGAAATTCTAACGGGAGAAGTTTCAGCTGGTTGCAATGTGCAATCTTAACTATTAGATGCCACTAAATTCCCGAAAATGTCACACACTGTTCCTTTAAACCAAATAAAAGGAAGTACTGGGAAGAGAATTCATATGACAATGTCTATTTAAACACATAATAGAGACCAACTGTCACTTGATGACACTATTTTTTTTAAGCTTAGCACTTCCTCATCCATCTGTATTCCACTTGAAACCACACCTTTCTTTATTTGTAACCTTTCAAGATCACATAAAGGCAAAAACAGGTTTATAGTTAAAGGCTACATGCAAACATTTGGTCCTCTCAAACTTCCCCTAGTAGGCAGTTTTTTTCCACTGCAGTCTGCTAGCTGAGGCCATTCACCTGCTGAGCCCGGAATTAAAAAGTAACCCAGGTTTGGAAATTCACTGAGCTCACATTCATTCAAAGTCAGGGAGTTGCCAACAAGTTGAGGCCATATTAATTGACCGTGTCTCTTGATGCAGTGCTCTCCCAGCTATTTGGTGCATGTGTGCACATGCAGGGTGTTCTCTCAGGATGTTTTGTTGATGTTTATTGTCTTAAGATATATTGTGTGAGCGTGTGAGTCAGTAGGGAACAGAGAGAAAAAATGAAAGGATAGATAGATGTGAGAACACCAGAGGCAAAGCACTAAAGATATGGACAGCAGATGCAGTGAGAAAAACATCATGGCAATGTGAATCAGATCAAGAATAAACAGAGATGAGATGAGCATCTTTTAACCCAGTCACTAGAATAAATGTTGGCATTGTATGCAAACCACAGATATGGAACATTTGTACATTATTACATAGCGGATATGTTGAAACTTAAGTTAACTTTTGAATGCTGGCTTTGAACATTTCTGCAAACCATAGATAGTCTACATTTTTACGTTATTGTGTAGCAGATATGTTGAAACTTTGCATTTCAACAATGCTGTTGTTTGCATGTGGTTGATTTAGACACAACAACCATTTGATTATGGCTAGGACAAAATCATGTTTTGGCTTAAAATACCTGGATTTGGGGGCACAGTCCTTGCTAGAAATGCAGCAATGTCTTGGTAAAAAAAAAAAACAGCTGCTTTCTGTGGCACTATCCCCGCTGGAAAAACAGTAGTGGGTGACAAAAAATATCCACATTTGGTGACTAAAGAGCCGCTGGAAACACAGCCACAGGTCACTGAAACACAACTGGTTTTGTTGTTCGCTGGTCTTGAACAGTAGTCTACCTTGGCCAGCAGATATGTTGAAACATTTCTTTACGTTTCAACAGTGCTGTGGCTAACATGTGGTTGTGTTTAGGCACAAAAACCACTTGGTTATGGTTAGGAAAATATCATATTTTGGTTAAAACGCCCACTTTAGTTGGCACAGTCACAGCTGGCAATGCAGCAGATTTCTCACAGAAAACACCTGCTTTTGGTAGCACAGTCACGGCCAGAAATGCTCCCACTGTCTTGCTAAAAAACACCAACAATTTTTTACTGGTGCAGCCACGGTTGGAAATGCGACCCATGTCTTGCATACACGAAAAAACACCCACTTTTTGTGGCACCATCACAGCTGGAAATGCAGCAGATTTCTCACTGAAAACACCTGCTTTGGTGACACAGTCACAGCTGGAAATGCTCCCAATGTCTTGCTAAAAGAAACTTTTTCACTGGTACAATCATGGCTAGAAATGCGACCCATGTCTCGCTAACAAAAAAAACACCCACTTTTTGTGGCACCATCCCAGCTGGAAATGCAGCAGATTTCTCATTAAAAAACACCTGCTTTTGGAGGCACAGTCACAGCTAGAAACACTGCCCATTTCTTGCTAAAAAATACCCGGCTTTGGTGGCACAAATGCTCCCGATGTCTTGCTGGAAATACCCTTTTTTACTGGTACAGTCATGGCTGGAAATGCAACCCATGTCTTACATACACGAAAAAACACCCACTTTTGGTGGTACAATTATGGCAGGAAATGCCGCCCATGTTTCGCTAAAAAAGCAACCGGTTTGCTTGTTTGCTGGTCTTGTACAGTGGTCTTTAGCGCCTCCTATTTTGGAGGGACTGTCGTTTTGTTTCCTTTTTTGTATTCTCAACGAACCTCGTTAAACTTTTTCCCTGCCTCATGTTAGCACTGTGGACCTCCAGAAAGGAACAGAAACATGAGTCGAAACCGAGACACCTCATAAATTAAGTGGCCTAGGAACTGTGGTATGTTGAAACAGCCACTACACATGTAATCAGAGCTACATCACTTTAGAAACGTTGATATAGTAGGCGTGAAACATACAGATAAAACCTATCCGTGGTTTGTAGAGATGTACAATGCCAACATTGTCTTCTTGGCTGTTAATCAGCGACTGTTCACACATCTAAAGGAGAGCGAAGTTGTGTAAAAAGGTATGCTTTTGTGCTGCAGCAACACTCACTGAGCAGAGGTGTTATTAGACCGTGACAATGCAGAGCAAAAGACAAGCAGCAATTAAGGCTCCTCCACAAATGAGAGTCAGGAAGATGGCTGCATGTGTGTGTGTGTGTGAGAGAGAGAAAGTGTGTATTCTTTTGCTCTTGACCCCCCCGGCCTCTTCCAGAAAAAAATCATTGTGTTCGTGCATGTGTGACTCGGCAGTTTTTAAATATAGCCTCAACTTTTTACTGCTGTCTCTGTTTCTCCCTTAACTGAGGTCAAATCTATTATTAATCTGTCCCCCAGAGCCACCTGATGCACACACACACACACACATGCAGAGCTGGAGGGCAAAACAAACCTGCAGGGAGTCTGACAGCACACACACGCTCTCTAAAACAGAGAGAGGGCATTTCAGGTACTTCCTAAAATCCCTCAAGGTGCCCAACACGCCTCTCCCTCACTGCGCCAACAAGAACTTGATTTGTTGGAAAAACATATTTCTCCTTGAGACAGCGCAGGTTGCCATCCTTCAACACGCATTTAATTCACAATATCTCACCACTGAGCACCACAGCAGCGGCCCGCGTGGGACACAAACCGACATCTCTCATCAGCACTTGAAAGCACCACGCGCCAAACAAGTGAGACCTTGCACATCACATATTGCTTCCTGGAATAACAAGGAAAGTGCTGACCTTGAAAAATTACACACATATGTACACAAGGAGACCGGATTTTAAACTCCAAATGATTAGCAGCTACTTTGCATTTTTATCCAAGATGTAAGAGCAAAAACATGGAACAGGAGAAGATTAAAAGCGGCAACAAAAAAGGACGTTACCTCCGCCGGGAAGTGAGCACTGCATCTGTGGTCATAGCCCAGAGTTGAATGAAATGAGAGAGGTGTTGAGAGGAGATCAGGAGAGAGGGAGAGCAAAACTAACAAAAGGTCCACTCAGTGTTTTTCCGATCTGGCCCTCTCTCCCTTACTGGATTTGCTTGGGCCCTGAACAAGAGGAGGCTCCACCATACTCAAGCTGAGTGTTTACCGCCTTTCTATGTGTGTGTGTGTGAGAGACACCAGCGCGTTACGTAACCCACTAGTGGCACTGTCATCGGTGCCAAAGCCGGCATTGACTCACACACACACTTCGGGGCCATTTCGTGAAAGGACAGGAAGAGGTTTGCAGCAGCGCCAACGGGGTTGAGGTGCAGGAGTTGTAGTATAATTACACACACACACACACACACACACACACACATTCCCTCAGCCCACGTACCTACTGTATATCCACACATACGCAAAGAGTAGCACATGCCCATATTCACGCCGTCTCCCAGCAGATGACATCCAGCTATTAAATCCTTTCATCTCTTCCATCCCTCCATCTTGTAACGTCCACGCTCTGTGCCAGAGATGATGAGGCTGTTTGTGGCTACAGTTGATCTGGCGCTGAATGTGAATGAGCCTCGGTGGTGAGGAACCAAATGACACCGTTACATAAAGGCCTCGGCTATTCAGAGAGGACAGCCAGGCTTTTATTTTGCCACTGGCGTGAGTGGAGTGTTTGGCTAGCGAGGCTACCAAAAAGTGGCCCACACATGCCTTCAGTGTCACGGTCATGTGAAAACTGAGACTTCTTGGGCTCCTCTCTACTAGTGGTGTCCGCTGGTCTGCTTATGCGTAGGCCCAAAAGTTTCGTAATCATGTCCTCAAGATGAATTGATAGGGAAGTGCCAGTTGTTTGTATGGTTCCTGGAAATTGTTGATCATGATGCTCATTATGGGTAAAATGGGGACAGTGTTTGATGATCACACTACCTGTTGTTTAATCCCAGCCAGCTGAGTATGCAAACATGTGCAATAACATTAAACATATATGGAGAACAAATGATAAAGGACTGTTTACCCAGGTGATGATGGAGACGTTATTTAAAATCAACAAGCTACAGTACTTACCTCAACACAACCAAACTGTTTTTGTCTAAACTTTTTCATTAAAGTCCCCATTAAATCGAACATACATTTAATCCTGTGTCCCTAATCGACTGTTTATAGCTTCTTATGTGCAACATATGTGCCAAACAAATCAGTATTAGAGTATTGTTACATCTAAATCCTTGTCTTTCCTCTTTCTGTAAATGGTGTCAAGTGTTTGCTGACTCATCCTGCGCTCAGGGCGTTAACCAAGTTTGTCTAATCAAATGAGAGCAGCGAGCAACACCGGTCACATATGCAGAGAGAGATAAAACGAGCTGCGTATTTAAATGTCAGCAGACAAAACTGTTGTTTCCATTGCCAAAAATAACGTAGCGAAGGTCAAATTCATTCATCTCTGCCTCATCCTTCTCCAGGGGAGGTGTGTGTGGAGCAAAGAGTCTGCTGTAGTTTTATATCTAAACTCTTTTTAGCAGTCCAACCAAATGCAAAGTCTTTGATGCAAATCCCTCTTGTAACTGTGCACCGCTCGGTTTTTTCATTTCACTGGGCAATATGTCAGAGCACAGAAGCTAAAGGCGCTCAAACTTCAGTTTCATGGAGGACTTTAAAGCTGGAGGGCAGAACTTTTGTCTGCCCCCTCAGGGAATTAGAGTAATTACACAAACACTGTTGACATCTGCGTATGACGAATGCCTGCGAGTGAGTTCACCACGTCATCCACCCCCAGGAGGGCTCTCTTATCCTTCCTATGAACACCAAGGTTTCTTGGACGCTTCTTATGATTCTCCGCCATAGCTTCCGCCATGCAGCTGCTCTGTCACTATCTTTGGCTGTGATTTCTACCCCTCAGTCTGACTGGGGATCACTCGGGGAGTTTGCGCTAGCCAAAGTCGAGCCACTACAACCAGCGACCCAAGGTCCAGTCTTGAGCTACTGCCTGGTTTTGAGACAGTCTAGCGGCAGAGGACAAACTGTCGAGGCTCTAGCTTAGGTTAGCTACGTAAACATGAACTTGAAGCTTTAGCCATCCTTTGGCTCTGGTTTGTCTTGTTTTGTAAGACTCTCCTGACGACTCTCTTTTTGGTAATTCTGTCATCCTTTTTTGGGGTTGCTTTTCAGTGTAGGCAGTCAATGTCAACGCAGAAGTAGCATCTTTCTCTGCGAGACTCTCCGCCATTGGATCCCACTTTCACCAAAGGGACGTGCACGTGCATCCACATTTAGCCTCGCGTCACCAGGCTCTTCACGTACGGGAAGAGTCTGGTTTCCATTCACTCTGAATTTTGTCTGGATTCTGGTTCCGGTCTAGAGAGCGGATCCGGAATTCACCAAATTCACCAAAGTAAAAGTGTTCACCAAAGTAAAACTTTAAATTCTGGCGCACCATCGATTTACAATAAAAGAAAAAGGTTAACTTAATGGCTTGGGGCTTTTCTTGTAAATTATATTCTTTAAATTAAAAAGTTTCACCGCATTTTTATTAGCTTGGTGCTTTTATTTTGACAGAAAGGCGCATCCATTGACCTCCAGATCCTGTCTCTCTCGCCCTGGTTCTGGTTCCTTATCAAAACGGCCACTAAATGGCCCCAGACTAATCCGCATTTATGGAACAGCTGATAGGAACGTCTTCTCTTTTTAAATGACCTGTGATTGGCCAAGTCTTTTGTGAAAGGCTAGATTTTCTAAAGTCTGAAAACAGAGCCAAGAGAAGATGCAAAAGTCTATTTTTTTCTCAGTCTACTTGAATTACAATATGCTTAAAGTTTATTATGGGATTTTTGCCCCATGATGCCAAAATCAAACTGCCTACCCCAGCTTTAAATACCTCCTGAAATGCTAGAAGTGAGAACATTAAAAGGTAGTTTGGGGGAATTTTATGCTCTTGTTAGATAGTGGCAGTAGAGACATGACAAAAAATCTGGGAAAAGAAAGATGGGAAATGCCACGCAATACAGGCACCCAGCAGGATGTGAAGTGGAAACATTAACCTCTAGGCTATCAGGACATCCCCAAAAATGAAAGCATTTTTGCAAAGAGAGGATATTTTTAGGGCCGTAGGGGGGTGAGGATTTGGCTTTTGGATTAAGGCTCAAATTAGGTTGTGATGGTCAAAGGTAGATTTAGGGAACAGGGATTATGCCATTGGTGGCCCTGGCTCTGAATACAGCGCACACACCCAAATCTGTCTTGCTGTAAATATGCAAGATATGAGGGCAACAAACGTGTTCAGACAAGCTTCTCAAACCTGCTTCTGGTTTAGGAGTGTCTGTATGAAATATAAGGTAATATGCATATTATATTTGTGCTGTGTTTTTGAATATGTGTGTGTGTGTGTGTGTGTGTGTGGAGGTGTGTATGTTTGCCTGCACCAGGGGCAGGTTGACACAGGTGAACGATGCGTCATGAGCGGAAGAAGAAAAGAGTAAATAACAGCTTCAGAAAGGGAGCTGCTGATATTGTGTATTGCGTCACTGAGAACAAAAGAGTCGTTTTTGAGAATCACACGTCATATAAACCTGTTGGCGTCTCAAGAAGAGTCAGTGTGTAAATGCTGATTAACCGCTCTGCAGCAAGCTAATGAGCATACTAATGTGTTTTAATAAGAGTCAGCAAATGCTCTTTGTTACATAAGACCATAGTGAAAGGACACACGGTTGTTCCTCCATTAAGTTGGACAGTCAGAGCTCTCCTCCCTGTAATTATTATTATTGGATCTCTCCCTGGCTCTCCATCATAGCTCTCTACTGCTACCTCTGTCACACACATCGCTGCATCACTGTAAATGACTCACATGGGACAAACTTCAACTTTTAAGTGCTCCGAAAGCCACTAATTGCTGAGCTTGGAACGACAGGGTGTAGCAGCATCACGGCCCAGGCCACAGGAACAGCTTGTCACCAGCTCGCCTAATTGCTTGGATGTCTTTCCATACGCTGAAAACTCCCGTAATTAACAGGCAGACTACTCCCACCGAAAAACATTTTCATCAGAATATAGTTCTTGTCACATTTCTGTCTTGGAGATGTTCCAGCAGGCAGCAGGTACCTGCAGAGCTGCTACCAAGTTCTGTCACTGCAGTAACACATAGTGACAAGCAGTGTGGAAAGTAACCAAGTACATTTACTCCAGTCCTGTGTTTAAATACAAATTTGAGGCATTTGTACTTTAAGTATTTCCATGTCATGCTCCTTTAGCTCCTTTTGACTTTAAAGACTTTACATACTAAACATATGAGTTCATGGAATACGATGCAATATTATAGATTAAACTACCCAACAGTAAATACAACAGTTGAACTTAGCCACACTGTATCTACACTGCAGATGCGTGTGCTGCACTTCCCTTCAACTGAAGGTTGATTCAGTGGTGGGGAAGCCTGCAGAGAAAATTGCTATTCCAGGATTGGCAACAACTGCCTACACTGCAAAGCAGCCCAAAAAAAGAGAACAGACTTATCAAGAAGAGAGTCTAAAAGAGAGTCAGACAGTTTTGGCAAAGTCTTTCAGAGATAAAGAGAAAATGTTGCTAATAGTTTAGCCTCCTGGTAACCAGAGCTAAAGGCTCATGGCTAAAGCTTCAACTCCACGTTTAAGTAGCTAACGTGAGCTAGAGCCTCTAATTACAGTTTGTCCTCTGCCTCACACCCCGGCACTATAGACTGCCTCAAGAGCAGGCAGTAGCTCTGGAGGGAACCTTCAGTCGCTGGTTGAAGTGGCTCGAATTTGGCCAGCACAAACACCCCTAGTGGTCCCCAGAAGGACTGAGGGGTAGAAATCGTAGCCGAAGATAGTGACAGAGCAGCTGTATGGCGGAAGCTATGGTGCTAACCGGAGCTAAAGGCTTCACGTTTATGTTTAGGTTAGTAGCAATGCAAGATAATATTGGCAAACCACTGGTATCGGCCGATATTGACTTTAAAATCAGAATCGGCCAATATGCTTTTTCTTATTTTGTATAATAAACGAATATTATATACACTGAGAAGCTTTGTATTTCATGTCTCCATCTGCAGGAGGGCCATCATGGTAAGAGCATGCATGCATAATATGATGTTAATTCCACTACAGGAGAGATTTGATGGTCACTAAAATTAGGTGGGAAAAAAGGTGGATATATCGATATCAGTTATCGGCCAAATAATGTACTATATCCGCATACTGGATATCAGCAAAAAGTGGGCAGCAGCTCCAGAGAGGGACCCCCCAGTCAGCTGCTGTTGCAACGTGAATTCAGTCTGCACAAACCCCAACTCTGGGACAGCGACTAGCCCTGACTCCACACCCCATCAACAAACTTTCTGTTGCTGCCATTACACAGGTTAGACCCTGCACTGCCGATGGCCACCAGCTCGCTGTGACACCTGGTGTTGGGGGGGGTTTGCAGTGGCCAGATTCAAGTTGCTACACAGCTTACCAAAGGTCCATCTCCAAAGCTGCTGCCTGCTCTCCTGCTAGCAAAGCAGTCCACAGAGGCTGAGAGTAAAGTGGAGGGACTGTGGGGCGGTTAATGTCAGTTAGCTAATTCCTTTTTCATTTGTGGTTTCATCAGAGAGAGCAGTGAAAGAAGGGACTAAGTGAATACATTGCAGGAAACTCTACTACAAAATAAGATTTAATAAATCAGTGTATGAGAAACACTGGATTACTGAATATACCATGTGCATATACCTGTGGTCATCTGGTTTGAGGGGTTTAGGACAGAGAGAGGAGAGCTGCAGAAGGAGGGTGTATTTTCCAATTCTGCTGTTTGCAGATTTCAGCCTACCCCAGCTTTAAATGACATTTTCAATGCAGGGCATTTACTTTTAATAGCGTATTTTTATATAGCAGTATCAATATTCTACTTAAGTAAAGACTCTTTCTCCACTGCTGGTGAGAAGAATGTGCATACTATCCCAGAGTGGAAATGAATGCTTCCTACATTGAAAAGCAAAGTAATATTGCAATTCAGTTTAAAATGCAAAGAACTTGAGTCCAAAGTGAAAGGAAAGTTTCAAAGTTTGTTACAAGAAGACATGGAGCCCTTGGAACAACCCACCTGCAGCGCGCATTTCAGCCCATGTAGTCCCAATGTGATACCTACCTTGAATGTAAAGCTGGGGCCAAGATGGGTGTAGGGTATGTTGCCCAGTTGGGGCCTACCTAACACCCATTTAACCATGCATGAAACTCATGTGGGCAATGGGTATGGGGCCATTATGCAACCCACAGACAATCCCAAATAGAGCTCATTTTCAGCCCATTTTCTATCCACAAGGGCCCCACATACAGATGTTGGCTGGGAAATGATGCATTGGTGAGCTCAAACCCTCAAACACTTTTGCGCGAAAAACACCAGCAAGATTCCCGGCACAGGTAAAGGTAAAACGATAATAATAAAAAAGGGAATAGATAAGCTTTAAGCCAAAACGTGACACACACATGTATCGGGCACTTAGGGTTGGACTATGATTTGCGGTGGCATGAATAAGGAGCGTGATGGAAAATTAAAGTACAGTCACTTACAGTCACACTGGCCATAAACCGATGCTGACCTCTCACCCAGTAACAGAGACAAACATATTTCTGCTGCAGCAGAAGTTGTGGAAAAGGTCACTGCATAATGTGCATGATGATCAGCTCTCAGCATTGTGTCTGTAACTATTGTTTTGCTCTCCAGGCCAGTTTCCACAAAACAACAAATAGTAATCTTGGTTTATGAACAACAGTTATTATCCCAAGAGCTTAGGGGTTGGATTAGAGAGCCAAGTGGTAAGGTAAGATAAAGTTACACAGTGTATGTGAGTGTGAGTGTGAGTGTGAGTGCAAGCTGAATCAGCCATCAGGTTTGGACGAAAGGGAAACAACAAACAAGAGAAAAATAGACAGAGAATGAATGGTAGGAGATTATTTTGGATTGATGGCGAGAATAAAGAAAACTGCAGATAATAAAGAGGAATGACCCGGGACTGAGGGCGAGAGAGATAACAGAGAAATGAGAGTCACGGTGTGAAAGACAGATGGGAAACAAGGAGAGACGGGAGGAAGTGGAGGAATACAAAACAAGGGGTTTAGTTGCCGGTGACTTACTGTTGTCGCCAGGGCAACAGTAGCTGTCTGGGTCTGACTCATTGTGGTAGTACAGGTCCATCGCCTGGGGGAGAAATATGGCATTACTTAGTAAAAACAAACTGAATACGTACATGACAAAAAAAACAAATGAAAAGTATATAAGAGGCACTCACACTGCAATTCAGACTATCGATTCAGTTCAATAACACTCAATTAATTCTCTAAAAGTCTAAGCAATGCAAACTCATTAATAAATTAGGCAAGGTCATGGTTATGTTTATCATCCCAGGGGGGCAGTTTGTTGCACAGCCAGTAGTGGGTATGGGTAACACTCTCCTCCAATCACGAGCACACATTTGTCCAAAAGATTTGGATAAATGGCACGTGCTGATTGGCTGGCTAGCCAATCAGCACGTGCCTACCTGAATACCTGCAGAGCCCACAATACAAATAGGAGCCATTTAACAGCATTTACTATCCTACACCCTCTTCAGCAAGCGGTGTAGAAGCAACAAGGCCCCTAGGTAGAAGGCTCAGCCTATGCTAATAGAACTAGGGTTACAATATCGTAACCTTTGCTCTATCTTTCACAGGCTCCGCCCTCTACTGGACTCTTTGGTCATGATCAGTGTGTTTGGGTCAATGTTATGTTGCAACAGGGTGTTTATTCATCGGGCACCAACCATCATAGAGTCCAGTAGAGGGCGGAGCCTGCATGAGATAGAATGAAGGTTACGATATTGTGACCCTAGCTCTATTACCACAGGCAGAGCCCTGTAGGGGCCCTGATGTTCCTACACTTGCTGAAGATGGTGTAAAATGGCGGATGCCATCTAGAGCTCTGATTATTTCCTCAAGCCCGACTTGGCCCAACCTGACCTGCCGGGTTCAGGTCATGCCAGGCTATAATTTCTCATTATTCCCCCGTGCTTGAATCAGGTTGGGTGCTCGCCAATGTACTGTATTCTTAAATGTATTTACGTATTTTGAATGAAGGTGGCAGTTATGGCGCATAAATGGCAGAAGTTTTAATGGACTGAATCAAAATGGAAAGAGAGAGAAAGTGGTGGAACAACAGAGCAATAGTGTAGAAATGGGGGAGAAAGAGAGTGCTCAAGACAGCGGCACGAGAAAAGGGGAAAGGGGCTGCAAGGTGACTTGGTTGACAGTGTTTGCTTCTGCCTCCCCAGCAATAGAGGAGATGTGTGTAACATGCAGCCAAGACCAGTGATCATCATCTGCACGCCACATCGCCATGGACCGCTGTGAGCACTATATACACACTAAGGGGCCCAGCCTGCTCTACTGAATTTCTGAAATAAGGAAGAGAAGAATGAGAAGAGGTGCAAGGAACCACGTCAGCCCTTAGCTCCAGGTTGGGCTTTGACACAAACTGTGCAGGTCGACATAGGGTTGGGCATGATGTTTTTGGGCCTGAACAGAGCTCTAATGCTCATATACGGGTGGGTTCAGTACATATAAGGGTAGGCACACCCTGATTGGTTGGCTACATTTATGCAGTTTTCCATGGCTGTATGCACGAATGTGACTAGAGGAGAGTATTACCCACAGAGTCCAGTAGACCGCTCTGCCTGGGTTAACAGAACTAGGGTTACACTATAGTAACCGCTTATATCTCACAATCAGCACACAAACATTTCACATACAAAAAAAAAAAAAAACAGTAACAAACAAAGGATTACATGATCCTATTCAGCAGGCCAATAGCAACAGAGATCAAGTCGTTTTTACATCTACTGGTTGATTAGTTGACAGACTGCTATTGTTGTGTTCAACCCTGCAGATCCTGTTTTGGTACTTTTCCTCGCTGAATTCAGTTGAATGTTAATAAGTGCTCTGCACCTTGTGGTAACTGTACAGCCCTTAGGCTATAACCTTCTTTCAAATCCCTGTTAGATAAAAACAAATAGGCTGGCCAAGGTATAATCTGGGTCAGTGGTTCCCAACCTGGAGGTTAAAACCCAAATCTGAGGGGGTACAATATTATTATCACTATATTATTATTATTATTATTATTATTATTATTATTATTATTATTAACCACTGATCTAAGCTGCTTTTCTAAGCGTGCAGTGACTACAAGATGTGATGGCATTTCGCCATTTCTAAAACCACTGGTTCTGACCCAGACTTGTTCGTGCCCCAGTTTCAGTAGGTTTCCCACATGATGTGTTTTAATGAGGCTGGGTTTCCAGGGTGAGATGACATTAAATCACTTGAGTCCTGTGCTGAAAGCGGTGAGAAACCTCTGCTCTAACAACATGACGACACAGTGTTGTTGTGCTTCAGTGAGACTGAGCGCCAGGGTGAAAATGATCTTACTGAGATGTACAGAACATTTGCTCTGTTGACATTACATTGTGTTCACCCGCACATTTTCTCTGTTCAGGAACTGTTTGACGATCACGTACAGCCAAGCTAACCTTTATTGAGCACCATGTAAACACAGACTTGAGAAAATGCTTAAAGGGGACCTATTGTGTTCATTTTCAGGTTCATACTTGTACTAGACATGTTTACATGCTTTAATTTTCGTCATGCTGTCTGTGCTGGAACACCTGTATCCACCCTCTGTTTGAAACACTGTTTTACTGCCTGTCTCTTTAAGATTGGTTAGCTTTTCTGTTTCTTCCATATCTGCGCTCTTGGCATCTATGCATTGCCATTGCACCAGGGGCTGATTGTGATGGTGAATAGCAGCACTTGAAAAACACCAATAAAAGCTTCACAACTGGACTTGCTCCAGTAGAACTATCATCCAAAATTAGGAAGAAATTAATAACATTGGCAATCAAGTGCATGTTTCTCTAACATTAACATGTGGCTACATGTAGGAGTGTACGTGCAGCATGTGCTACATGTAGGAGTGTATGTGCAGCATGAAGAGAGTAAAGAGTAAAATTACTAATTATAATAATAAAACAACCAGACATGTTCCAACATAAATATGATCCAGACTCGGGGAGAAATCAATAACATCTGCAGCCAAGATTACTTGTTTCCCTGACATTAGCATGTGAGTACATGTACCAGTGTACTTTCAGCCAGGGACTGACTGTAACAGAAAATAGCGGTGTTTTCTACAATGGAAATCTACAACAGAAGCTGCAAAACCAAACCAGACATATTCCAGCATAAAATGATCCAGAATCTGAGAAAAATTTACTTTTACAAGATGACATGTTTCCATGACATTAGCATGTAGCTACATGTAGCAGCGTACTTACAGCCAGGGGCTGACTGTAACAGAGATTAGCAGTAATTTCTACCATGAAAAATCTCCAACAATAGCTTTTTAACACAACTGGACATGTTCTAGCAAGACTACAATCTGAAATCTGAGCTCAATTTACAACATTAACAACAAGGATTACATGTTTCCCTAATGTTAGCATCTAGCTACATGTAGCAGTGTATTGCAGACATAGAATGACTGTAACAGATTATAGCCAAACTTCTACCTTTAAAATGACCAATAAAACTATCTAAATAAAAATCTTCACAACTAGACATGTTCCAGCAGAAATATGCTGCAAAATGAGGCAGAAACTAACAACATGTGCAACCAAAATTATGTGTTTCACTGATGTTAGCATGTAGCTACATGTAGCTGGTAGTAGCAGATGACCATATAAAGAAACCTGTCAGGATCTGACTTCATCTTGTGCCCAAAATAGAAAAACAGTTGGAGACAGTATTCAGAATGATGCTCTTAAACACACTGCAAAGGCTACAGTCAACAGCCAACTAACACATACAATCAATGCCTATATGTATGGAAATATCTCTCCATACCAGCAGGCAGTAGTAGTCTATATTTGTCATGTGATCCGTGAGTGTTTCTGGGTCTTTTGTATCTCAGAGTCCCCACACCACAAATAAATCACCACTAAAAGCTGCTAACTATTGTGTGTTTGTGTTGTTTTGTAGGCTACTGTCTGTTTTCACTGTATTTACTGAGCTATGAGATACCCTGAATTTCCCTGAGGGGATGAATAAAGTATCTATCTATCTATCTATCTATCTATCTATCTATCTATCTAAACCAAAATATTCCAAACTGGACATGTTTAAGCAGAAATGTGATCCGAAATCAGGGAGAAATTAACAACATGGGCAATCAAGATTAAGGTTCACTGATGTTAGCATGTAGCTACATGTAGCAGTACCCTTCCCCTTCCCCTTCCCCCTGTCTGGGGAAGATGATTTTATAAAGAAATCTGATATAAACCGATGTCACCTGGTAGCCAAAGTAGAAAAATTATTGGAAACAGTATTCAGAATGATCTTAACCTCATTACTTGAAACTTAATATGAACATTTGCCACTGTAACATTACATAGGCTATATCACAGAAAATAAGGAAAAGCATAAAAGGTCCACTTTTAATCTCTCGAATAAAAGAAATGTGTGGACAGTGGTGGAAGTATTCAGATCATTTACTGATGTAAAAGTACCCACATTACTACAAATATACTCCATTACAAGTTCTGCATTAAAAACCCAACTTAAGTATCATTAGCTAAACACATTTTAAGTATCAAAAGTAAAATTAAGCAGAAAAATGGACCCTGTGACTGATACAATATTGTATATTGCTGTATTAGAATAATACTGATACAACAATGTGGAAGTAGTATTTTACTGTTGCGGCTGGTTGAGGTAATTTAGCCCAGTGGTTGATAGTGCCAGAAAGAAGAAGCATAGTTCTGCTACATGAATTTGAAGTCATTTTTGGAACTTGATTTGTTGTGTAATTCTGAATAAACTGGACCTTGAACCAAAACTCATAGACAAAGAGCTCAAACAAGACACTGTGCTTTCTAAGATGCACAATCCATAAAGACTGGGAACCACAATGCAAAATCTTAATCTGACAAGAAGCAATCACTTTAGTCAATGTTGTTTTTCACTGCTGCATGTGAGGCAGTGTTTACGTCTTTGTGAGTGAGTGTTGACCTTTGACGTGCATTAGATTATATGAGTCAATACATTGCTCTATACGTGGCAGGTTCAACGGCTCAGGAGTGATCAAGTAAACACTCATGAGTGTGCACATATGTCAACAGCAGCTACTTAAGTCTGCCCTACTTTTTCTTTTCACACACATTAACAGTATAACTGGCAGCTGTCACAGCTGCATTTGCATCTGAGGACATTCCCATGAAGCCCCGCTGTCGTGTCACATATTAGTTTTTCGTGATGTCGCAGTCAGTCATCGACTTTTCAAAGGGGTTCTGTTAAATACAGTCTTACCCCAGTTTGCTATTCCACGGTGCAGCTCTGAAAACTTATCGCAGCTCTCAGTGTTTTCCCATGGGTGTTTTCTGAGAACGAGACAAGCTGAGGCGTGTGTGTGTGTGTGTGTGTGTGTGTGTGTGTGTGTGTGTGTGTGAGAGAGAGAGAGAGAGAGAGAGAGAGAGAGTTGTTTCAATCTCATCACTTTGTTTATTTATTCAGAGGCGATGCTCTCAACAATCTGCATGTCATGCTGGTTATTTAATCTCCATATAAGTCTTAATATAGCTGACAGCAGCTTTGTCTATCCATCTTTCCCTCTGTTTTTTGCTCTCTCACGCACACACACACACACACACACACACACACACACGTATACACATATTGCTTGCTGTTCATATCCCCCTTATACTGTCAACATATCTCTGCAGTCAACAATCACCCTACCATTCATGCCCCTTTCTCCTTGAATTTGCCTCCCGTGCTCCGTCTGTCTTTTTCTCCCGAGTTGTTTATTGACTCAGAGATCTGATGGAGTCGTATCCATAGTGATGGTGAATCGAGGCTTTGTGTTCATTAATATTTTATCGTGGATTTACCTTTCTAAAAGAAGACAGAAAGTTTGGGCTGTTCAAGCTGAAGCAAAGAAAGAGATGGAAGATTTTTTTTTTTTTTTTATCTGTGTGAGGGTCAAGCAGAGGTCAAGGCTTGACTGACGTGACTGTGAGTCATAACATAAAGCACATTTAGAAATGTTTTTGCTTTTTACCATTAATGAAATGATTAAGTTTGGTTTTTATGGTTCATATACACCAAAACTCTACGGGAAAAAGATGCAAATGAATGAATGAATGAATGAATGAATGCAAATTCCTGCTTTAATGAAGTTTCCTTTCCAACATACAGATTATTATGCTGCTTTCTAATATAATTTCTTATAATGTAATATTTTTGCATTACTATGAAAATCCATTTGTATTAGGAGGCCATTTAACCGTTAATTTTCTCAGACTGGGAAGTAAAAGCATATGTTTGGATTCACAAAATAGGCAGACACATCTTAAAGGGACAGTTCATGCCCAAAACAAAAATACATATTTTTCTCTTACCTGTAGAGGTGTCTATCAGTGCAAATTATTTTGTTGTGAGTTGGAGGTATCAGCTGTAGAGATGTCTGCCTTCTCTCTAATATAATGGAACTAGATGGCATTCAGCTTGTGGTGCTCAAAGCGCCAAAAAATACATTTGAAAAACTCAACAGCAATGTCTCTTTCCAGAAATCATGACCTGGTTACTCAAGATAATCCACAGACCTTGTTGTGAGCAGTTTAATGTAGGAATAATTTTCTTTTTACGCCCACCAACACTTTGCGCACCACAAGCTGAGTGACATTTGGTTAATCTATATTCAAGTGAAGGCAGACATCTCTACAGCTGATATCTCCAACACTCTGCAAATCACACCAAAACAATCTAGACTGATAAATAGCACTGCAGGTAAGAGCAAAAATATGTATTTTTGATTTTAAGGTGAACTGTCCCTTTAAATATGACACATTTGCTGCAATAGCACATAAAAATTTGGATGCCACGATAATGCCCATGGGGCTAAATGAAAAAATGTTACTGAAGTAACCTTATGACAATTACAAGTACCTGCTACAAAGGAGGGTCATGTTATGTTGAATACCAATTAGCAGTACTGGTCAGCAATAAAAGTGGTGTGGCAGTCAGCACTTTGTACTGCAGTAAACAGATCCAAATGATCTGTGGCCAGACTCTACAGTAGGTGCATAGAGAAGCATCCTCTAAACTCATGTTTATGCAGCACACAAACTGTACCACAGAAGAAGAACATAAGTTGAACAGTTAGGGATGGACAGACATAAGGCTTTATAAATGCTGAAAACTTGTGAGCAACCTATTATGGCCCACCATTATGGGGATGTGTTCAACAATAATCAAAGGGAACTTAATATGCTTTTCCTTATTTATTTTGTCATATATATGTATATTACAGTGTTAAATGTTCATATTAAACGTGGCTAAAGTTTCACATAGTGAAGTAAACGCAACTAATCCCTGTGAGCAAAACTTCAGGCTTGGGACCGTTCTCAACACTGACAGATTTCTTATATAGTCATGTGCTCCAGGCATGCTACTGCAAGCCTTTACATTACGTTGCCTACACTGCTACATGTGGCTACATGCTAATGTCGGGTATACATGAAATCTTGGTTGCCGATTTTGTTAATTTTACCCCAGTTTCGGTCCAGTTGTTAAGATTTGGGTTTATAAACTACTATTGGGGATTTTTCATGGTAGAAAGTGCTGCTACACATCACTGCATTACAGTCATCCTCAGCTACAAACACACTGCTACATGTAGCTACTACCAACGTTAGGAAAACATGTAATACTGGTTGCAGATGTTGTTAATTTCTCTTCAACTTCAGCCTGGTTGTGAAGATTTTGGTTTAGAAGCTTTAATGAATGATTTTTCATGGTAGAAAGTGCTGCTTCACATCACTCCATTACAGTCATCCCTGGCTACAAGTACACTGCTACATGTAGCTACATGCTAACACCAGGGAAACATGTAATCTTGGTTGCTGATGATGTTAATTTTACCCCAGTTTTGGTCCAGTTGTTAAGATTTGGGTTTATAAGCTACTATTGGGGTTTTTCATGGTAGAAAGTGCTGCTACACATCCCTGCATTATAGTCATCCCCATCTACAAACACACTGCTACATGTAGCTACATGCTAACATCAGGAAAACATGTAATATTGGTTGCCAATGTTGTTAATTTCTCTTCAACTTCAGTCTGGTTGCGAAGATTTTGGTCTAGAAGCTTTAATGAGTGATTTTTCATGGTAGAAAGTGCTGCTTCACATCACTCCATTACAGTCATCCCCTACTACAAGTACACTGCTACATGTAGCTACATGCTAACACCAGGGAAACATGTAATCTTGGTTGCTGATGTTGTGTATTTTTCCCCGATTCTAGATCATATTCCTGCTGGAACATGTCTGGTTATGAAGATTTTGGTTTATAAGCTACTACTGGGGATTTTGCAGAGATGCTGAGATAGGGAAGACGTTGACCAATCAGAGCAGACTGGGCTTTTTTGGGAGGGAGGCTCAAAGACACAGGCACTAAAACAGAACCTCTCAGACAGGGTGAATACAGGTGTTCTAATACTGACATTATTGGGAAAATTAAATGTTTTTTTTTTTTTTTTTTTTAAATAAAAGCATGTTAATATGTTCTGGTAGAAACCCAAACAGATATGAACCTGAAAATAAGCATTTATGCTCATTTTGCCTCAGGAATGAGTCCTAAAACCTGAAAATGAGTTAGCATTTTACCACTCCTGGTTCCCTTGTCTCAATGTCAATGGGGTTTTTTGAATGGGTCTTTGGTTAGATGCCTGAAATAAGGTCTGCTGTTAACACAAGCTTAAGAGACTTTCATGTTTTTACATAAAACACGTCAGTAAATACCCCTCTCATGAACTTTGAAGCTTCTATGCATCTTAAAAAACGCGGTTGCTAACAAGTGGCTAAATGAGACTACAGAGAGTCTTCGCGCTGAACCGTCCCGAACACGGCTTTACAGTCTTGTTATGACGGTAACGTTAGGTTATGCGATCATAGTGTAGTTTGTCTATAGCCTAACATTAGGTCTTTACTTTTGCGATTGCATTAAAGCTTCAATAAACACGAAAGTGGTGTTTATGTGTGAAGATTATTGTGATGAACAAATCGTGTAATTATCATAAAAGTTTGTTTGCCACAGAGCGTCTTTTCAGCAATAACCCAAAATTCAATGGGAAGAAAATCCCACAGGCTTTTTGACAAGGGAGCCAGTATGATGCTAACTTCTATGTCGGCCTACAGAAAAATGTCATCCCTGAGGAACTCTATAGGTCCCCTTTCAAATGACTTCAAACTTTAAGTCCTATGACAAACTTTTCTCCTTCAAGTGTTTCATTATTTCTTTGCCTCCCAGTATTATTATTCATCAGCCATCTGAGAAAGGACAGCATAAACAGTCTTCCATTGTACACTGCTTACATCTATTGTATAATATAACAAAGAGGTTAACAATCCATCATTTCTCTGGGGATCTTCTAAAAGCCCCCGTCAAGGACACCTGTAAGTCTCCTGCTTTGGGATCCACTTATTACTGTATTAAATTAGTGTTTGCTGTGTGTAATATAATTAGCAGTAGGCAGAAGGAACCTGCCTGTGTGCGTTGACGTGGCTGCCAGGTGTCCTCCAGGGTGTAACTGATGTAGGGCCCACTGCAGATGGAGCACTCCAGCATGACGGGGCTGGCCAGGAGGGGCGAGGCGTGGATTCCCCAGGACTGACAACCGCCCAGGTGGAGGTCTGACTCTGCTTCCTTCTGCTTGCCTGTACTGTCACCATGATGGCGAGCGAGCATCTTCCACTTCCTGACCTGTGAGTGAGGATAAGTGAGGATGTTTTTGCAACGGGCTGAAAAAAGTTCAACACATCACGTGGAATAAAGGCAACTTTAAGACAGTTAACAGTCAACACCTTCACTTTATGAGTCAGATATCTAAGGGTTACATTTGCATTGCACATGAGGCGATGACTGAGTTTGTCTCAACTTTAGCTGTAATCTCCTCTCATGTGACAGCTGCACGCTGACACACTCTCCTGAGGACTTCACAAACACTTCTCAGTCATCATTTAGCATGTGACAGGCAGCAGTGACTGAATACATGTCATGAATTTAAAACACAAATAACTCACATACATACAGTACAGGCCAAAAGTTTGGACACACCTTCTCATTCAATGCGTTTTCTTTATTTTCATGACTATTTACATTGTAGATTCTCACTGAAGGCATCAAAACTATGAATGAACACATGTGGAGTTATGTACTTAACAAAAAAAGGTGAAATAACTGAAAACATGTTTTATATTCTAGTTTCTTCAAAATAGCCACCCTTTGCTCTGATTACTGCTTTGCACACTCTTGGCATTCTCTCCATGAGCTTCAAGAGGTAGTCACCTGAAATGGTTTCCACTTCACAGGTGTGCCTTATCAGGGTTAATTAGTGGAATTTCTTGCTTTATCAATGGGGTTGGGACCATCAGTTGCGTTGTGCAGAAGTCAGGTTAACACACAGCCGACAGCCCTATTGGACAACTGTTAAAATTCATATTATGGCAAGAACCAATCAGCTAACTAAAGAAAAACGAGTGGCCATCATTACTTTAAGAAATGAAGGTCAGTCAGTCCAGAAAATTGCAAAAACTTTAAATCTGTCCCCAAGTGGAGTCGCAAAAACCATCAAGCGCTACAACGAAACTGGCTCACATGAGGACCGACCCAGGAAAGGAAGACCAAGAGTCACCTCTGCTTCTGAGGATAAGTTGATCCGAGTCACCAGCCTCAGAAATCGCAAGTTAACAGCAGCTCAGATCAGAGACCAGATGAATGCCACACAGAGTTCTAGCAGCAGACCCATCTCTAGAACAACTGTTAAGAGGAGACTGCGCGAATCAGGCCTTCATGGTCAAATAGCTGCTAGGAAACCACTGCTAAGGAGAGGCAACAAGCAGAAGAGATTTGTTTGGGCCAAGAAACACAAGGAATGGACATTAGACCAGTGGAAATCTGTGCTTTGGTCTGATGAGTCCAAATTTGAGATCTTTGGTTCCAACCGCCGTGTCTTTGTGAGACGCAGAAAAGGTGAACGGATGGATTCCACATGCCTGGTTCCCACTGTGAAGCATGGAGGAGGAGGTGTGATGGTGTGGGGGTGTTTTGCTGGTGACACTGTTGGGGATTTATTCAAAATTGAAGGCACACTGAACCAGCATGGCTACCACAGCATCCTGCAGCGACATGCCATCCCATCCGGTTTGCGTTTAGTTGGATGATCATTTATTTTTCAACAGGACAATGACCCCAAACACACCTCCAGGCTGTGTAAGGGCTATTTGACCAAGAAGGAGAGTGATGGAGTGCTGCGGCAGATGACCTGGCCTCCACAGTCACTGGACCTGAACCCAATCGAGATGGTTTGGGGTGAGCTGGACCGCAGAGTGAAGGCAAAGGGGCCAACAAGTGCTAAACACCTCTGGGAACTCCTTCAAGACTGTTGGAAAACCATTTCAGGTGACTACCTCTTGAAGCTCATGGAGAGAATGCCAAGAGTGTGCAAAGCAGTAATCAGAGCAAAGGGTGGCTATTTTGATGAAACTAGAATATAAAACATGTTTTCAGTTATTTCACCTTTTTTTGTTAAGTACATAACTCCACATGTGTTCATTCATAGTTTTGATGCCTTCAGTGAGAATCTACAATGTAAATAGTCATGAAAATAAAGAAAACGCATTGAATGAGAAGGTGTGTCCAAACTTTTGGCCTGTACTGTACATGAGAGAGAAGGTGTGAAAGAGAAATACAAGACAGATGGGACAGTAGAAGCTGAGGTCAAGGTGCACATACTTCTTGAGGAAGCCAAATAGGCATAGGTGGATGTGTCACTGACCCAGAATGGCTGTTATGTAAGGTAAATGGTGTCCTTGGCACACAGAGTGGACAGGTTCAGTGACTGCGGCCGTTTCAAATGGGTCTTATCAAGGCCTCTATCAGTGGCTGCTGCTCTGCTCTACATTACCACAACTTGGCATGGGGAAATGTGTGTGAGTGAGACTGCATGTGTGTTGGAGTCCAAAACTTGCAACTCGGCAAAAAAACAACAACCTTTCCCCGTGTGTGAATGGTTGCTCCCCTGACTATAATTATAGCTCAGTGCTGGAAGGACAGAAAGGATCCAAACAATTACTGAAGGTGTCAAACACAGTAAGATACCATTCTGTCATAACACTGTGTGTGTGTGTGTGTGTGTGGGTGTGTGTGTCTCCTGTGAAATCAAGTTTTGCCAGAGTTGACAAACTGTATCAAATCAATACAAATACTGTTACTATTAAAGTGTTAAAGGGGAACTTCAGTAGTTTTCAGCGTGGACAGTATTTTCCCAAGTTTTTGTTTCTAAATGACTCATGAGAACAACCATTTACAGCAGTGGCGACACAGGCCGCAATGCAACCACTCAGGGTGGGTGCACCCTGTAACTTCACGTCTATTGAAAAGTCTTGTTTTTGCCACTGACAGGCTGAGATTGTTATTAGAAGTGTCTTATAACACTATGGAAAGGATCCTACAGAGAAATGAAACATTTCTCCTTTAGCTATGCTAAAGGAGAAGTCTCATTATGAAATCAGACAAGAGGTGACTTGCTGCAGGATGAAAACTATTATGCAATGGCAATGGGAACATAAGAGAGAGGACAACCCTTAAGCAGTTTTACGTTGAAGGACAGAAAACTTATCTTACATACCTTAATCTTATCTCAAAGATTTTCAACTAGGACACAAAACAGACACGAACAAGCAAATGGTATGGAAATACATTTTATTTCTCTGTAGGGTCTTTCCCAAAATGTTCTCAGACACTTATAATGACTATCTGAGCCTGTCAGTGGCAAAAACAAGCACTTTTAATGGGCGTAAATTTATATGGCGCACCTACCCCAAGTGGTTACAAGGCAGCCTGTTTTGCCTCCCACTCAGTACTGGATCAACTTCAAAATTTGTTCCCATGACTCACTTTGACACAGAAACGTGTTAAAATGGCGTCCAGGGGCGACATCACTTTTTGCAAGTATTTAAACCTTTGAACCCTTAAGCAAATTGGCGCAATTTCTTTCAAAAACATGAGGGAAAAGGCAATAAACAACTTGGGAAGAAATGTCCCACAAATTGCATAAAATTAATAGATTTAAAAAATTATTTTTTTAAAAATAAGGAAAAAAGAAAAAGGTGGGGAAAAACTATATTCATAATTATTGTTATTATTAAATATGTAGAATTATGGTACAGAATTATTAGAATTTTTAAGCACTTTTTCCAGGTCATTTCCTTGTTTGTTTGTTTGTTTACAATTTTCTTTTTCTTTTTTAAATAAATTGTTTTGTTTTACATTTTTTCTTGCAATTTTTTGGGTCATTTCTTCTTCCATTGCTCATTGCCGTCTTCCCATGTTTTTGAGAGAAACCAAGCCAATTTGCTCAGGGTTCAAAGGGTTAAAGAAAAACTTCCTCTTTGTTTTGGAGATACATTTACTTGCTTTCTGATGGAGAGTTACACAAAAAGACTGATAGAACTTTATGTCTGTCCATTAAACATCAGGTCACAGCCAGCTGTCTGTTAGCTTAGCTTAGCTTAGCTTATCTTAGCTTACCACAAGGACTGGAAACAGGGGGAAACAGCTAACCTATGTCTGGTGACGTTGACAAACTCTGCTCACCAACACCTAAAACTCACTAATTAACTTTTTATATCTTTGTTTAATGTGTAAAAATGTAAATATGCTTTTTATGGGGAAGTTATGTGCTGGACGATTTCTTGGCTCTGAGCAGTTGCCCGGCAACCAGCGGAGATTTATGGAAGTTACTGTTCCCAGCTAAGCATTAGTTTGTCACATAAAACAGCAAATTGACATTTTTATGCTTCGGTTTTTGTACGGATTAAACAAACACAATGTAACGTGTTAATTAGCGAGCGACATATACGGATTTTGTTACCCTCAGCAGAGCTCGGCACAGTCTTGTGTTATGTTTGATTTTATCTCCCCTAATTATTCATTTCTTTTCAGTTTATAAGGCTATATTTTTTGCATCTTGCATGCTAATTCATATCTTTCTTAATTTCACATACATTTGTATGCATCAGTGAAGTACGTATGTATTTACATATTTATCGCCAACTACAAATTGTAAACACGAAAGAAGTCAAGGACAGAGTAAAGTTCTCTGGGCAACACTTCATCATAGTTATGTATGTAAAGACCTATAAAGTGATCTTTATGAGGCTGAACTTTACAAACATGCAAATGATCCTTTATTTCATGGCCGCTTACTGAACCTCATTCCAGACAAAGTGCCATGCATTCCTTCAGTGGGTAAGCATGTATGTGCACAGGAAGTATAACTCACATAGTATATACATGCCATCTCCAGACTCCCCTTCCTCTCAACCTATTTCCCTGCCCTTTGACCTGGTTTTGCACTGACACCTTTTAAGACAACAAGTGGTCCCACTATTACTTAAGCCTCTTCTATAAGATCTGTTCATCCACCTCATAAACTCAGGATGCAATGTAGCCCAGGGAAATTCTCATACTGAGGCCAGGATGTACACATCAGCCACACAATCCCATATATCAAGAAATAAAAACATCATGCGCACCATTTTCATACTTTCAGCCGACCTCTTTCCTCTGCCGCCTCCTCACTGACCTCTTTCACTGCCCTTTGCCTGTGTGCCATACACATCATCTTTTAAAAACAACTGACAACGTTACGTAAACCCTTTACATTAACATTTGACCTTTACTCTCATACAGTACATAAATCCATGTATTACTGTGCTGCATGATAAAGCTGCTGCTGAAAACACTGTTATCATGAACATTCTTTTAAGCACACACCCCACACCACAACACTGAGTACACTGCGAACACACATAAAGATAAACATATGTGGGCTAAAGTCCCTTCATACAGGAGTAAAATTAAGTACTGATTTGATGAATCTAATAATATTCTGTTTTCTTGAGACTGTCAGAGGTGTTGATTTATCTCAACAGTCATTTTCAAGCAAAACTAAATCACTGGAGCAGTGTTGTAGTCAAGACCACCAACTGTAGATGAGAACAAGTCATGACCAAGACCAGAGTATATCGAGAGCAAGAAAAGACCAAGACTTTGAGGGGTTGGGAGCAAGTCAAGACCAGACCAAGGCAGGTGGAGACTTAGTCAAGACCAAGACCAGACCAGTACAACTCCCGCACTGCATGACACACTGCCGATAAAATGAGGAACATAGGCACTCCTCAAATTGATCTGAAAGATACACATTCCCACACCCACAGAAAACAAATAAAGATTCCTATTCATTCACCTCTTTTATTACTATACTGTATATATGTGTGAATGTATCATAGGAAATGTCTTCATAAATTAATCAAAAGGCATTTCAGAGGTAAATTTTATGTGTGGGAATTTCCCTTTGTTTTCTATGAGCAAACAAATACAAGCAAACACCAATGAGCTGAAATCTGCTGAACCATCTTTGCTCAACACTCTGTTTTTGCACAGGTAGTGATATTCCTTGACTGGTCTTGATATTAAATCCTATGTCCTATTTGTCTGAGACAGAGACATGACTGAGTAAAAACGTGGTAAAGTCTGAGACAAAAGCAAGACCATCAAAAAGCTGTTTTATTTAACCTTTATTTAACCAGGAAGGGTCCCACTGAGTTACAGTAACTCTTCTTCCAGGGAGTCCTGGCCAAGACTTGCGGCAAAAGTTACAAGTACACAAAAGATAAGACAATGGACACATACTAAAACCACTAGAACACAAGTCTCACATACTAAACATACCAGAACACAAAGTCAGTGAGAACACATTACAGTCAGTAAGACACATAACAAGGTAAAACAGACATACTATTGAAAGGCACCAAGTTAGAAGCAGTGACACTGTTCAGTAATGGTTGATTTTGACGTCGATCTCAAGACTGAGACTGATCTCGAGTACTGCCACGCTGCACTTGAGTGTTATTGTCATCCATTGTAGTCTTTATTGCTTCATCTGTTGACTTTCCAGTTAAAAAGTTAGTCAATGGTAAGGCATTGGCTAATGCTAGTTATGGGTGGCGATACTGCGGTTGTAGTTAATAAGTGGCTAGCATGCTGTATGTCTTAAGTGGTGATAGACTGATATAAGTCTACAATATTAAGTTGATACCAGTTCAGTTTTAGAATTGGCGTAATCTCTATGAACACATATCTGCATATGAATGCACAGTCTGTAGGCAATGGGATGAGATTTTGGTGTTGTAAGTGTGTTCTGGTTTCCATTTGTAGTTTGAGGAGTATTGACCAATCCAGTCTGAGTGGCAGGTAAACAGTCTATGTGGAGAGCAAAAGAGGTCTTGGCTCAGATACCAGAACACACAAAAACAGGCTGTTGTCCCCACAGGCTTTTTGTCGTCAGACAGCTGATGGATTCTGTGATTGTAATTGGACAGTCCAAGTAAAATAAAAGTTTAAATATACTGCGAATTCAACACATTCTCACGCCGACCTTGTCACATATCGACGTTTGGTCACGGACTTTCCACGTCCGCATACAATGTGCAAAGTACCCTGGTTGCGTTGGTTGTTGGAGTTCTGCGACGCCGTGTCAAATTCTGCCTGTTACATGCATTGTCTTCTTTCAAGATACACTTCTGTTTTCACAGGAAATTTACCGTTTACATACAGTCTCTTTCAAAATAAAAGCACTACGTCAGTACAACAACGAGAACTGACGTCTTGTTTTCCTTCAACAACAAACACACATGGTTGGGTTTAGGCAACAAGAACAGGGTTTGGCTTTTGAATCTCACGCAACACAAACGCCGCTCTCCTGGGTGAAGGTCAGTGTTGTTGGACCCATCCACCACCCCTCTGCCCGCCCTACTCGAACTTTCACCGCCTATATTATCATTCTTGTCCCACCATGTTCCCCCTGAAGACGACTGGCTGAGTAAAATGCTGACGTTAAAGGATGGCTTTTTGGTCGATGTCTAACGCTGGAAGTCACTGTCCAAGGGCTGGATTTCGACGACTTTGGATTGAGACCAGGTTGGCTAATTAGTGCTCAATATGACTCAGTTCTGTAGATCTCTTTACACCTACAGTATAGTCAGAAAAATCACAATGATCACAGGCCAACAGAGACTGGAAGAATTTAACATATTTGCTGAATCAACCAATGTGACAGTCTCAGATTATTATAATGAGTTTCTCTAAAGTGGTATTTACAGCTGCTGTTTTGCAGTGTAAGGGATTCCTGTTTCTCTGTCTGTCAAGTAGTAGTAGTATCAAGTAATGCCTCCGCATAAGGCCGTTGCATAATCCAGAGTAGATAAGGACAGCGTTTATTGCAGTGTTATTAGACAGCCTATGGCCCTCTTTCCTGGTAACCCCCTTTTGCCTCGTCCTTGTTATCCCTCCCTGTCCTCTACCAGCTCCCCTTGGTGTGCTACTTCACCTCTAACAAGCTGTGTGACGTCCCACATATGTCAGAGCATCAAAGAGTAATGAAATGAGGGGAAGGCAAGAGAGCGTCGGTGGAGGGGGGAATCATAAAGTAGAAGAAGGGAATGAGGTGCGAGCAGAGATATGGAGACAAAGAAAAATATGTTTGAAAGACAAAAAGATAAACAGAGAGAATGAGAGTGTGAGATAGTCTCACATAAGCCGTCCCCGTTCCCTGTCTGAGATAAGACTCGTTCATTAACACCAAGGTCACTGCTCCTTCTTCTGCCTTTTCTTTTTCCTCGCCTCTGTTCCTAGATCGCAAACACGGGGTTTTAAAATGAATGAGGAAGGGGGGGAGAGGCAAAGATGATTCAGGCGGTCCAAATGGAATTCAAACACCAACTACAGTGAGTCCCGTGGGAGATTAAGTCTTGGAAATACTGTTCAGCGCCAAAGAAAGAGAGAGAGAGTCAACCTGAAAAATGAGAGCGAGTATCTGACTAACAAGACAGCAGGATGGAGAGAACTGTAATGTTGTTGTTGAACAGGGGCCAAGGGGTAAGTTTGGGATTTCAAGATTGGGATATTGACCCTAAGCTGCTTTCGGGTTTGCCGTTTCATCCTTTGGGGGTCATATCCTGGCTCTTTCATCTTTAAATCCTGAGGAGCACTGAGGTCTCTGAACTCTGACTTCCTGGCAAAACACTCACATTCACGGTCATCCACTGCAGCTTTCCTTGAAATTCAAAAAGCTGCCCTCTCCCTGGACTTTTTCAGCATCATGTCCCATATTCCACTCCCTTGTTTCCTCATTTCTATAAACAGAAAAAGAAGAAAATATTTATGTGGCACCGAGCCTGTTTACTCACTGCAGGGGCTATTATGGGATTTGTTTCGTTCCCTTTTGTTTTGACATTAGCCTCACCTCCTGTCTCACTGAGATAGTCAAACATTTCACACTGCATGTGCACAGTTGGACTGAATTGGTCAAAGGTGAAAACATTGAATCAATGGCTTTAAAAACACTGCAAAATGTATTCACATATTCATGGCTCAAAGTGATTTGACTACCTAATTTGACAGAAGTTACTAGATGCCAAGTTTCTCTTCCATTATAAAATTGGATATGAATTTCACAGATATGTGAATGAGCGTAAACAGGAGTCCACACCCACGCTAGCAGCTCTGTGAGACTGTACTAAAGGTATGGCTGTGTTTGAGCTAAATGTCATGCTCACAATAACAAGGCTAACCTGCTGATGTCTCTTAGGTATACAGGGCATGTGTGATGTGTACATTTATCTTTTTTAACATCTTAGTTCAGCGTGTAATCATGCTAACGTCAGCTTATTATACTACAAACAAAGTTAAGCTAAGGCTGATAGGAATGTCAGTAGTTTTCAAGAAGCCTATTTAGTCATAAACCAAAGTGATCCATCCAATAGTTGCAAGGAAACCACAAATATCAACCAACAAAATTTAGGGGATCAGAGTCACTAGGATTCTTCCTCTGGGGACCGTGAATGCCTGGACAAAATTTCACAGCAATCCAATGGATGTTGAGATATTTCAAGACTGTCCTTCTCAAAAGACAACCTCATCAGTCATCTGTACAAGTAGCTCCTTATTGGCGTAGACTGTATACAATTAATAGATGCAGCCACCATGACATCACCCACTGGTATGTAGTTTCCCATTTTGACGTTTCAAGTTCAGCATTCTGGCCATCGTCAACTTGGTTTTTAGCGACCAGAAGTGACCACATTTGGACCAGACTGGAACTGTGGAGGAGCAAGGGGTGGATCTGACTCATTGACTGTAGCGACACCTTGCAGACAGCCTGTCACTCAAGGCTGCCCTACCCTTAATTATTCGTAACTTGAAGCTTTGATAACATGCTAACAGGTAGATATATCAACATTCACCCCCCGTACAGTTGTCATTATTGTTAAAATTAGCTATGTAGACCGTAACCATTTTTTCTGCTGTTAAGTTGGGCATTTTAAAATGCTGGTCTTTGGGGATTGACTTGCTTTTGGAGCCAGCCTCAAGTGGCCATTAGAGGAACTGCAGTTTTTCACACTTCTATGCTAGCTTCATTTTTTAGCCCTAGGGATTTCTGTTTGATTACGGCCCAAATTTACCTTTATTGTTGTGCAGGTGAGCTCTAGTGGCTGTAGTAATCATGACATGTGCAAAAGCAGAAGTCAGGTGATGTAGTATAAAGAGCGACAAAGTCCAGGTAGGGAGGTGATCGAGGTGGATGGATGGGCTGACCAAACAGAGGACTTTGATACAGGAGACTGCGGTCAGTGTCCCATGTGAAACCAAAAGTTCATGCTTAGTTACGTTAACGTATGTGCTTAAATTAACTCACAGAAAATACTGAACTTCTGTGGATGTATGATATATATTGGGCTGGTAAATTATCAGCCTACAATGGGACATTTTTATAATTATTGTTTATTCCAATAATTAAAATTATAGTGCAGATGATACGAAGCCAGACTGCTTTCATTGACTTAACAAGGGCAGCATCTCCACACCTGACACAGTGGCTAGCAGTACATGTACCACTTGAAAAAATCCATATCGGTGCATCCCTATTAACTTTGCGTAAGTAACGTTAAGTTACGTATCAGGCGTACTTATTTAAACACAAACTGTGATGTTTTCCTGAACTAAACCAAGTTGTTTTGGTGCCTAAACCTAAAAACTGTGACCGTTTCACAATATTAACCATGTGTCTGTGACTGTTAATGGTCGTATATGCTGTATGCTACCAGTAGGGGTGCTAATTTAGGAAACGCTCCTGTGGGTTGTATTAGGGGGTAGTCACAAACGACCTGTGTGGGTGTATGGGTTGGAGGACTTGTTGGATATTTCAGTGTGGATCAAAGTGCACAAACAAATCCAAATCTGCCTCAAAGCATGTGTTGAACTTCATCATTGTAAATTGTCCATTCATATTTTGGTTTTCACAGCACACTAATGTATTAATTTTACATTTTGACTATGAATGTTAGATTATTCCTCTTTTGCTGTTGCAGCACAAAATCAGACTTTGTACATGGATCTCAAGGACTTAGCACCACAAACCAAAATGATGCCTTAAGGCTGACCTGCACTGGAATGGCAATAACAATAAGACCAATAGGTTTGAGCCTTTTACAGCAAAACAAAATGCAGTGATAAAGCACAATAGCTTGTTGTGCACTAGTAAAGCCATGAGTAAGCACATTGTCCGTGTGGAAGCAGATCAGGTCAACTCTAAGCTTAGTTGTCGAGTGCAAGCCATAAGCCCCAAAACCTCAGTGCACAAAGCAGTTTCAATAGAGCTGAGTGTGTGAATGGAAGAGGAAGAAAAAAAAAAGTTACACTGCATAGTTAGGGTGCTTGCTTTCTTGGCATTAGCTCTGGAACATCAAGATGGAAGACGGGATTAGCCGGGTTCTCAGGATAGATTAGAACAACAATAATTCCCAAATTCCCTCACAATGAAACTCGGAAGGGAGGATGCTCCCTTTTTTTTCTAAGGGTGGAGGAGCAGGGGAGCATTAGGGAGGAGTATCGATGCTGTTGGATCTCCCTGATAGGGGAATTAAGCCACAGGAGGTGTAGAAACTGATACAGAATTTTTTATACCTCTCTTTTTAATCCTGTCAGATCCAAGTAACTGAATATACCCTACATCATAATCTATTTTATATCAGTTATTATACCTAACCATCAGTCATTATCAGTTGTCCTCTGACGCCTGCCTTGCACTGAAACTATGAGTATTATCAAAAATAAAACTGTGTCACTTCCTCACAGTCACTTTTTTCCTTACATTTCACCTCTTGTAGATGTGCATCTCTCTCTACGCACGCAAAAGCCTCTTATCTGTATCAAACCAGACACAGATTAGTCAGGATGGCTCTTTAATATCACAAACAACCTGCCTTACTTTTCCATCTCCTGCTCTTCTCTAGCTCGTAAGGTCGGGTAAAACACGACAAAGCTAATTCACACATCCCTCTGTGTCACGACAAATCCAGGAAAATGCAGCCAAGGTATGAAGTGCCTTCTGTGTTTATCTCCTTTTTTGTGCTCTGGCAGAGAAAGCCTGTGTAATGCTGCAGTCGCAATGGAAACAAATGCATTGTGCCATTTTTATACATCTACAATGAGCAAAGAAGAGAGATGGTGCAAGAGAGGCAAGTTTATTACTCCAACCACATTCTTCCGTTGCCAGAGCACTTGGCTTTGGAACAAAAGAATAGCAAAGGATTAGCAGTTTTCCATTGCTTAGTGTATGCTAAACAGTGGTAGCTTGGAACAGATTTCCAGACCCTGGGAGAGTTCCCTCATTTAAATGCTGCTTAAATGTGTTTAAATCAGAGGGGAGAAAAACGTGAGTCATCACAAAAGGGAGGGCGATGGATGATGGCTGGCAAATATCAAGGCTGTAAAGAATATAGGGCATACAGGAACATCAGTGTATGAAAGACGTGAAAGGTTTTCCACAGGCAACCAGCTGACTCTATCAGGTACTGCCAGGAGGTCGTGTAAACTGCCAAACGTATACAAACTGGCTTCACACCAACGCTGAGCTGGCACCTCACCAGTTTCATTACTAAGCACAGAAGTTGAAAGGCTCAGGGGGTTCTGACTTGTGGCATTTATGTGGAGTGAATGTGAAAATGTGCTGAGGTCTTTAACAAGGAGAAAAGAAAGTTTCGAGTCAATTAGCCGAACTATTCAAAAGAGCACAAACAGAAGTTTGGAATGAGGGGCATTTTCTCCCTGGTATTAGTACAGTATGCATGACAAACCAACTACTTGGAAAGGGATTTTGGCTCCCAGCACTCTTAGTGTAACTCCTTGTATCAAATATAATTGGACCTTGTGGGTTGTTGCCCTTAATGCCTTCTTATTCCCAATACAAGCTAAAAAAAACAATTTGACACTAATGCAATTCATGGCAACCACAGCTGGAATTCGAGGGAGCTTTTTCATACGGTAACCTGTGGAAAGGACCAAGAGTTGGCCAGGAGAGACATGGGCAACAAAGTTCATGAGTTCATTAGGTGCACCTAGTTATCTAATACAGCACTCCTGCAATAAATCACACACGACTGCTGAGACTGTGTCAGGGAGTCTATAGTCCATTTATTGTCCATGGTGTTAAGTAAGTCTCTAAAATTGACCTAAATATTGTTTTAAAAAAATGGCAACTCATAAATTTCAATGAATCAGCCACAGCTGAAGATTTTTCCACCCATAGAAATGGCCAGACTGGGTGACACATGAAAACCAAAGGCCTTGACTGAATTTCAGGAATTCAGCTGTGTTGTTGTAGGACATAGGCTAGTTGAAAACCACATCAATATGGAGAATAAGGAATCACATATTAATATATTTGGTTTCTTATTTTACGATGAATCTGATGGGCGGCACGGTGGGGTGGTGGTTAGCACTGTCGCCTCACTGCAAGAGGGTTCCTGGTTCGATCCCAGGAGGGAGCCTTTCTGTGCTGAGTTTGCATGTTCTCTCCGTGTCAGCGTGGGTTTTCTCCAGGTACTCCTGCTTCCTCCCACAGTCCAAAGACATGCAGATTAACTGGCGACTCCATAGGTGTGAATGCGAGTGTGAATGGTTGTCTGTCTCTATCAGTACGTTTACATGCACAGCTTAATCGAGCTATGCTCAAAATTCGATTTTGGTGTCTAATCAGACTTCTGTCCTTGTCCCAGTTTACATGCAACTGAGATAATCGAATTACTGACGGGAACGTGTCCTCCTCCTCAACACTAGGTGGTGATATGCGTCGTTTCAGCAGGTTAATACGGCCCCCTTTCCGGGTGACCTATTACATCACTTAATAATAAACAACTGGAGTCAGGCGGCAGACCGGCATTTTCGAGCAACAGCAAGATGCATAATTGGAACGGAGGTTTCTACCGTTTTTTTCCCCGTTAAAGGGTTTTTTTGGGGGGAGTTTTTCCTTATCCGCTGTGAGGGTCCAAAGGACAGAGGGATGTCGTATGCTGTAAAGCCCTGTGAGGCAAATTGTGATTTGTGATATTAGGCTTTATAAATAAAATTGATTGATTGATTGGTTGATTGATTGATTGAATCGTACAGCTTTGTTCATCTTGTACGTAATGTACGCGTTACTGATTGTGCAGATATGGTCGTGATGATTTTGAGAGGCAGACAAGAACGCCGCATGCTGTTGGAGGGCTACAACAATAGTATGTCTTGTCTGTTCTGGGGTCATACCCCAGCGTGGGGGGTGTGGAGCATGCGCACATACATTGTCTAGTTTAACTCCGATTATGGCGTATACATGCCGGAGAAAATCCAATTCCAATCGCATTATCTGGGTGTCTTAATCGGAGTTGGAGAACTCCGATATTAGTCGGAGTAACACGTTTACGTGCACTTCAGTTGTCCATTTATAGTCGGATTAAGGCAATAATTCGGTTTTTTCAAGTGTCATGTAAACGTACCGTATGTGTCAGCCCTGTGATAGTCTGGTGACCTGTCTAGGATGTACCCCGACTCTCGCCCAGTGTCAGCTGGGATAGGATAATGGGTTAGTGGGTGTTTTGTGCAGAGGCTTCAGGTATCTTGAGGTGAGAGTTCCAGGAACCCCTTTGAAAATGAGTATCCAGTTTTTCCCTCACCAAAATTTGGCTGAAATGTGTAGCATTATTTGGCCCCATTCCAAACAAGCTCTGCCAACATGGCTGGTACCAATGAGATGCCTTAAGTTGTCTACTTTCACAGGACAGTACTACCCTCACAGTAGCTTAAAAATGAGCATGTCACAGCCTCTTTAATGCGGTAATGTCTGCCTCCGGTTATTTCTACGCAGTGGGGGAGCCAGCCATTGTATCTGGGAGTCCAGCTGGAGTCCAGAGTTTGTGTCCTTGCCTGGAAAACGTCAGCGCAGTGCCAGTAAAAGGTCATCTGTGGAGTGGTGTGAACTCTGAATATGACACACAAACCATTAACCATTAGCCACCAAACAAGCACCATTAAGAAGTAATCTGCTGCCTCTAAGAAAGCACCGGCGAGGCCCCTGACAGATAAGACGACGTCAAGAACCAAAGTCTGGAGTGCAAAGTCCAACAGAAACGTATTTGCACATTAGAAGAACTTCCTGCACCGTGAAAGTGGGAAACCTATAATCAGTGGTAACAGCCAATATCTGGGGCTGAGGCGAGGATGTTTCTACTTCTAACATCCCCCTGAATTGCCATCTGATTGAACATCTGAATTGTATTTGCACTTGTCATTGAGTTGCAGTCTCACTTGACAGGATCTTTGAACAAAATCAGCACACCGTCAATTGCTAACTCCCGGTCTCATTCGCTGCCTCGATGCATTAGCGTTTGTGGGACAGAGCTTAGCCTGCAGGGCCTGTCGCTGCTGAGGTGGATTTGTCACAGGTCATCTCCCTCTGTTTTGTCACTGTGGATAATGAACTGCTGCGGCCAACTTCCACATGAGAGGCACATTTTAAAATGCCACTGATCATCATCTTTTTTTACTGTGAGGACAAAGGTGTGATCAAACTTTTAGATCCAGCTGGCTGTAATAAAACATTAACAAGATGAGCTTACCTCACCAACAAATGAGGTTTCTAGAAATTCATATGCAGTTTTTCACTCTCTACTTTGCACCACCACTTTCAGCTGAGATCTAATCAATAGTCGACGACATCTCAGAGGCTGCATGGAACTAGATAAAAATCACTGTTCTTCTCCGTCACGCTTGGCTTCTCTCATCTCCTTGGATTTCTTCACCCTCCATGTTCTCTGCTTCACTTCCTGTCTTCCTTCCTTCCTCCCCTCTGTCTCTCTTTCTCCTGCATGAATGAGTTTTGGACAGTAAACATAAATAGGACCAAAGCGGGTCAGAACAGACTGAATGAAGTTGGTGTTTAATCCATAATGAGTACACTGACTGATTAACGACACCTATCACCTGATCCGTGGGCAGAGTATGAGACAGTGGGCCCCAGGGCACAGACATGCAAAGGGCCCCACCACCTCTCCTACACAGGAGCAAGACTCCCAGACTTTATAGTTGTTAAGCCTCTTTTTTGTTGTTTTTTGCATCTCTTTGTAGTCGTTAAGCATCTGTCTTTGATTTTGTGTCTCTTTGTAGTTTCTTTGTGGTTGTCTTTCAGTGGTCAGTTTGTGTTTTTGATGTTATTCTGAGTCTCTTTGTGGTTGTGTAGCCCCTCTTTTTACGTCTCTTTGTATCTATGTAGCTGTTTGTATGTCTTTGTAGTCATTTTGTGTCTCTTTGCAATCTTTTTGAGTCCCTTAATAGTTGTTTTGCCCCTTTTTGTAGTCTTGGCGAGTCTCTTCGTCTCTTTATGGCTGTTTTGTATTTCTTTGTAGTCATTTTGTGTCCCTTTAGAGTAGTTTTGCCCCCTTTTGTAGTCTTTGTGAGTGTCTTGATGTCTCTTTACAGCTGTTTTGTAGCTCTTTGTAGGCATCTTGTCTCTTTGTGGTTGTTTAGCCCCTTTTTGTAGTCTTTTTGAGTTTCTTTGTCTCTTTGCAGCAGTTTTGTATCTCTTTGTAGTCGTTTTGTGTCTCTTTGTGTCTTTTTGTAGTCTAATTTTTAACCCGTTGTAGCCTAGTTGTTTTGCCTCTTTTCATGGTCTTTGTGAGTCTCCTTGTCTGTCTTTGCAGCTGTTTTGCGTCTCTTTGTAGTTGTCACTATCTGTCTTTGGTTTTATGTGTCTTTACAGTCACTTTGCGTCTCTTTGGAGCTATTTTGTATGTCTTTGTAGTTATTTTGTGTCCCTTTGTAGTTGTTTTGTCTGTTTTTGTAGTCTTTGTGAGTCAAATGGCGTCTCTGCAGTTATTTTGTATCTCTTTGTAGTCGTTTTGCGTCACTTTATGGTTGTTTAGCCCCTTTTTGTATCCTTTGTGAGTCTCTTTGTCTCTTTGCAGCTGTTTTGTGTCTCTTTGGAACTATTTTCTATATCTTTGTAGTCATTTTGTTTCCTTTAGTAGTTGTTTTGCCCCTTTTCGTAGTCTTTGTGAGTCTCTTTGCAGCTGTTTTGTATGGGCCTGTGCCTGCTAGGCCCTGATCTAGCCCTGTCCTGATCCATACCCAAAACAGACCATAAAGAAATTGAAATATCGCCAGTGAGCAAATTGGTAATGCCAATGAGCTTGTATAGTACATAATGTAAAAACACAATCTAATAGATCCATTTCAGTTACTGTTGTCGTATCTGACTTGATAAGAAGATCCAATAGCGCCGTACATTACAGCATGTGATCTGAAGTGTTACTGGAGTTTCTGTAAGTTTCAGAAAGTACTGAAGCTGTGGGACAAGAGAGATAACACGCCAGGACAACCAGTAGTCAGCAAAAGTTCATGTTCTTTTCGTTTTTGATTAAGTCATCATCAAGAACAGTACAGGCTTGATGTAAGAGATTAGTGGAAAGGCTGCGTTAGCATTAGCTTTGTGTGTGTGTCCCTGTGTGTGGTGTCTGACAGTCTGTTGGTGTGTACTCAGGACAGTACGGGACGTCCTTATCAGGAGGATTTATATGCTTTTGATTTCTGGTCATGCTCAGGCAGCGGGGCAGATGCTCTGACCTCATCCTCTATCTCCTAATAAAACTGTCCTCTCAGCTCCTCTCATCTCGCTCTCTCTACATCACTGCCGTTTCCTGTGTTTACGTCTCTCCCCTCAGCTCCACCATCTTTCCTCTCCAGCCATTAGTGTTTACCCTTTGTCCATTTTTAATCCCAATTTCCTTCAAATCACCCGTCTTTCCTCCTATTTACACTAAACCTCCCCTCCCGTCCTCCCTTATTTTCTCTGCAGTTATCACCCCATGGAAAAAATGCAGGCGTCATAAATCTAGTACACCGATTTCATAATATAATAACATCAGCGCCATAAAGTTAGTCTATATTTAGCTTTGGCTCTGACAGACTTATTGAAAGCAGCAGCAGGGTGAAGGCCATGCAAAGCACTGGGTCAAGGCTAAGCCAAGCTACCTGCATTTTAAATGGCGCTGATGCTTTGTAATTAGAAAAAAACTGCCATGATGGATTTTTGATAAGGAGGAGGAGGCGGAGATGGGTAATCTATCAAGGAGGCCTTTTTGGAGAAAGAGCAGCTTAGGTAGATGTCCTTATACTAATTCAAATTTTGCAGAGTTCATGATTTATAGTTTTCTTTTTCCTCTAAGGGGATTGTAAAAACTTTAATTTCAGTTCATATGCAGCTCCTCTGGCAACAAACAAGTGCATTTGCAGCCAAGCAGAGATTAACAAATTCAAAAGCTTCTGCTCACAATGAGTGTAATGCAGAAAAGCTAATATTCAGTGCTCAACAATACAGCGCACTTAAGGCGAAATAATATACTTCTAGATTTTCAACAGCATATAAAGTAAAGAATAAAGAGCACCGTGGCATTAGACTGTGACAAATGTCCTCTGAGCTTTCCCTTCTGTCTCCACACTTAAGAGTAAGCTGACACTGTCTGTCAACGTCTGGCGTCTTATTCATCTCCTCCTCCCCTCAAATGTGACAGCAGCCTCTCGGCGTCACAACCACCACCACTTTCTTAAGTCCTGAGTCTGAGGCGCTTGTTAGACGGCGACTGATACGGTTCACTTTGATGGGCTGACAAATTTCATACTGAAGCTCTGCTCATTTGCATCTGAGCCGGGCCGTGGGTGGCCTCCTCGAGCACGGAGCAGCACGTTTAGCATGCCAGGGGGAAATGTATCTGTTACTGCTCCATTTGTTGAACAAGTGTCACGCTCTGCGAGTGTTTGGCAAACCAACTTTAAGGGCCTGAAGTGTTTGGACAGGGTCCCCCTGAGATATGGCACAGTATGTCAAGAACAGTACAGTACAGAACATGACGTCTGTGTGCTGATTTTTTTCATGGAGTATTTGGCAAGGTGTCACGAGGTCAAAACGGGAGGAGTGTATTTCAGTTCACATTTAGGTTGTGCATCTGACTAACACTGTATGTTGTAAGTTTCCGGCGGTTAATCATTGGCTGACTCTTGAATCCAGCAGTCACAGTTTCTGCTGCTGCCTGCTGACAATTACAGAAGCAAAGATTGCTGATTTTCTAAATTATCTCAGCTTCATGACAACAAACTTTAGCATAAACTGTAGCAGACATTGTTTCTTTGTATACCTACAAAAAGTAATGTACCAGAATTCAGACATAACCCACATAATCACAAGCCAGTAATTCATATTTAACCCATGTAATCGGGAGGGCTGCGATCACATGACCAATGTGTTGACAGGAGTAAAGAAGAAAGTAGTATAAAGAGCAAAAGCCTGCGCAAGGAGGCTGGTTTGGGTGGTGGATGGATCAAACAAACACAGGACTCTCCCCCAGGAGACCGGTGTTTGTGTCTCATGTGAAACAAAGTGAACGTTGAGCTATTTTAAGGTACGTCGTCATCATGCTTCATTTCCTAAGTTAACCTGTGTAACTTTACTTTTCATTAAGTTAAGTATGTAAAGTGATAATGCGCAATCATATTTTTTTTGTTATAGATTACCTATGTAACTGTACTTTTCTTAACCTATAGAGAAGAGCAAGCATACCATGATTTGTACCTGTGGTTGTATCTGTTCAACCAACCAAATTATCTGTATCCGCACTCGGAATGGGCGGAGTTTAAACCGGAGGTGGGGTGTGTTCGAAAAGGAAATTGGTGGGGCCTAAGCACTAGTTGTTATTTTAAACTTGAAATTACTACAGATTGATTAGTGGTTGCTATATTAACTATTTATTAGAATACTATTCACAGAACAGCTTTAGCATTGAACTTCAGATTCAACCTGGTCTCACTCCGAAGTCGTAAGAGCGCTAAACCTAACCATGTGCGTGTGCTGGCAAAACATAAGTACTTGCATTAGTTGTTGAAGGAAAAAAAAAATGTTAATTTGCGGTGTTATATGGACGTAGTACATTTATTTTGAAAGACACTGTATGCAAACTGTAAATTTCCTGTGAAAACGGAAGTTGACATGGTGTCCAAGAATGTCAACAACCAAAGCACCCTGGGTACCTTGCAGTTCGTATCTCGACGTGGAAAGTCCATGACCAAACGTTGATATGTGATGAGGTCGGAGTGAGAATGTGTTGTCAGATTACAAGAATAGGAGACTGATCACAGCTACCCAAACAAGGATTTTTTTTCATCGGGATTACAGATATTGACACGTTTTATGCGGATGTTACTCGTACATTTTACACATTATTTGTGTTATTCGAGTTATTATTGTTATTAGAGTATTTAGCTCAACATTACTAACCAACTAAACATTTGCTGCCTAAACCTTAACTACATAAGTTTATGCTAAGCACATAACTAAGTTAAGTACGTGACTTGACAATGCCATTTGCGTAGCACCAATTCACTCGATATCATACAAACCGTTGCATGAAGACACTTTGAATGTAGACATTATTGTTGTCTGTGGTTTAGTTTTCCATGATTTAAAAAGAAAAAACCCTACGAAACAAAGCTGCTGGTGTTTTGGTTTAATGGCCATGTTTATTGGTGACTAGTAGCCAAATGCGTTTGTGGTTTCCCATTGTAACTTCCATAAATGCTAGCAAGAAAAAAAGTGAGTATGTACAGAAAATTAATTAGAGTAAAAATGAAGGCTTTTACAAGGATATCAAAATGTTCTATTTGTGTTTTCAACAGCTGCCGTCACTACGAGCAACCAGGAAGCATTCGGCTGAGTCACCAGTTGGTTAACGCTAACTTGTTTAAGTGAAACAGTGGACAACATTATACGTGTTCTGTTTGTAATGCCGACCAAATTATGTTTTTGTTTTTGTTTTTTGCCCTACATCGAGCAACTAATGTTATATTTCACAATAATGCCACAGATAGTTGACTGAGTTAATTTAGTCAGTAACGTTAGCCCATTAACGTTAGCTACATTAGCTAAGCATTGTTAATTTAGCTAATGTTACTTGTTTCACAGTCAGTTTTTTTCCAAAGCTGAAGTTTGCCACTACTGTTGGATCAGCTGGGGGCTGCACAGGTTCTTCCCAATGTCAAAAGTAATGTTACATAAAAGGTAAAAATACAAAATTTTACACTTGTTAGGACAGCGTGTATTCAGAGGTATTGTAAGGTGAAGCCACTGCAATAATGGCGACTTGTTTATGTGTCGTACTTCCCCGGATTCATCTATAGGAGAGTCCTGTGTGACTCCACACTCCTGTATTGACTTCACATACATGCACACACACTGTGCAGTGAGGACTAGCTATGACTCACCAAAGAGCCCTCACCTCTTTAACCCCCCTCCAGCCGGCTCCCACCTCCCCACAACACCCATTAATTCTACACACAGGCCGGTTATCTCCAGTGAGACATTAGTGACAGATCTATTGGTCGTGAGGGCAAGAGGTGGAATTGATGGAGAGATAAAGTGAGACAGAAGTGCCTGGAAGAAAACCAGAGCGAAATGAAACAAAATGGAGAAGAAAAAAAAACCCTAAAGGGCTGCAGGAGAGAGACTGGAGTGATGGACAACAACACAGTCCTGTTTTATATTCTTACACGATTCCACATTGTTTCTCAGCACGCACACTCACATGCAAACACACGCAGTACAGTGTGTGGCTTTGTCTCGCTGGGACAGTGATGACTCATTCTCTCCTGTCGCCCATGGGACTGGAAAAACACACACACATAAGCGGGGAACCAATTGATGGGTATGATGATTGATAGGCGTGGGATGGCTATTATGATTGCAGTTGCAAGGACAACCTGGACACCTGCAGCAGCAGCATCAGCAGCAGCATCAGTGTGAATGGACTGGTGTGTGTGTTTGGGCGAGGTGTTTGTTTACAGCGTGCACTCGTGTTCATTTTTTCATTGTTTAATTCTTAATACAATGTTCATGTTTGCTGCTGAATGCCTCCTGCTCCAATTTCAGAAACAGCAGCCTGTGGTGAGCAACAACAACAAGTTTTTTGTTTTTTTTTTTTGAAAAACGCCTCAGTCTTCTTAGTGTTTATGTTACATAACAACACTCGTGGTGGTTAAAGGGAGAATAAAGACAAACAAAACAATGTCTAGAGTCCTGTTAGTTCCTAATTTGTTTCTTTGACTTCCTTTAATGAGCGCTAATGGGCAAACAGAGGAAGCTGTGTAAAATGAGTTTTGTCACAGAGTGTGTTAGTGGATGTTCTTGCACCTGCAGGACAGAGGATGGGATGGGATCAGACTTTCCCTCTGTATGACACACATTGTGAAATAGGTTACATTGTCTTTATTTATCTGCTCCCATTATGTTTCTTTAGATTTAGAAAAAGCTTATGTTGGCATTGTACATTTCTGCAAAGCTCAGATACATTACCTTTGCACATTATTAGTACTAGTAGTTCAGACCAAAGATTCGCGACAAGACAAGTTGAAACGTACAACTACTTGTAGTGCGCTGTTCTGCAGTGTCATAAAAACCTGCTGGTTTACACCAATGCAACTAGATGAGATGGTGTATCATCGCTATGCAACAACTCTCTGTACTTCTGTTCTGTTTGCAGCTTTTCAGGTTTATTTTGTGGCTGAAAATAATTTGTAGCTTCTTAAAATATGAATGAGGATAGTGATAGTAACAACGCCCAGTCAGGGCGAGGCCCGCAGGCTTGAAGCTAACAACGCCAGCCCGCTAACATCACGCCAGAGGATCCAGTTCGTCCAGCAAGGAGGCAAGAGCCACAGCAGCAGCACAAAGCAGTGGTCCCTCCTTATCCCTGGAGGCGAGTGGAACATGAGAGCCGACCTGGACCAGCAACTCAAGTTCCCCCAGGTGATCACATCCACCACCCTTCGGCCAGACATTGTCCTCTGGTCTGTCCCCATGAGGACAGTCATCATGGCAGAACTAACAGTTCCGTGGGAAGAGGGGATGGACGCCGCCTTCGAGAGAAAGAAGGAGAGATACTCCGACCTGGCAGCTGCATGCCGTCTAGCAGGCTGGAAGGCAACAGTGTTCCCAGCAGAGGTCGGGTGCAGAGGCTTCACAGGTACCTCCACCCAGCGGCTAATGGCGTCACTGGGAGTCACGGGACCCAAACAGAGGAAAGCCCTGAAAGACCTGGCAGAGGAAGCAGAGCAAGGCAGCTTCTGGCTCTGACTCCGGAGGAAAGACAGAGCATGGGGGAAACAAGGAGCTTAGGACCTCCAACTTGGCTTGGTATGCGGTCAGGCCTACGCTTGACTCAGGGACTTGGACCCCCCTGCCATGCATAGTCCCCCGGGGCCCAGCCCATAAGCCAGCTGCAGGGAGTGGCAGGGAGACGTCCCCGACACTGCCCCACCACCCCGAGATGTTCCGGGATGAAAGGGGCGAAACATCAATGAGGGGTGGCTCCTGGCTGATGACCCTGCAGCGGGCCCACCGGCACCGTCAGAGGTGCGACAGGCACTTATGCCCAGCAGGCTACACCTACCTGTACTCCTATCTATCTCCATAGTGAGATACTGGCTACAGCTACATTTGTAATAGTGATGAAACGGCGAAAAACGGAAACAAAAAGAGCATCAGATGGACTGTGGGTGACATGCTTTATGTTCTAAAACCAGCCGCTGGCTATTTGACCAGCTGAGTTGCAGGTGACACTATCAGCTAGCTCGAGTAGAGCTAAGACGGGTCAGTCCACACCGCTGCAACTTTTCTCTGCAAAGTACTAAAATGGTTACGTCTCATCGCGAATCTTTGGTCTCAACTGGGCTTTAGCTTTAAACAATACTGTGGTTAACTTGTAGTTAGGCTTAGGCACAAAAAAAACACTTGACAGGGAAACATGTAATTATCGTTGTTGTGAATTTCTCCCTGATTTTGCATCATAATGTCTGGTTGTTTTTAATGTGAGGAAGTACCACTATTCTCCATTACAGTTATCCCCCCGCCTGCAAGTACACTGCTACATGTAGCTACAAGCTAACCTCAGGGAAACATGTAATCATGGTTGCTTATGTTGTTAATTTCTCCCTGATTTTACATCATATTCTTCCTGGAACATGTCCGGTTGTGTTCAGAAACTTTATTGCTTTTTTTTTTAAATGAGAGACAGTGCTACTTTTCTCCATTACTTTTACTCCCCCGCCTGCAAGTACACTGCTACATGTAGCAACATGCTAACGCTACGGAACCATATCTAACGTTGGTGATATCTGATTATTTCAGAACATTTTCCTGCTGTAACATGTCTAGTTGTGTTTAGAAGCTTTTACTGGTGATTTTTCAGGCTAGAAGTGCTAATATTTTGTCTCAGGTCTGGAAATGCTAAGCAGACTGGGCTTTTTTGGGAGGTGGGCTTAAAGAGACAGGTGCTAAAACTGAGCGTTGTCTGACAGAGGGTGAGACAGGTGTTCCAGCACAGACAGAATGAGGAAAATAAAGTGTTTTTTGACCATTAACGCATGTAAATGTGTTCTAGTAGAAACCCAACATACAAGTGTGAACCTGAAAATGAGCATAATAGCCCCTCGCTAAGTTGTTTTAAACTGTTTTTATCCATTTAATGAAGACTGAGTGTGTTACTCACTGCCTGCAGCTGTGTGTGTGACGGAGGTGACGAATGCTGCTTCAGCTGATAGTGTGTCACAGAGCACAGTGACTGACTACTGACACAAATGCATGACACACACACACACACACTCTCATTTTCTCTCCATCTGTACTTGCTGTTGACTTTACCTTGCAGGCCTTGTTCTTGTCATGGCCGCTGCTTTGCGCGCTGGCAGGGCACGGCGAGCACGGCTCCTGGTGGTAGTACTGTCCGCCCTGCAGGCCGCCGTAGTGACAGCAGCCATAAGGCGAGGGGAAGTGTGTGTACCACAGATCGTCGGCCAGCGGACACTTTGGACAGGGGTACAGGAGGCCTTTCCCCTGAGCCTTCTCCACGCTCACCTTCGGGTTCCTCATCCATCTTCGTACCTGTGTGGGAAAGAGGTGCTCAGTCTCAGGGTTGATTTTTTTTAAGAAGAAGAAGAAAATGTTGGTTTGATCTCATTTTCCTTTGTTTTTTTAAGTGCTCATACAGGTGCTCCACCATCACACACACAAATACACACACTGTCAACCCTGCCAGCTGCAACCTTTGATCAGAGGACTTCCTCATGTTATCCCTGATTACATGTCATTTCAAGTGAGACACTCGCACGCAGAATTACACTTCAAAGAGGCTCGCTCCTCCGCTCTGCCACATGTTGAACACATGAATCAGACGAACACACAGAGCATGGCACACACGCATGAAGCACAATGCTGAAAGCACCCTCAGATATGATGAAGAGTGACGTCTATCTTGTTTAATCTTGTCTGAGATCCTTCCAGATCTTTGCCTTTGACTTGACTTGCATTAATGGTGACAATACTTCAGAAAGCTCTCCCTGCAGAAGAGGACTTCAATCCGTATGTAGCTATTATCATGAATTATCATTATCATCCCTGTCACTGACAGATGTTGACACTTTGCAGCCATACTGTAAAAACACTGAGACATTGCATTACATGGTGAGATATCACCGGCACATGCGCATATTGGTGCATGCAAGCACACTGCATACACGCAACTCCCCTGCAGTGACTAAGACTTCCCAGAAAAGCCGTGTCACTAACCGAAAAATCTGGTGAGTGGGGGGAGGCATGGAGGAAAGGTAGTGAAAGTGGTGAGGAAACCGAAAAGGAGGATGGGAGGAGAGAGAAAAGGCAACATTTTCACAAGGAGCCTTATAAAATCTCATCCTGCTGTGTGAATCGAACATTTAGCAAACACACACGGCGGGAGCAGTAGCCTGTGCGCCTGAGCAGCACAGAGTCCAGACAGCTGTGACACACACACACACAAACACTGAGATTGAATGCCTAAGTCAAAGACCAGCCAGACAGCACGTCAAGGCATGTCAGGCCTAAAGGAAAACAGACTTGGAAAAACACTCCGGCAGGTCAACGCAAAAACAAACCAGCCACTGAAGGACTGGCACACAAGTCCAATGACACAGACCTAAAATGAGAATACAACCACACGAGCTTCTTCACACAGGACACACAGATTGATGTTGAAGCCAATTAGAGGATCTTTTCTTTTGTTTTTTGTCTTCATATTCAAAACAGAGTGAGAAATGTTTTGTGGATCAAACAGAGCGCTGTCATACCTCTTGTTTAACGTGTCAGGCTTCTGAAACTGATGTGAGGTGTCATCCAGCGCTTAACACTTGTTCACCTCTGACACAAAAACACTGCGCTCACAGCAGTAAGAATGTTTTTTTTTTTGGTGTGACCCACCTTAAAATGCAGTGACGTGAAGTGCTGTACGTTACATCATCGTTTTGATGGGTTTGTTTTTCTGTGTGTAACAGGTCATATCTCAGTATCTCACGAGCTGCTGACTTTGTTTTGATGCAACTTCGGGAAAATGTTGCATGTCAAAATTCCCCATATTGGCTAAATAGCATGTCTCATCAACAACTGATAAGCACAGTGGCGGATCCTCCTATAGGCAGCTGCGCGGGGGCGGGAAAATCAGTGTTTCTAAGGCAGAAAGACCCACTTGTCATAGAAAATTCATCTTCTATCTAAATAACTACACAACACTTCTAATTAGTTTAACTTTTAACATAACATTTGTTTAGCGGTGATCCTGTAACACGATGATACGCCGCTGGTTGCCGTTTTAGTTCCGTTTTTTGTTTTCTGACATTTTTGCTCTTAATGGATAGAATAGTTGAGAGTGTGAAGGGTGAGAGAGAGAGAGAGAGAGAGAGAGAGAGACAGACAGACAGACACAGCAGGGGGCCGCAAGCCTGAGTCGAGCCCGAGCTGCTACAGTGAGGACGGGGGTTTTAGTGTCACGGTGCCCAGTGGTATCAGGGGGAAACATGGCGGGACAAGAATAAAAGTTAAGGCGGCTAAAGTCCGAGTGGGGTGGGTGGGAGTGGTGGTGGATGGGTCCAACAAACACGGACTTTCACCCGGGAAAGCCGTGTTTGTGTCCCGTAAGATTCTAAAGCCAAACCTTGTCATTGCTGAAGGAAAAAAAAGTCATTTGGCGTTGTTGTACCAATGTAGTGCATTTATTTTGAAAGAAGACAATGCATGTCACAGGCAGAACTTGACACAACATCCAAGAACATCAACAACCAACGCAACCAGGGTACCTTGCACGTCGTATGTGGACGCGGAAAGCCCATGACCAAACATCAATATGTGACAAGGTAGGTATGGCACTGGATATGCACCATCCGAATCCACAGACAAACACACACACACACACACACACACACACACAGCCATTGATTTCACATTTCCCTCTATCATTTCCCATACTCATTTATGATACAGTGCTCTGTCCTGACTCGTGCTCTCCACATTATATAATTAGGCTTATTTAGACACAAATAGAGAGACAAATAAACCCTTAACAGCAGCAGGCATTAATTCTGATTTGGGGCTGTGTGTTGATGCGTATCTGGAAGCTCTTGTTTTTCTTACTGGAGCAGAGCGAGGAAGGAGAGCCAGTTTTATACAGACATATGCAAAAGAAAAACAAGATATGATTTTATATAGATGGATGCCTAGATAGATAGATCCTTGGGCTCTTAAATACTGATTAATATGTGTAAAAAATAAATAAAATAAAAAATAAATCTCACGGGAGACTCATCGCAGCAGAATGCGCCTGTGGGAGTGCATGTGTGTCTGTGCGTGGGTGTTAACACAACACAATCTGCCCATATTAACCAGCCGAGTCATCAGGGATCCACACCATACTGTACACCATCTGAGACCAACACACACTTTGGAAACCCTGCTGCCAGCAACAACACACAGAGAAAAGTATCTGCCTGGCAACTTCAAATCAAAGATTATTTATCAAGCACATAAATGATAGTCGATTGTTCCCAGTAATTATGAGGCTGAGAATGTGGTTAAACATAATAACCTGTGCAATAAACCCTTCCTTTATCATCTGATTTATTATATTACACCGTTTGTGTAATGGAAAAAATAATGTCGTGCCATATTCCCAAAGCAATACAGTGATTATTGAGTAAATGCATCACTCCACCTCTCCTCCACAAGCAGGAAGTAATGTTAGTCATTTCCTTCCCGTCATAGCCCACAGTCATATTGCTCAATGTTTTCTTTTGATCTCATGTAAATCCGCAGTAAATTATTCAGATCCGAGGGAGCAGGAGTTGAACTGTTTGTTGAGCTTGGCATGTTTTGAGCGAGTAACTAATGCTAATGGAGGTTTAGACAGACTGCGGCACATGCTGAAGCTCACGAGTCCAACAAACACCTGATCATGTCGACCAGTTTGGCAGCAATTTACATTTCGGTTTATCGACACCATGGCGTTACTTACAGTCACAAATCACTGGGTAACAATGAGCATCCATATGCATCACCTCACTTCAAACTCTGCTGTGTTTTTGCTTTCTTATCTACCCTGATTTATTAGATGTGATGTTTTTGGTTTACTCACAGGAGCACGGAGCACACGGACTGTCAGCGCATCACTAACATGAATAATTAAATAGATTTTTTTTATGGCTGGAGCAAGAGATTGCTTTTTATTTCAGTTAATCTGTCAGCCATTTGTGTGACTAATCAATTAATCATTCTACATGTCAGATGTGATTTGCAGTGTTTGTAGTATGGTTTTGTTGCTTTGTATTTTTGAGTTTGTGTATTTATGTTGATGTCATGGGACGCAAGGTCATTTTCAGACTAATTTAATTTAATTTAATTTAAGTTAATTTTATTTTATTTTACTTTATTTTTTTGGACATCTTATATTATGTTATCATCAAAAAGTCCCCGACCCACTTAAGAAAATTTTTAAAAAAACAAACAAAAAAACGAACAGCAAATATATCAATTTTCTGTGGTTTTACACAAAAAATGTACCAAAATAAGTACTAATGACTAAATTGTTTGACTAATTGTCGATTAATTTGCCATTGATCTATTCATTTTGGCTCAGCTCTAAATCTGTTATTTGTCTAACGCATATATTCCAAGCACAGGACAATTCCAGTACTTTCTAATGTTGCGTGCTTCATAAGGTGTTAACGTTTAAATCAGTGGCTTTATTAATGTTAATAAACAATGTATTACTGCTTTATACTGCAATAATAAGAACAACATTTAGGTGTCTAATTGAGAAAAATCTCCCCAGTCTACTTTTTGCCCTTTCTCTCATCTTGATGTCTCACTCAGAAGTGAGCAACAAATGACCCTTTATTAATAATTTACCTGCATTTATAACTGCAGCCTTGATGGATGACCAGAAAGTGAGTAACTAATTAATACTGGTTAATGAGTCTCACTTTAAAGGTTCTGTATGGGACATTCAGAGCATTAATATAACAGCAAACAACTATGTTTGGTAAAGACATAGTGGGGTAATGGCATCCTGAGCAGAGAATGAAGTCAGTGTGTGTTGTAAACTTATTTATTTTGTTATGGTATAGACCAGGGGGAGGCAGCATTGGCTCCAGCACTGCCTGCCCATCTCTGAGCCATCTCTCTGCAATGCGATGCGATGCGATGCAATACGATACGATACGATACGTTATATTTTATTGTCCTCGTGGGGAAATTCGTCATGGACTCAGGAGCTCCACAAGTATTTCTGCCTTACAATAATAGTCCAGAAGAAATGAAGCATACACCATAAAAACATAAAAACACACATTACACATAACAGAGATGTCAGTATTTGAGCATCTACCCCTAAGGCTATGAATGGTTGTATAAAACTGACCTGCAGTATTAATTCATTTAACTTAAATCATGGGCTGCAGTGCTGGCAAACTGTTGAGGAATAGCTTGTGAAGATTTCCAGTTGTCCCAGTTGCCTTATTCATTAACTTTGTTTAACTTATCATATGTAATCCAGTCACAAAATGTGATTTGCCCATATGTTGGCAAAAATGGCTTGAAAGATGATACGATACGATACGATATGCTATGATACGGTACAGTATGATACGGTACAATATAGTACACTTAATTGTCCCCACAGGAAAATTCGTCATGGACTCAGGAACCGCTCAGTATTTCTGCCTTACAATAATAGTCCAGAAGAAATGAAGCATACAGCATAAAAACACAAACTATCCACCTTATTTTCAAACACGGAAGTAAATAGTGATCAACTTCCGTTTTCTTGTGCGTGACTTCCAGTCAGCTACTTTCCCTCATGCTTTCCCTTACCGGAGCTAACGGTGCAAGCTATTTTTTTTTTTTCAATTTTCAGTTGTTTATGTTAATCAATCAGTTAGTTAGTTAGTCTGTGTATTTTGTATAGATAACTGTGCCCACGTTTCCGTTATAACGGAAATTTATTCCCTCTAAACGCGAATAAATCGCACGTCAATCATAAACTATGAACCAAAAAAGCACAATCTATCCCGATTGAGACAAACTGCTTGATCCTCGTCTCCAGTGTACCAGCAGAGAACCTGCAGAACCGAATCAGCGAAAAAACACACCAGGCTAAGCCTCCCTACCTGAGCAGCTGAAGCTGCAGCTCGCACCCTCGACACACAGACATACAGACGGTGCTTCTGCATGCCAGCCAAACATGTGCGCAACTGTGAGAAATAAATATGTGAGATGTATGCTGCTTTTCTATCTTTTTTTCCCTTTTTTTCTTTCTTTCTGTCAGCGACATACACTCCTAACGCAGGACGGGTTGTTTTAATTGACTGAGTTGATCATTAAGCCATAGTGATACGCGGATCGGCTCTGATAGCACCTGAATCAGCATGTACGCATCAACCATCCAGCCGTTACAACATGATTGAGCTAGCAAAGCAGTTTTGTGTTGCTATGTGTGGTATTTATTCAGTTTTGGGAAATCACGATGTCTAGAAAGCATCAGTGGCTGCAGCTGACAGGGACAGCTAATGTTAACACTAGCAGCAAAGCTAACATCAGGATCGTCATCCGTTAAAAGCCTCCCATTGTCAGATACGACATGAAACTACTCCAGTTAGCTCAATCATGTTGTAACTAAGACATCCGCTGGAAAAAATATTTTTTTCACGGGCCACTTTGTGAGTTTAGTGAGTTATTACAGACACGGCTAACGGCTAACAGCTAACGGTTAGCCCAGCTAATCTACGATAACCATGTTATTAATTACACACAGAGAAAATACTAATGTTTGTTCAGTCATTGTGTTTATAGACTTTACAAACATCAGATTAGTCTAAACGGTGATATAGTGACGTGAAAAATGTGATATATACATATATATAGCTAAACTCAGCAAGGTAAACAAAAAGGCGATTCCCATTTACACACTGGTAAGAGTGCTGGACCGGAAGTGTCGCACAAAAAAACAGAAGCTGGCTGCGTTCTGTTTTGCCTCCATGTTTCCATGAAAAATAAGGTGGATACATAACAGAAATGTCAATTTTTATTTTGTCATTGTCTCTTGTTCATTAAAAAAGTCTTTTCTAGGTGGCCTCCAGAGACGAGTGGCCCTATGCAACTGCTTTTATTGCTTAATGTGTATGCCTGGCTCTGGTTATTTGGGCCGGGAGGGGGCCAAAAACATTTGCACTTGTAAATGTTACATCCTCCCGAAGAGCTTGTTAATGACACAAAGCAGTTCTGTTCAAGAACAAATGATTTATTGACCATTATTAAAGCCATTAGTTACAACTTATAAAACCTTTATAAAGTACGCCTGATTAAAAAGCTGTACCAAATGTCCTCCAAGTGCTGTTTTGTAGTCCATTAAATCCCGGGATTGTACTTTTGTTTTTGGAAAAGTCAGCACACACTCTCATTACACAAACACACCAACCAAGGAAAACCATTTAATGCAAACCATTAACATTACAGAGGAAATGAGCCTTGTGACAGCACTGCAGCATAATGCAGGATATGCTGAGTAGATCCTAAACTACAGGATCTCGCCAGCTCGGTGATGTCACGATTTATACACAACAGACACTTGTGGGTTCTGTAATGTAACAGTGTTTTGGGGCACGCATGCACCGAAAACACACATTCGCGGGGAGCAGAATCTTGCGCCTGATTAGCGTGGCTTAGCTTTCACAATGACATCATCCCTGGCACACACACACACACACACACACACACACACACACACCAAGAGAGAGAAAGAGGGAACACTCCGGCTGTGACACCTCCTCTCTCAGCCAACACACCTCTCACTCTGCTGTGTGGGTGCATGTGTAGGCACACACTTACATATGCATCCATCCCAATCTGTGTGTGTGTGTGTGTGTGTGTGTGTGTGTGTGTGTTTCACCTAAACTCACCTTTCTCTTGACAAACTGGAAAGCGGAGCACTTCTTAAAGGAAAAGGCAGTCTTCTCTCCACCTCCCCCGCCGCCTCCTCCTCCACCTCCTCCTCCTCCTCCCCCGTTCACCAGCTTCATGGCCGACACCGGCACTCCGCTTGCCTCCGTAGATCCCAGGGTGACGGACAGACTAACAGGGAGCAAAACAGAGAGACGGAGAGTTGACTAAGGCACGAGGGGAAAGGTTTGGCTTTTGTGGAGATGAGCGCGGGACGGAGAATGAGAGGGATGCTTGGTGGCAAAAAGAGGAGAGTGAGAGCGAGAGGAGGTGGAGGTGGAGGTGGAGGTGGAGGAAACAGATGGACCGTAATGTGTGGAACAGAAGCAGGATGCTGCAATGAGATTACTGTAACAACTAGGTGTCAGGATGGGGGATAAAGATAGGGAGGAAGTGAGAGCCAAAGAGATTCATTCGAAAAGATGGGGAGAGGATGAGGAGGAGGAAGGTACCAGCTCCTGTTGCTGTGAGGAGGAAGCGGCTCTGTTTACAGCCAGGAGTCAGAAAGCATCTCAGCGAACTGTCTGATGTGTGAAGTTTATCCATGCATGCGCATCACATGCTGAGTGTGTTTACACATCCCCACAAAGTGCATGCACACACACCTCCCCTCCTCCCGTACCTTTATACTGGTGTGTTGGCTGGTTCCTCTGCAGCTTTAAGACTCCTCCGAAAACTGGTCCCAGATCAGATGCACCAACTCCTGCTCCTCAGGCACAGGTGTCCCTCCCCTGCTGTCACCCAACTATGCCCACATACCCAAAAGAAGAGGGTGGAAAGGAGAGAAGGGGGAGCCTGTGATGATGTCCGTCTCAATAATCACTGTGAGATTATTATGTGTGTGTGTGTGTGTGTGTCCTCAGTGGTGCCGTTGTTTGGAGTGCATGGTGAGTGTTGATGCTGCTCGTGGAGTCAGCCTGTAAACAAACACCCAGGAAGTGTGTGTGTGCATGAGAGCGGGATGTGTGTGATGTGTCCAGCTGCAGTCCTCTGGCTCACACCAGCGCTACTTTATCAATGAAAGGCTCCGCAGTGAGCGAGTGCCGCCTCCCCTTCTCTCTCCTTCCATCTCTCTCCCTCTCGCTGTCCCTCATCACCACTCTGCCCTCCCCCTTTTCCCTCCGCTCGCTCATTTTTCTGCTGCAGTCGATGGTGGCACCTCCCTCTCTCTCTCTCCATCTCCATCTCCCTCCTTCAATCCACCTCACCTCACACTTCACCCCCATCATGATTTCATTCTCCTTTCTTGTCCGTCAAATTGTCCCAGTGAGGACCAAAGAGGACAGGGACACCTAAAACACGTCCCCACCACATGAAGCAGTATGCTGTCATTCACTAACAGCAGTGGTCCAGCTGGATTTGACACACACAAGCAAACACACCTCATCATATCTGTGTGTATGCCCTTGTCTTTGTACCTATAACAATGGCTGAGTTTAATTTCCTGATGTGACACCCGACAATAAAGCTGAATCATGTTCCCTTTTATGAGTCCGTGCTCTTCACGTGCGCCGTAAACCAGGCAACAAAAAAATAAAATCACGGCTCGAGTTATGAGCCGGCTATATTACCTTAAAAATAAATGATAATAAATGAAATATTACGCCAAAAGAAAGAACAGCTGAATTTTTTAATACTCTTTAAATATAGATGTTTAGTGCTCTCCATGTTTGGCAGCTTTATCTTGTATTATATCCGTCTGTCCTCTCCACATATCAATTAAAATCTGATGTTTACTTACTTCGCCCATGATGAGGAAATTAGTTTAAACTTGACCTTTGCCTGCTGTAGCTCACAAATTCTAACGGCCCGAGGCATTTCTAGCAGCTAATGTCAAAGTGTGACTTGAATTATAATTGGGGCCGGATCCAACGCATTGTTTGTGTTGCTTTTTCTCCCTCGGCAGAGCAAACTGCTCATATCTGATCAGGACTTGTTGGGCATGAGTCAGTGAGAACTGGTTATCACGGCTGGTCGGAGTGAAAACCTGTAGACTCTGGTCTTTGAATCCAAATGGCTGTCAACTGTTGTTGCTATTGCTAATAGTTCAAAATCATCAACAGTTTTATTAGAATTGTTTGATATTTAGGTAAATATGTTTTATTTGCTGTCTTCCCAAAATTTAGATGAGAAGATCGATACCAATTTCACATACCTTTGCTATGATAACAGGGGACCAGCATAACTTAGCATAAAAATCTAAAAGGAAGGGAGAAACAGCTAGCTTGGCTCTATCCAAATCTAAAGGAAAAAGCAAGACTATGCTACAAATAACACATTCCAGCACTTACAGATGAAAAACCAAATTAAATAATTAAATAACACATCATTGCTGAATTTAATGGGTCTACACTCTGGGGTTTTGCTGCTACAGCCTAACTTGGCTTAGTATAGCTAGTAGCTCATGGTGGCTAATGTTAGCTAATGTTAGCAAGCTTTAGGTGGTCTAAATATCGCTATATTATGGACGATACTGAGTCACTGACTTTATTACTTTTCTTCACTTGCACTTAATGCTAGTTTTATTTTATTTTTATTTATTTTATTTATTTAACAGTGACTTAGCTACTTAGCTGCACCAGAATTAGCTGTACTAAGCTAATTTTCGTCATAGTCCGTGGGCAGGAAACAGAGAATAATTTCTCTGATAAAAAACACTATTATATAAATGACACAATTACAAAACAGGACATATTCATAACACAACCACTTCAGCAATAACAACAGCAAGACAACACAACATCAAGTCATCGCAGCAATGACAATAACAGCAACAACAATACAACTACAACATTATAAGATGTAACAAGATTTCATAACGTTAGATCAAGTGTTTGAGTTCATATGTGATGCGTAGGATGATTGAGTTGATTTGCCATGATTTTACCTAAAATTAAAAACCAACAAAGGTGTTGCATCTCATTTGGTAACGAATTCCAATAGGGCATGCATCCCAAATGCTAAAACATAGTTTCGCTTCATTTGTAGCACCAGTGGCCGCTGTTTAGCAAAAGTTACATATTCTTGCTTTAGTCTTTAAAAACTAAAGGATAAAGAAAACAGTTGGATTTATGGGGAGTTATTGTTGTGGGATATTTCTTGACAGATCATAGTAACATAGGCCTACAAGCTGTTTCCCGTGCTACCAGATTTTATGCTAAACTAATCCATTGAGCCTGGCCCTAGCTTTTTATTTAGCATGCAGACATTAGAGTGCATTCTCATCTATGGGCTCATTTATGCTCAATGGGAGATACAGAGACGGACAGAGCCTTTTTCCTTTACTCTGAGTTAATTCTGTTCATATTTGTGCATGTTTTCTAAAAGCTTATGAATAGTTTTTTGGCTTTTCTTTGTAGTAATCTCATTTTGTGTTTTATACTTTTGTTCTGTGTTGTCTGTCTGTAACTTTTGTTGCTGCCCATCTTGGCTATGACACTCTTGAAAAAGAGATTTTTAATCTCAAGAGGTTTTTTCTGGTTCAATAAAGGTTAAATAAACAATGACAAAAAGAAAATATGGACAAAATGGGGCATTATCACGGGAGATCGTGAAGGTAGTGTAGCATAGGTCAAGCAAGATGCCAATGTAGGAGCAGACAGTAAAAAGAATTCTTTGTCTCAGTGTCTATAATGGCTGCACAGACCACCGCCATCTACAGAGCAAATAGCCTAAGCATATTTCCTAAAAGAAACTATTCCTTTAAACATATTAGGTAGCTTACTGCCTCCACAGTCAAGTTTCATCATGTTTTTCTCTGTATGAGAAATGTCTGTAAAAATAGATATGAAACATGTGTGTGTGAAAAGATGTGCGCAAGTGCCAGTTAACTTAATGAACAACAAGTGCTAGTAACTTTGCAGAAAATGCTGTAAATGCACAATTTAACATGCATAAAATATATCATATTAAATCAGTTTCCTGGAGTGTTTTATTTAGTACAACAGTACAATTACACTGGCTGTTAGGATCTACTGTATTGATCAAGACAGAACCAATTAGAAAGGAAAGGTTAGGAACCTAATATATCAATGGGGAAAAAGCACCACCTCCTCTCCCTGTGTAGCCTAAATTGCAAGGTGCTCCTTAATAATACTCGGCGGCATATGCGGAAATTAAACTCTCATTACAAAACAAGCAAGTCAGTTTGCCTCAGCTTCATATTGAGACAGATGTAGCCCGGTTCTCCCTGCAGGGAAAACAGTGACTGTGCAGTATTCACTGTAATCAGGATCAGTCAGAGGCCCAATCAACAGTGACTCATCGGTAATGACACGGAACAATGATTGGTGAAATCAGCTTTGCACCCAGCTGCATAGAAACTGAGGGCGGCCTGTAATACACCAATGCAGGCGAACAATGTATTGTCTTCTATTGAAAAACTTTCAGGACCAGTTCTTTGGTTTTACAAGTATGTTCATCTAATTTGCCTGTGAAATACTCTTTCAAACTTCATATACTGCACTCAGAGTTTAATTACAAGGGCTACACATAAATAGCACCAAAAAATGTTTGAGCTATTAAGTGCATTTTAATACTTGCCTCACTGCATCTAGTCAATAGAATAAAAGACGAAAAAGCCTATCTTGGCTCTTAACATTCGAGCACCAGTGGTTCACTTTGCTGTATCCAGTCATGAGAGTAAAAGGAGACAAAAACAGTTTGCCAAAGTATCTCCTCACAGATCTGTAAGGGCTCCAGGGTGCTATTATATAGTCTGACAGCAGCAACACTCTTACATAACCGCAACAATTTCTCACTCAAATATATAGCTCTATTGCACATAAATTATTCTGTGATCTCCCAAAAGACCCAAAGATTCTCCGCTGCTCTTGTGAATTCAAATGCAGCCGATAAATAATTAATAACACGCTTTCTTAAATGGTTCAGAGAATTGCCAAAATGATAGCAAAGTCAATAAATTATGGATTTTCCTAAAAGTCAGCTAGATGTAAGTAAAGTATCAGCTATAACAACCCCGCCTTAAAAAACAGCCTCCAACTGTGAGGACCACGTGACATGTGGGGGTTGGTGTTTACGCGCATTTTCCTGCTTATTATTTACCCAGAATAATTAGACAGAACATTTCAGACCGAGAACTTTTAATAGAAAGCCAAGTGAGGCTGTTTTAAGCCCTTGTGATGGTCAGAGGTGGTATACACTTTCCATCTCAGACTGCTAATGAGCTCCACTGGGCATGTTTTGATCATATACCGAACAAGACCTTGTAAAAAAAAAAATCTCTGCTAATCCATCTCAGTCCTTTTAGTGAGGGAAAAAAACACCCCGACTTGACTCTGATGAAACCAGTGAATGTGAGAGACAGCACAGACAGAGCAAACACAACTAATGAAATGATACAATATTCTTCTATTACCTTTTTTCGGTTGCACATTTTATATCTGTCAAACTTCCAAAATTACAATACTGGGAAATAAAAATGTGTCTTTTCTGCATAAATTCCGGTATTTCACTGTTTGCAGCCAAAAGATGAATCACAGTGTAAAGGGCAGCATAACATCATCAATGGATATTGATCGTGTGTCTGTTTATCCTGCCTCTACGAGCCATGCATAGTGCAAAGAGGTCTCCACCTCTACAGTCAGTTTAACAGTATTCACATTTACAGCAAGTTACATTTGCAAGAAGAGAGCGAATCAACATTGCAGATGAGGAGATGATGAAAAGAAGCGTCTTTGCCAGCCCATCTTCCCCACACTCTATTTCTGTCTTTGCCCTCTGACCTGTATTCACAGCATGAAACACAATTGATTTCCACTGTCCTCCTCAGCTCTGCTGGTCTACTCAGAGAGGCAGGGTCATGGGCTGCCGTCTTGCCACAGGGTGAGTCTTCCTTTGTACAGGGACAGGCTGGCCACTGACACCCGGAAGGTGAGCTCATCACTGGGAACAATGCCCTGAATTCCCTCCACTGTGTGTACTTGACTGCATGCATCTCTGCAGCCCAATCACCGGAAAAAATGTTGGACTGTATGTTCCTGCAAACCACAGTTATAATAAACTTCACGCATCAACACTGTTTGGGTTAATGTGTGGTTTTGTTTGGCACAAAAAAACACTTAGTTATTGTTAGGAGAAGATCATGTTTTGGCTAAAAATACCCAGTTTTGGTGCCACAATTGCCAGTAAAAACACAGCAATAGCTCTTTTATAGGTACAGTGCCACTAGAAATGCAGAGATGTCACACTAAAAAAGAAAACTGCTTTTGTTGGAATCCCCTGGTGGAAACACATAGCTGCTTTTGTTTGTACAACTGCTGCTGGAAACACAGCAATGTCTTGCTAGAAAAAAGGACACTTTTGGTTGCACAGTCGCTGCTGCAAATACAGTAATGCCTCACTAAAAAAAATACTTTTGGTGGCACAATTGCTGCTGCAAACACAGCGATGTCTTGCATAAAAGAAAAAAAAACACTTCATTGCACAGTTGCTGCTATAAACACAGCAATGTCTCATTAAAAAACATCCACTTTTGCTGGCACAATCAGAGCTGGAAACAGCTCCTAAAAATGTACTTCTAGTGGGACAACTGCTGCTGCAAACACAGTGATGTCTCGCTTAAAAACACCTGCTTTTGCTGGCACAATCGCTACTAGAAATGCAGAGATGTCTCACTAAAAAAAAGGCCCACTTTGTTGCCACAATTGCTGCTAGAAATACAGCAATGGCTTGCTTTAAAAAAGAAAGACTTTTGTTGGCACAATCACTGCTGTAAATACAGTGAGGTCTTGCTTAAAAAAAATAAAGACTTTTGTTTGCACAATTGCTGCTAGAAATACAGTAGTGTCTTACTAAATTGAAAAAAACCAAAAACACTTTTGGTTGCTCAGTCACCGCTATAAACACAGCACTGTCTCACTAAAAACATCCACTTTTGCTGGCACAATCAGAACTGGAAACACAGTGAAGTCTTGCTAAAAATGTACCTCTAGTGGCCCAACTGCTGCTGCAAACACAGCGATGTCTTGCATAAAAGAAAAAAAAACCACTTCATTGCACAGTTGCTGCTACTAGAAATGCAGAGATGTCTCACTAAAAAAGGCCTGTGTTTGTTGGCACAATTGCTGCTGGAAACACAGCAATTTTTGCTAGAAAAAAAGATACTTTTGGTTGCACAGTCGCTGCTGCAAATACAGTAATGCATCAATAAAAAAATACTTTTGTTGGCACACTCGCTACCAGAAATGCAGAGATGTCTCACTAAAAAAAAGGCCCACTTTGTTGCCACAATTGCTGCTAGAAATACAGCAATGGCTTGCTTTAAAAAAGAAAGACTTTTGTTGGCACAATCACTGCTGTAAATACAGTGAGGTCTTGCTTAAAAAAAATAAAGACTTTTGTTTGCACAATTGCTGCTAGAAATACAGTAGTGTCTTACTAAATTGAAAAAAACCAAAAACACTTTTGGTTGCTCAGTCACCGCTATAAACACAGCACTGTCTCACTAAAAACATCCACTTTTGCTGGCACAATCAGAACTGGAAACACAGTGAAGTCTTGCTAAAAATGTACCTCTAGTGGCCCAACTGCTGCTGCAAACACAGTGATGTCTTGGTTAAAAACACCTGCTTTTTTTTGGCACAATTGCTACTAGAAATGCAGAGATTTCTCACAAAAAGAAAGGCCTGTGTTTGTTGGCACAATTGCTGCTGGAAACACAGCAATTTTTGCTAGAAAAAAAGATACTTTTGGTTGCACAGTCGCTGCTGCAAATACAGTAATGCATCAATAAAAAAATACTTTTGTTGGCACACTCGCTACCAGAAATGCAGAGATGTCTCACAAAAAGAAAGGCCCACTTTGTTGGCACAATTGCTGCAGGAAATACAGCACTGCCTCACTAAAAAAACATCCACTTTTGCTGGCACAATCACAACTGCAGACACAGTAAAGTTTTGCTAAAAAAAAATAGTTTTGGTGGCACAACTGCTGCTGCAAACACAGTGATGTCTTACTAAGAAAAACAACCGCTTTTGTTGGCACAATCACTGCTGGAAATGCAGTGATGTCTTGCTAATAACAGCTACTTTTGTTGGCACAATTGCTGCTGGAAACACATCACTATCACACTAAAAAGACATTCACTTTTGCTGGCAAAATCACAGCTGGAAACACAGTGAGGCCTGCTAAAAAAAATAATACGAAGTTGCACAACTGCTGCTGCAAACAGTGATGTGTTTTTATTAGCACAGTTGCTGCTGGAAACACAGTGATCTTGCTAGAAATCAACCGGTGCTGTTGTTTGTTGGTCTCGATCAGTGGTCTGCAGTGGTCTGCAGTTTGACAGCCATTTTGCCCAGGTGTCATGTTATCCACCATCTCCTCCTCAATCTCTCAATGACATGGTCAGTTCGTATACATGTAATCAGAACAGCTTCACTTCGAAACTTTAATATGATGCATATGAAACATTCAAATGTAAGATATCCGTGGTCTGCAGAAACATACAATGCCAAGACTTTCCTCTGGTGACTGGGGCTGATTCCTGCCTTGTGCAAAAGTTCTTTACAGAGACACATTCTCATCCACTGACTTCTCTCGGTGCCTTTGGAAAAGCTGCTCTTGACTCCGACGCACTTTCATAAATTAACCATATTCCTGCTCCGGTTCCACGGGCTGCAGCAGAGAGCATCTATAGAAGAGTCTCTCTCATATACCACCGCCAGTCGCAAGATCTCTCCCACGCTTAAAATAGTAACCCAGCCCGGTGCACGTGTTGTCACAAAGCTCCCCATTCCTTCAGATCTGATTTAACAGGTGGAAAAAGTGTGTATGTCTGCTTCTGTATAAGAGTGTGTGCATTGTGTTGGTATGTGTTAGCGTGCCAGATTGTCAGCATATATGCAAACTGACAGATATGTGTACATAATCTCAGGAAGCAAAGGTGTTGGAATAATAGATGTTCATAAAGAAAGGTATAAGAAGTTGGCGTGAAACAAAAATGTGTGTGTGTGTGTGTGTGTGTGTGTGTGTGTGTGTGTGTGTGTGTGTGTGTGTGATGGTAGCAGGATGAGACAGAATGAGTGAAGGACTGCCACCTGCAAGTAAACACAGACTTTTGACAGGTGCAGTAAACTACATTAATTCACTCTGACAGCCACATTTGACTAATGAATAGAGTGATGAACACCATTTTGGGAGCGTGTTTGTGTGTCTGTGTGTGTGTTTCAGTCTCTATCGTACTTTTTTATGGGGTGTACTTTACCTCAAGACTCTCCAGGGCTTAGAGTCAAGCTTGCTGAATCTATCATCGCCTAATGAGCAGCACATACATAGCCACGTGCCAACTGTTGGTGCCAGTGTGTGTGTGTGTGTGTGTGCGAGATGCGTAGGAGTTGGTAGTGATGGTGTTTGCAAAAGCAGGGACGAGTTGTGAGAATCTAGTGGGGCGCGCACACACACATCCACACGTGCCTCGTGATGTTGGTGCCTTTATGTGAGGTAGTGTGTTTTTGTTTTTGTCAGCGTACAGTACTGTGTTGGGGTGTGTGAGTGTGGGCGCGTCGGTGTGCGTGGGAGGGAGTGCAGCCATGAAACAAGTCCCAGTGGGACTGACAACACTGCAGTGCTGAGCTAAGGAGACAGAGGGAAAGAACTGGAGAGGAGACAACCAATTACAATGGCTCACTGGCCGACTCTCATCACTGTGCTCAGTCAGCTAAAACAGTGGCAGCGACTGCAACACGCAGCGAGTGAGACTACCTCAGGATTTATTCTACATAATATTTTATTCGTCCTGACACTTCAAAATAAATGTTTTAGTTTTGGTGTGTTGTAGAGGTGTGGAGCTGAGTCACATGACTGTCTCAAATCAGATAAGTCTGTAGTTACACCTGCTATTTTGAGCTCATGGGCTTCCTCCCACAGTCCAAACATTAAATGGTGACTCTAAATTGTCCGTAGGTGTGAATGTGAGTGTGAATGGTTGTCTGTCTCTATCCTGTGATAGTCTGGTGACCTGTCCAGGATGTACCCCACCTCTCACCCAATGTTAGCTAGGATAGGCTCCAGCGCCCCCATGACTGTTAACAGGATAAGCGGTTATGCAAAATGAATGAATGAATAAATGTACAAATAAACACAAGCATTTCTCACTATACTTTACTGTTGTCAGATATAGCCACAAGTTTGTTTATTGGGTTAATTTTGTTATTTTTTGGTACTGCAAACAACACAAATGCTAACGTTAGCTTGCTAGCTAGCTAATTGTGGCAAATTTAATCGTTAGAAACTGACGTCACATGTATCGTGGCATACGCTATACAATCTAGGATGTAGTTACGTTAGCTGTGCATGATCTGAGATTTCTACTCAAATATTTGAGAAGTTGTAAATTTTTGCAAAATACTACAGCTATCATTAACATGGTAGTGATGATAGAGGCCCCCAGTCTCAGTCACAGACCTGCTGCTGTACTCATGTACAAATATACATGAGTATTTTTCACTATGCTTTACTGTTATCAGATATAGCCATTAGTTTGTTTATTGAGTTAATTTTGTAATTATTTGGTACCGCAAACAACGCAAATGCTAATGTTAGCTTGCTAGCTAGCTAACTGTGGCAAATTTAATCGTCAGAAACTGATGTCACATGTATTATGGCATACACTATACAATCTGGGGGTGTAGTTACATTTGCTGTGCTTGATCTGAGATTTCTACTCAGATGTTTGAGAAGTTGTAAATATTTGCAAAATGCGACAACTATCATTAACTTGGTAGTGATGATAGAGGTCCCCTGCTGCTACGAGCCACCCGGTCCTTGTATAACCAAAGTGAGAGCTGAGTCTGCACACTTGACACAAAGTCATACGGCCCCAAAAAAAGCAGCTGAAAAATAGATGGATGAATGGAAAAAATAAATACACAAGAAGTCAAGTGAGCAAACAAGAAAAAGCAAGCATATATTTAGTCAAGTGACAATTGGTTGTCAAACGTTGGCAATAATGCTCTGCCTAGCTGCATTTCGCTGAGCAGAAGAACAAAAGCTGCCAGATCTTGACATTATGTAAAGTGCACAACGGCCATGGTTAATTTGAGACAACACCACCCTGTCAAAATTTGTGCCCATTTTCAAAATAACATCATGTTTACAATAATCATTTAGCGTTAAGATCCTAAACCCAAAGTGTAGGGTTAGGGACTTGACTTTGGTTGTCAAGACTTAAAGTACTTGTGATAACGACTTGATCTTGCTGTCGTTAACTGGCACTTATTTAACACTTTAATTGTGTCACTCCAGGAGTGAAAGAAAGCCCAACAATGCAATAACTGACTCACCATTTACAGTTTGTTGGGTGAAGACATAATCTGATTGTTCAGTCCAGTCATCACACTTAATGGTGGACATTTACTGGATAGACCAAAACACAGAAATGTACTTCAGTATAATGCAATCCATCACAACAACAAAAACACTAACCATGGCCTCAAAAATAACAATAGAGCTGAATCAACACTTCACTGACAGAGTCGTTAAAAAACTGTGTTTGCTATTGTGTTGGATTGATGTCAAGAATTCCTGTCATTTTGTCCACCCCCTATGAAAGCCTGTTCAGAGCACAAGGCAAGTTTGTTTATACAGCACATTTCAAACACAATGAGCAATCCACAGTGTTTTAGATAATACATTACATAAAACATTACCTGTTCAGGAACACTGCTTCTACACATGTGATCTTAGCATGATCACATGGCACAATCATCTCGTCTATGCACATAATTACATCTGAAGACACTGTGTTCTTGTTTCAAAACTTCAGTAGACCAGACTCAGGTATCTGACTGTGAAAGTGCTCTGTAAAATGTCACTTGGTTCAAGACAGCCAGCAAGTTACTGAGACATTTAGACATTCTTTCACTTTGAAAGTAAGGTGACAGTAGAGGGCAAAGTCAGTATCTTTCTCACGCCTCTGCAATCAGTGGAGGTTTTCTGTTTGACTGAATTTTGACTGTATGATTTCAACTTACCAAAAGCAAGAATGTGTTGATGTGTTTTTTTATATGCTACAAGATATATCTAGAGCAAAATAAGCAGTCAAGGGTCAGTAAAGACTGTCAGTCATCCAGGTCATGGCAATCCTAAATGCTATATCATAGGTAACTGGACTTGCTTGAGCTTCTTTAAAACGTTTCACCTCTCATCCAAGAGGCTTCTTCACTTCTAACAGACTGGTACGGAAACGCAGTCTTTAAACTCTTTTTGAATCGTTGACCTATCAGTCATCATGTGTGTCGTTAGAGTAAAATGGGTCCAGGTGTGAATGGGTGTTAAGCCATCTGGGGAGGGAGGGATCCCAAGACTGCATTGTAGGTGGGTGATAAGTGTCGTAGGCCACTTCCTCTGTTTAACAATGGTCATTACAATCGTAAGTGCTATATTGTAGGCAACTGGACTTGCTTGCATTTCTTGAAGCCGTTTCACCTCTCATCCAAGAAGCTTCTTCAGTTCTAAATGACTGGTAGGAAACGCAAGCAAGTCCAGTTGCCTACGCAATTTGCACTTATAATTACCATGACTTGGATGACTGAGAATCTTCCCCGACAATGGTCATTACAGTTTGACGTAGCTGGCTTCTTTCACGCCTCTTTCAAGCAGTCAAATCCATGGCTAAGCATTTTTGCCTTGGAACAACAGTGTAGCATGACAATCTCAAGAACAGGGATTCAGTGCTTTAGGGTTCGTCACAAATCTAAAGAACCAATCCCATCAACTTGCGGGGTGGGGCTTTCAAAATCATTAGCATTGCCAGCCATGGCAAAACGGGCTAATTTGCATATTCAAGAACTTAGATGAGGCAAAGTTACACCTAAGTCAATTTAAAGTTTAAGGTTTTTCATGGAGAAATCTTCTAAATATGTATTTCTGATGAGCAGTTTTTAAGGGTTTAAGCAATGCAAGTTGCTGTCATGCACTGTTTGTACATATACTTACCACCAATAATGCACCAAAATTTGGATATAACCCACAAAATCATGAGCCAAATCATTTCAATAGAACTGAAGTAATCTGGAAGGCTGCGATCATGTGACCAATGTGCTGATGGGAGTAAAGAAGGAAGTAGCATAAAGAGGGAGAGTCTGCATCAAGCAAAATTTAAAAGAGGGGACGATAATGACGATAGTGACATCTTTGGAGGAACCAGACTTTGGTGTCATCTTGTCACTGTCCAGCAGCTGCATCTCAATTTCTGCTGGACAGAGACATGATCTGTTTGGAGACCAGTAACAAGGGGAACAAACATGCATCTGGGGGAAGGATTTTTCATTCAAAGTTGAAACAACAAAGATGAGATAGGGTAAAGTGTGATTTTCCATACCCGCCCCATTGACTCCAATAGAACTGACACCAAAGTCTGGCTCGCTGAACTTTGTCATTGTCGTCAGGACTGTTCCGTCTTATATAGTTTCCTTGGTCTGCATAAGGAAGCAGGCTGTGGTCGTGGATCAGTCAAACAAACACAGGACTTTCTCCCAGGAGACAGGTGTTAGTGTCCCGTGTTACACCAAGGGAACTTTGAGATATTTAAAGATATTTTGTCACCATGTTTCTTTCCCTAAACGTAACCTATGTAACATGACTTGCTTAAACCTAACCTGTGTAACTTTGTCACTTTAGGTTAAGTGACAAAGTTACTGTAAAAGTTACTGTAATGTAATGTGACAATGCCCTCGGTGGGGTGCTAAGTAGTTGGATGAAGATATAAGATATATGTAAAAATTAATTGTAATTATACACTGTAATACTATGATAAGAAAACTATGTGTATGCATCTCATTGATACTCTTTAAAGTTTGGAGTTTATACTCACTTGTGACTGCCTCCTGTTTGACCACTGTTCCCTCATACGTCAGGGTGTTGTCACTACAGACAAATAGAGAAGATCAACACAAGAATGGTGACAACTGAGATTAAAAAGAAATTCAAAACATGTGGCGGTGAGGTGTGGAGAGATGTCACGGATGGGTTGCAGAGGTGCTGCGGATGAGCCACCTGACACCCACACACCTGATGTTCACCATCTGATGACTGTATGGTGGTGTGATGCGTGCACGGTATGTGTAAGCACAGAAAAATAAGGTGTTATACTTTAAGTTATGCAGTGTTGATGAGTTATTTTCAGTGATATGGATACATGCATAGAGAGTGTTATGGACATCTGTAGCTACTTAAAATGTACGCACAAACACCTGTACTGTGGCCTATTCATGCACCCATACAAACACAAATGTCTTTGTTCCTCTTCATACAAACCAGGTTAAGCTCAGGAATCAAAGACAACAAATGTGTGTGTGTTCATAAGAATGAACCCAGTGTTTGCTCCAGACACTGACATATTTTAGCACATACCTGTCTAAGGACTACCCAAGAATTTAAGGTGTGAGCATCATATGATTTTTGTCACAGGGTTTTCGAAGCAGCGATAGTCAGGAATTTGAAGTATTCGGCTGTGATTTTGAACAACCTATCATCCTTCACTTTCAGTTATTTTCAGCCAATCGCCCCAAGGCTGAGGGGACAGGAAGAGCAGGAGCTGTGACAATTTATCTTTCATGTGACAGGTCAGGGAGCATACTGTATCTCAACAATCCTGAGGTGACGTAATTCTGATTGCACGCATATGAGCTGACTTTGTCATTGGGAGGCAGGGGGGGTGCTGGGTGGCGTGACACTCTGGCGAGACAGCTGCCAAGCGGGACAAGGAGCCAAGCTGCAGACCAGTGTTTGAAACCAACAAACAACAACACCAGCAGCATTTCCAGCAGCGATTGTGCCACTAAAAGCAGGTGTTTTTTAGCAAGACATTGGTGGCATTTCCAGCTGTGACTGTAACACCAAAAAGATGTTTTTTGGCAAGACATCAGCGTTATTTCAACAATGCTTTCACTGTGTCGCCAAAAGCTGGTGTTTTTTTAGTGAGACATTGGTGGCATGTCCAACCCTTCTTGTGCTACCGAAAGTGGATGTGTCTTAGTAAGATACCAATGCCATTTCCAGCCTTACTGTGTGACTAAAAGCTTGTGCTTGATAGTGAGACATTGGTGGCGTGTCAAGCCATGATTGTCCGATCAAGCGGGTGTTTTAACCTTTCTTAACCACAATCATGTGTTTTGTAACCACATGACGTAATTTTGCAAAGTAGGACATGCCTCTGGATCAACATACCACATCGCATTCCAGGGCCAACATTGCAGTCAACCAATCACAGCCCTCTGACATCATCAGTGTCTTCAGAAATAACTTAAATTTTCCAAATTGAAGTTGGTACAACTGAACAAAATCCTCAGTTACAGTGAACAAAAACCTTGTAAGCTATGGCAGGTTTAGAGAGTTAGCAGGCTAACTAGGTAGGCTATGCTAACAAGTAAGCTTGCCAATAGGCTAAGATATTGTTCATCAGCATCAAGGGTAAGGATAATGTCATTTTGCAGTTGCAAAGACCTGGGAAAGAAATAACATTCATTCATTTTCTGTAACCACTTATCCTGTTGGGGGTCATGGGGAGGCTGGAGCCTATCCCAGCTGACACTGGGTGAGAGGCAGGATACACCTTGGACAGGTCGCCAGATGACACATAGAGACAGACAACCATTCACACTCACATTCACACCGGGCAATTTCGAGTCACCAGTTAACCTGCATGTCTTTGGACTGTGGGAGGAAGCACCCAGAAAAAACCCTGAGAACATGCAAACTCTGCACAGAAGGAGGAGACAGTGCTAACCATTAGAACACTGTGTCGCCCAGTTTTTTAACAGTGCATGTGTTAATCCAGGACCATCACTGCCATGTTGACCCTGGAACATTTGTTTGTTGATCCAGAACTATCATCATCATCTTTATCCTGCATGATTTGTCATATCCACTGACATCATTGCCATGTTGATCCTGTAGAGAATCGCTGATGTTGATCCAGAACTATCAATGCTATGTTGATGGCGACATAAAGAAATGATCCAGAATCAGCATGATGATGATGATGATGATGATGATGGCCCTGGATAAACTAAACCAAATCTATCCAGAGAATATGTGTTAATTGCAGGAATTCGCAACTGAAAAGCGCTACCATCCATATTCTTTGTCACTGAACAATATTTTAGCCTATTGGCAAGCTTACTTGTTAGCATAGCTTACCTAGTTAGCAAGCTAACTCGCTAACCCTGCAGTAGCTTGTAAGGTTTGTTCAATGTTACTGAGGATTTTGTTCAATTGTACTAACTTCATTTGGAAAACTAGCTCAACTCTGAAGAGGCACAAAGGAATTTTGAAAGAAGCACTCATGATATGGGATGCTGATCCAGGAGCGTGTCCTACTTGGCAAAATCACATCATGCTTGTGTAACCACACAGTAACCACAGCGTGATTGATAATGTATGAACACTACATACCTTTGTTTGAGGAACTATACAGTGTCAACATTTATTCTATTGCAGACATTACATCTATTCAGTATTTGTCAATGCATTACCTTATCATAGATGGTAGAAAGTACATGAACAAATTTGCAGCAAGGTGTAACCCATATGGATTTAGACCCCATTTCTGACTTCCTAACCACAACTGAAACACAGCAAAATGTCAAAAAAGCGGCGGTGATCAGGAAAATCCAACCAGGTGATGTGTTCGGTCTTATGGGGAGCAAGGACCTCATAACACTGTGCCGCTCTGTGTTATTTACATTAAGTTTATGTTGAGTATTTTAATGTTTTTGCTTTGCTTGCACGTGTGTTGTAAAGGAACATTTGCAGAAACTGTTTACGTGAAAGCTTTTCACATGACCTCAGGGGTACAGTATGTGAAGTATGCAGTGTATAGATGTGTGATAGCTGACATATGCACATGCTTTTGTACAAACTGACATAAACCTGTTATACTGTATATCACAGTGTACTGAGGTAACAACTGAAGACGTTTACAACAGACAAACAAAGCCATTCTAAATTATAGCTTCATAAATAAAATGAAAATGCAGCCACACAGTAGGATGAGTGATATACGTACACTCTGCAGCTCCTCTGCACCCTGCGTTATTTCACCGCACCTTGTGACTTGGCCGCCCCGCCTGTTTACCTTGTCTGCTGTGACAGACCGCTCAATCGCTTGCTCAAATCTCTTAGAAACAGGAAGAAGTGAGGCAGTGGCCCTGGCGACCTGCCTTCAGCTTGGCAGGTGCTACATAGCTGTGACGGTGAATCACCTGGTCTACGGTCTGAGCAGGGCAGGTTGGGTAAGAAGATTTTGTTCTAGTCAGACTTCACATGGGACAAACCAGGAATGTGGATGGGACACTTGTCAGGTGTTTTTCAAACGAAGCGTTGATCTACAATGACATGTTAGGTAATATACATGTGATTGTGATAGTGACTCTTAGAAAGAAGCAGCAGATATTTATCAGAAATTGGGTGACATAGTTTTGCTTTTTGTAGCAGACCTTCGTGCAAACCTATTTTCTTCACCTTCCTTGTCTTTTTTTTTTTATGCAATCTACCGTGTTCTTAACTGCTTTGACGCATTTTCCATTCACAATTTAATTTATAAAAGCACACACACAGCCCCACACAGGAGACAAAATGGCAAAAACACTGCATGAACCTCCTTCTCTTCACTTGTCACACGCCCCCTCAAAACCAAACATTTCTATGAAAACCTATAACTGCTCTCAACTGAAAATTAATGTTTTTGCATTCATTTAAAGATGGAGAGCAGCACCAAAACTACGGCTAATAATAGCAACCTCTGCAGCCATCACTTCAACTTGTCTGCAGAACCCTCACAGCATTTTACCACTGACACCCGCACATTGCAAAAAAAAAGAAGAAACATTTGACATTTGTACTGAGCACTCTTTGGAAAGATATTGGCAGAAAAAATTTGAATTCTCAAAAAAAAATTGTATACAGTAAAATATTGAAGTTCTGTTTTTGTATAGCTGAGAGTAACTTCAAATAATATTGTAAACAAGAATCCATCAACTGTACTGATTTACATTTGTTCCACTGTTTATAAAATGGCAAAGATTCTCACACAAAAATTAAATATTTGCATATTTTTCCAAATTACAAGTACTTACTGTAAAATAACTTCTATTGGCCTCTTCTATAGGTTAACCCATTCAGAGCCCATTATGTTCTGAACACAAAATAATATTGTATTGTGGATTTTCTACATCAAATGCATTCATAATTTTTAAAAATACTTTTGTGTTACTATGGGTTATTTTTTTCTGTCCGTTTTAATGGATGGGGAATCTGTGCGAAAGAAACCACCCAATTGTAAAAATTGCAAAAAGTGGTCTTAAACATGGATGGATTAATAAATGGGCCGACTAGGCACTGGCATATGGGATCAACGTGTCAGTAGCCCCCCGACCTTTATCTGCAAAAGGTCATTTCAATTCCTGTAACATATACCAACCAGGAAAAGACTCAAAATGACCTAAAAGAGATGCAAGGAACTGTGGAGGGACAAAAAACAACCAAAAAAGAAACAAAATGACCTAAAAGAGACCAAAAAAGACACAAAAAAGATGCCTAAAGAGATGCAAAACAACAACAAAACACAGGTAAAACCTCAAAGTCTGAGTGTCTTGCTCCTATGAAGGAGAGGTGGTGGAGCCTTTTCCATGTCTGCGCCCAGGGGCCCATTGTTTTAAGGGTATTTTTATGGTTTTAAGATACCTTTTTTCCAGCAATAAACATGAGTTTATTTATTTTTTATGAGTGGTTATGTCATATCAGTGAATACAGTGATGCTTTAAAACACACTGCATTTATGTTTTGTATTGTATTTGTCATCGCCACTCAAAATATCCTTAATTTCTGAAGTATCTCCAGAACAGTATGTTGAAACCTCCTGAGATCAAGATTATACATGCATAATCAATAGGATGCCTTTAAAGTTGATCGTATCAGTAGATTATCGTATCGAAACAGTATTCCCCCCATTCATTTTCCAGTGACACTCAAATTCCCCATCCATTCAAATGGACAGATTTTTCCTGTGTAAAAGCTTTAAATCTTTCATATTTTGACATGTATAAGTAATATAACATCTCGTGTTTACTCTACACACGGTTTAAACAAAGATTTTGTACTGTATGATTCATCGATTGAAATGTACCTTATGCTTGCTGCTGGCCTCACAGTCAGCCATGCTTGTTGAAAAAAGGGGTGTGTCTCTACTGCAGTCCACTTTAGATGATGTGGAGCACTGTGATTGGCTTACAGACATCAAATCAAATAAGTCTGTGCATTTGGGTGGAGTCAGGTGAGAGTAACCATAGATCTAGACACCCTAGAAAGGTCATGTCCATTGGAATGGTTGGGGGATCTGAATGGGCTGAGTACTAGTTAATGATTTGTGCACAGAGTTGACACAGGCGCAGACAATAACATTTTCTGTGTCTCTCTTTGTAAAGTGTGTTAAAACTCAATAAACAGTTTGTGATAGTACTGAGAAAAAGCTGTGCAAAGCAGGTGTGAGCATTAAATTAAGCTGACCCACGATAGGCTAAATGTGTGTAAGCAATGGAGGAAAAACTGTAGAATATTCAGCTCTCTGTCTGTTTAGCAGACGCCTTATGACCTTTTCAGTAATGCAGACTTCAGGGGATGATTGACAGGAATAAGCCAGGGGAGTCAGGGACAAATTACCTGCTCACACGCACTCACACGCACACACGTCAGAGTCATGTGTCTCCAAGGACGCAGAGCAAAGGGCATTTTATCATATCGTTTCATCTTTGACTTGATACTGATCTTATTTGGCCTGGAAAACACAAAGGCAGGAATAAAGAGATAAACACACACTCACACACTCATTGTTTGCACACTGCATCTCCAGTTTTGGTGATTTGCATGTTTTCAGTTCAGCGTAAAGCAAGGGGAGTTAGGCTGCAATGTAAGTATATATGGTCAAAAATTTAATTTAATTTAATTTAATTTAATTCTATTTTATTTTATTTTTTTATTTTATTGAACTATTTTATCTTACTTTTATTTTTTTTTACTTAAATTAAATTAATTAAATTTAATTAAATTTAATTCTAATGTACTTTAATTAATTATTTAATTTTGTTTTATTTTATTTTATTTTATTTTATTTTATTGTACTTGTTTTAGTGCCTAAGGACTGTTATAATATTAAAAAATAACCTTTCCAAATGCAAATCCTTCTGAAGGGATTAACATTTAATTTGATTCCCAGGAGCGAGACCAAACCCTAACACTGTTCTTTCTGTGTATTAAAAAACATCCACTATATTTTTGGCAGGCCAAATACACCATAGTAAATACCAAAATTACCAGAAACTCAACCTCAGCTGCAACAATCCATCCATCACAGCACAACTAAGTTTTCTGTAGCCAGGGTACAAGTGATAAACACTCTCAGACTGTTAACTTGCTCCTGCACAAGTGAAACCATTTTACTGTTCATAAAACGATAAAGTCTAACTTCTGTATCAAACCCTGATTTTATTTACATCTCAGCTGAGCTTAACTGCTGAAAAGTTAAGAGACTGGAAAGTTTGGCACGAGGCATGAAACGTGTCTTTATACATACAGGATGTGTTTTTACACTGCTGAAAATTCTTCTTTTAAGGTTTTGATTCTCCCAAAGTCTGCTAAATTCAGAATTTCAAGGGCAAGTCAGCAGAGTGACAGGGGAGTAGATATTCAGCCTGTGGTGTCTCTCTCTCGCTCTCCTTTAAAAATACAGTGAATCATAAATCTTATAAATCTTCTTCTCTTCTGTTTTGGCTGCTGGTCCAGGCAGTATTTATGTCATACTCTAAAGGTCATCAGTTCAATAGTGTCATCATCAACTTTTTTAATTGTTCTTCATGTATATTTTAAAGGTATGGATGCTCATTTCTGCAACTGTGATGGAAAAAGTAAACATCCTGAAAATTATTGTGAGACATTTTGTCAAAATAATGATTTTCATATATATAAATTTCTTAGTATCTAAGAATGACCTGCTTATCTCAATATTGTGACTAAATTAACCCAAAATAATGACTTGGTATCTAAAAGAATGACCTACTTATTTCAAAATAACGACTTACTTAACTCGACATAATGACTTATTACCTGAAAGAATGACCTACTTATCTCAAAATTCCTTAGTATCTCAAAATGATGATCTACTTGTCTCGAAATAATAATGTAGTATCTCAAAATAATGACTTATTACCTAAAATTAATGACTTAGTATCTCAAAATAATGACTTAGTATCTCAAAATAATGATATAGTATCTCAAAATAATGACTTATTACCTAAAATGAATGACTTAGTATCTCAAAATAATAACTTAATATCTCAAAAATAATGACTTAGTATCTCAAAATAATGACTTATTACCTAAAATTAATGACTTAGTATCTCAAAATAATGACTTATTACCTAAAATTAATGACTTAGTATCTCAAAATAATAACTTAGTATCTCAAAAATAATGACTTAGTATCTAAAAATAATGACTTATTACCTAAAATTAATGACTTAGTATCTCAAAATAATGACTTATAACCTAAAATTAATGACTTAGTATCTCAAAATAATAACTTATCTCAAAATAATGACTTAGTATCTCAAAATAATGACTTACTACCTAAAATTAATGACTTAGTATCTCAAAATAATGACTTAGTATCTCAAAATAATGATTTTTACTTATCTCACAATGACTTACGTATCTTTAAATAACGAATTTCGTATCTCAGAAATAACAACTTAGTGTCCCAAAATAATGACTTCATCAAATTAAAGAGTTAGTATTTTAAAATAATGACTTATCTCAAAATACTGACTTATTGAGATATGAGATATGAAGTCATAAGTTTCCATATCATGAATACTTTACTATTAAATAATAATAAAGTTTTGCTCAAAAAGAATTTAATATCATCAATGCCTTTACATACAGAATATTCTATTTTTCAAAATTATATAATTGTCATGTATATTAGATGCTATACTGACAGTACAGTATAATGAATTGGACTGTATTATTGCAAGCCTTAAGTTTTGGCACACAGCTGGCTGGTAGGTATCTTATTGTGCTCAATAGTTTTCCCATTGTCTGTGCTCCCTCCATGTATGGTCAATATCAAACCTCTGTCTGCCCTGTTTGTCCTTCTGTGTCAGTCCCATTGAACCAGCTGTGAAATTCCAGTCTTTCCAGGAACAATGGGAAGCGTTGACTTCAGAGGAGCGATCCAAGCGATGCCTCTCAGATAAGGAAGTCTGAGGGAGCCACGGAGAGCGAGCAGACGTACAGCAGCACTATTTACAGACATGCTTTGTTTCTGCCTTTTGTCTCTCAGGAGACTCATGGCATGCCAATCATTTCCCTTTGCCCTGATCTGTGCTTTGGATGTAAAATCACAGTTTATATTTACTCTTTTCCCAATAAGGTAATGTTGTGTGCTTAAGAAAATATGATGGCATTCTCAGATGTCCAGTCATTATCAGAGCAATCACCAGCAGCTGAATATCAGTTAGGCAGAGTCTAACTAATTTAACAGCATCAAATGCAGTTTTATGTTTCATTTTGCCTGAACATACATGTTTGCTGATGCATATTAGAAATTAGAGGTAACACTGTATTTTAATCCTCCCTATAACAATTTTAAATAATACACTAAAGGAATGTCCGTAACACACTATATTGTGGTTCTAAGCAAATATAAGCACATTTATAAGTGTACATTAGTTGAATAAAAAGTGAATGCTTGAAAATGCTGTAATGTAGCTGCAAACAAACAAATCTTTTAGTGTATTCTATTAAATGTTTATACACAAAATATGTATAAATTATTTACAACAAGGTTTAAAAGTGCTACAGATACATTAATAACATTCAACATTATGATGTTATCAGCATAGACTGAATAAAATAATAGACATAGTCATTGTGACATCACCCATTGGTTTGTGGACTCCGCAAGCCGCGAGCGCCAGGTTTTGAAACCAGTTTTACATAGTAGCCAAACATGGAATTACAACTTTTAGGTCCAGCGCACAATTTCCCATACACTTACATTATGAAAGAGACGTCTGTAAATCAATGGATACATTTTTTGTGCATCACAGCCATCGTGAAATGACCTGTTTCACTATTGGGATTTGATCAATTCAGTCCAATAACACTTCTAACAACCTGGTCTCATTCTGGAGTTGTCGAAAGTCGGCGCTTGGGCAGTGACTTGCAGCGTCACATACCGAACTTTCATGACAGCATGATATGCAGCCACTCGCCTTTATTGTTTACCGACAACCTGCAGTCAAACAATGTATCCCGTTCACTTTATACATCCATGATTTTGAAGCCTTGAGTTTGGCATTTTGACCATTGCCATCTTGGATATTTGGACCCAGAAGTGACCATATTTGGAGCCAACTCTAATGCAAGCTGCTAGCTTGGTTAGGGCGATTTGTATATAGCTATGGTTAACTGTTACATTGCTAATGCTAATTTTGTTAGCAAAAACAGTCTTAAGGACATTAAAACAAAATGTGCTTACAAGAAAAAACTAAATATCCAACTCCTTAGAGAGTCTTTTAGGACAACTAAAAGTTGAACAAGACTTTTTAAGGCAACCAAAATGCTAACTTTCACAAACTGAAACAGCGACAGCTATGGCTACAACTATACCCAGTGAATCTGGGGGGGGATGTCATGGTTATGTTACTTAACCAATATTTTCGCTGTAGTAGCCACTTGTCAACGAACAGCATCTACCTCAAAGTGACACCTGTAATTATGATTAACTTTAAGCCTTAATAGAATTTAAATAAGTGAGTTAGCCAATATAAAAATTCACTTCCTGTGCAGTTATGATATTGCTTATAGTAACTAAGACTGTATCTTTTTTGTACCTGGCTGTAAAAATGTTTATTCTGCTGTACAGTTGGGTATTCTCAAGGTGACCATGAGAACTGAATCATTTTTGGAGCCAGCCTCAAGTGGCCATTCGAGGAATTACAGTTTTTGGCACTTGCATGTTGGCTTCATTTTTCATTCCTAGAAGTGGCCAATTGGTTATCAAGCATTTATTAGTTGTTTATAAAGTTACTGTATCATTATTAGAGAGGTTATCATGTCAAATACATTTAAAAAAACACTTAAAATCTATTTATATATGTTCACAACTACACTATAGAGTGTAACGGTCACTAATATAATTAAATCATTAAATTTACACATTTCTTTATTTAATTAATAAATATGTAAAAAAAAAAGAAAAAAAAAAAGTGTTACTAAAATAAAGTAAACTGAGAGGGTTTAGTTGCCCTTCACTTAATCCCACATGGCACCACTGGAAACAATGGTCTACATATTTACACACTGTGACACACACCATATATATATACACACACTCACTCTCTTCTTTACTCGCCTGAGGTTCAGTGTGTCCTTTATTGTCCACTTCCTGCACAGCGGTCAGCTGCTTCCTATCTGGCGCCACACCAATGAGCGACCGCCGGCCCCCCATCGCCACGGTGACACTACGAGGGGGTCAAGAGCAGAGGGAGAAAAGATGAAAAGTGCTGATAGGAAGAAAAGGGACATTCCCCGTATTCAAAGTTGAGTGGACTGCGGAAATTGCAAAGTGATTTTGCAATGCAGCCGGCGCTTCGGCCATGAAAGGTGTGAGATCATGTCACAGAGTGATACTGGATAATGCCTGGAACTTTCCTTTGTTCAGAGAAATGGAAAAATAGCACCATTGATTTATAGTTGATGTCATCTTGTTTAAAAGCACACAGGTTTTTGATTTATTAACTTATCTTCTAATCATTCACAATTGCAAGACTGATTTCGGGACTCTCCGGAGTGATTTTATTCATTGTGAAAGATAAATCACAAGTCAAGCCGTCTGCTTTAGCTGTAAGGCAAGAATTTCAATTTCATCATGAATGCCGTGGACATGTTCGGAGAGCCAGAGAGGGAGCAGGGGGAACCAGTTCAAAGTGAAATCCTGATAGATTCTGAGAAAAGATACGCAGAGCCAGATGAATGAAATACAGGGGAGTGTGCTGGAGGGGTGAGTAGATGTGAGAGAAAGGAAAAAGATGAATATAAAGAGGAGGGAGAGACAGAGATGAAGGCAGTGGGAGAAGAGAGATCGGGAGATCTGACAGGGGGGACAGCTCTCTTTCATAAAGAGCATTGGATATGAGCTTCAGTCTGTCTCCCCAGGGGATGTGGCCTGGTTTCTCTTTTCCCAACACACACACACACACACACACACACACACACACACACACACACACACACACACTTATTCACATATACAGTGAGCTGTCAGTAGAAGCTAACACTATATTAACCAAGAGCACACAAACAAAATATTTGCTCCTGTTCAGACACACAAAAGTCAAAGTCGGTGAAATATACAGTTAATCCGAACATTAACACCCAAAGTCTAATTAATTTCTCCTGCAGACCCTTCTTTACGTTTGGATTAACAAAGACTTTAACGCAAACTTAACTTTAAGCATCAACAGTAAATGCCAGCCTTTGGTGTCGGCTGCTGACAGTAACCTCAATAGACTTCAAAGCAACACAGTGACATGTTGCTTTCAGCAGGCACAGTCAAGGATTGGGTTGCACCAGCTATTCATACATCAGTTCCTAAGTTTGGGAAGTCCTTCCTAAGTAAACAGCTACTTTCAAACACATCTATTTACTAAGATGCACCATTAAAACTTAAGGACTGTATCACAAGCTGTAGTCTCTATAAAGTAGAGACTCTACATTCAGTGAATGTAGAGTCTGTAGGCAAACCCCGGAGATCTTGCCTCTGGAAGAAGAGCGGAAGAGCCCTGGTTTCCAGTTGTAGGCTGTTTGTAGTTCGCGTGATATTGATCAATCACGTGTGAGCCGGCTGCAGTTGTTGCCAGGTTAAACGGTCCGTGCAGTGAACTAATGAGGCGGAACATAACTGACTCTGAATCCATCGCAATGGTTCAGCATATTTACTTTTATATAAACGGAAGGAAACGGAAATTCGCCTCCTCCGCCCAAATCAAACCGGAATGCCAAAAAATCGGGAGTCTGCCCCCAGAGGCTGTATCGCCGTCTGCCGGAAGTCAGACGCCGAATTCAGCCGATGGGCTCCGAGAATGCACAAGCTGTAACCAGTGGTGTGGAATATATAGAGTATACCTACTTCCTCCCCAGTAACCTAGTCACACACCCAGTTCATCAACTACTCCACCGGCTGTGAAAGAAGATACTGTTATATTTTTAGAGGAGTATATTTAGATGAATGTATATGCACATGAAGAAATACACTGCTCAGCCAAAACATTAAAACCACTGACAGTTGAAGTGAATAATAATTCTACCGGGAAGCCTTGGGTCCTGGCATTCATGTCGATCCACCAAGTAAAAGTACAATATTTCCCCCATAAGTGTGGTGGAGTAGAAGTATGAAGCAGCATTAAATGGGAATGCTCAAGTAATAGACAAGTACAGTGGCAAAAGGAAGGCGGCATATCAATGGGTATCCCTCTCTCTGCTGGGCAGCATAGCAAAATAGTACTTGGAAATGGGAAAGATTTCTTGATCACATTAATGACCCTTAAAGACAAACCTACAGTATGGCTTAGCTCCCCATATATATATATATATATATATCCTTACTATATATAAGCTCCTCACCATGCACAGAGGCTTCCACCCCAAGTCCAGCACCCTGAGGCTATACACTAAGTGGAAAGAGGGAGGTAGAGGACTAGTGAGCACCAGAGCCACTATCCAGGATGAAAAATCCAAAATCCAGGAGTAAAGAAGATGGCCCCAGAGGATGTGCTGCTAAGTGAATGCCTCAGACAACAGAAACCAGATGAGGGCAAAGAACAAGCCCCTACATGGTGCATACCACTGTCAGATAGAGGAAGTGGCCAATATCAAGAAGACCTACCAGTGGCTGGAGAATGCTGGACTGACACACAGCACAGAGGCACTAATCAAGGACAGGCCCTAAGCACAAGGGCCATAGAGGCCAGGGTCTGCCACAGCAGATCAGACCCAAGGTGCAGGCTGTGCAAAGATGCCCCTGAGACGCTCCAGCACATATTGGCAGGGTGTAAGATGCAGGCAGGATCAGCGTACATGGTGAGGCACAACCAAGTTGCTGGGATAGTGTACAGGAACATCTGTACCCAGTATGGACTCCAAGTACCCAAATCCAGATGGGATCCAGTGGCTCTATTGTCCATACGTGTGAATGTGAGTGTGAATGGTTGTCTGTCTCTATGTGTCAGCCCTGTGATAGTCTGGTGACCTGTCCAGGGTGTACCCCGCCTCTTGCCCGATTGCCCCCCCCCCCCCCCCCCCCCCACACACACACACACACACACCGAGACCTCCAAGAGGATAAGCGGTTACAAAAATGGATGGATGGATGGATGGATAGTCCGATTGAGGAGGAAATGTTGACACACTTAACATCGCACTTATCGTAACAGACTGAAGATATATAACAGTGTTGGCAATTCCAGTGGTAGAATTTCCAGTACACCAAAGGTTTATCAAGAATTCAGCATTACTGTACCAGTGTTAGACACATTGTGTTTTGGTATCCGGGTGAATGGGCCACAAAATTACGTGGCCCATTCACCCGGATACTTACTGTGATACGTTATCAGCTGTGCTCTCTGTAGTCTGGATGGATGACCCTGAAAGTTTGAGTTGGCTTTTTCTTTTACTTGGTATTTCCTGGCCTGTAAATTCCTTTCAGGCTAAAAGTTGAAGCTGAGAAAAAAAAACACTATTCCCTGTCGGTGCCCCGGGGTCGACTGGACAGATTTATCATCACGAATAAGTTACATAATGTTAAGTGCAAGGTTTTCACCTGTTTCTTTCTGTCTTCATCACACATTACCTGAAATAAAACTATCTAAAAACATATACAGGATAAATATACAGCACGGATAGGCATCCCACTTCTGCACAAATACGTAAAATGGGCTGAAAAGATAAACACAACTTACTGTACAGGGAAAACACAGGGAAAGACAGAGCGAGCCGAGCCGTAGCCCCCAGTGAGAAACACTTCATCTCTTACTGCTTCCTTATTCTCTTTCATCTCTCATGCTTGTTGTTATACTCCCTCTGTTTTACATGCATTTCTTACATATGCAATGTGGGGTTTTTTGGGGCTCTTATATTACACCCACTCCCATCTCCACTGCACATCTACACAGTGCTTATTTTACTTCAGATCACACACTCATGCACATATCCACCTTCATCATTCATTCATGTGTATTCTCAGATTTCAGCTGAGGGGAAAGAAAAAAAACAAAAATACAGCACTCAGCCTCAAGATATTCATCGCAACGTAATTTATGTGTCGAATGTATCAAAATTGACTTTTACTTGCAAATGTCTGGTGCTGAATGCACTAAATTGCACAGAGAAGCACTAATGTAACCAGGAGAGATACATCACCAGTCATCCTGGTCCTTAGAAATTGCATTTACAGCAAGCAGAGTGCTGATAAATAAAGATTTGCAAGTCAGGAGGATGGGCTGTCTTTTGGCGACCCTTCCTGGTGTTTCCACCGGTGTTTGTGGTGCCAAACCTGGGTGCTTTTTACCAACACTTCACAGCTTTTCCCAGCGGCGTTTAAGCCGAGGAAGCTTGGTAATTGTCACCAACGCATTGTGATATTTCCCAGCAACGTTTCCCAGCTGCATTTGAGCCACTGAACATGGGTTGTCCTTACCAACAAATCGTGATGTTTCCCAACAATGTTTGTGGTGCCAAACCTGGGTGCATTTTACAGACATATCACAGCATTTCCCAGTGTCATTTGAGCAAAGGAACCTGGATAATTTTCAGCAATGCATCGTGACATTATCAAGCATTATGCAGTGGCATCTCCCAGTGGTATTTCCAAGTCACGTTTTAGCCACCAACCCTGTGTGTTTTTTATCGTAGCATTTCCCAGCTGCGTTTGCAGCACCAAGACTGTTTTGGTGGGTTTTTTTACCGACACATCGCGGCATTTCCACCCATGTTTGTCGTAAGAAACCTGGGTGCTTTCTACCGACACATCAAGGTGTTTCCCAGCAGCATTCAAACCACAAGAACTGGGTGTGTTTTTCACCTACCCTACCCTACTTTTCCAGCAGCTTTTGTGACATCAAACATGGGTGTTTAAAGCCAAAACACAATCTTTTCCTAACTTTAACTAAGTGATTTTTGTGCCTAAACCAAGCCAGATGTTAACTACAAATGCAATGTAACATATCTGTAGTTTAAAGAAATGCAAACTTTTTTTCTGGCGACTGGGTTGCACAGGTAGGAAAAAACACTTTAAAAAGTCTCCTTGGTCTGTGACAGGGTAATATAATATATAATAATACATGTGATTAGTTGTAAATACACAAAATATTCACCAAATATTAGGTATTTTCTTGTAGCTAAACTTATTTTACTTGCCCAAACTTTATACTTCATACAGCTCGTCCTTCTGAGTGATGAACAGATGAAAGTGGTGTTTCCTTGCAGGCAGAAAGTACATTTTATAATGGACAGGCACTGGCTGAGGACTTTCTGTTTTTGTTTCCCTCGCTGTCCCTTATTCACCTCACTTACTTCCTCTCTGGGAGATAAAAAAAAAAAAGTGCATTTCCTCCTCTCGTTTCATTTGTGTGCCTTTGAAGAGTGTATAAAAGATAACAGTTTTGCTTTTGGGTAGGAGGCAAACAGAGATGTCATCAAACATTTGAGCAGAGAAATTCAGAGAGCAGTCCTTGTCACGGAGTTCAGCACTCTGACACACATACAAACTCAACCACTGATGTGCACACACATATACACGTGCACCCGCGCTCACACATATACACACTCGCACTCGAGCGTCACTTTGAAATGCAAATGTTTCGACCACGTTCCAGGGAATACTGAGCCGGGATAGAAAAACATACTCTCCTGACAAAAACAGTGAAAAACAAAAGAGAAAGAAAATGACAAGGAAAAGTCTGCTGCTTGCAAACAAATCACTCCCTAAAGACACAAAGTGACTTTGTAAGATTTTCAAGATTTGTTTGTCAAAGTACACAAAAGATTTGTGATAAATCATTCAGATATTTCGTGACATCAGTTTATCACAAAGTTGCAAACACCAAGAAAAGTATCCTGATATACGACACTGCAGCCCTGCAACGCATGCTAAGGCTAACTCCAAAACAAATACAACTGACATTTCTTGACCCAGTGGGCACTGAACTTTTTGTTGTGGTTGTCTTTTAGTTTTTCAGATTCCACACAGTGAGAACAAAGACAGCAAAGTAGAGTTTGACAGCTGTTAATTCACGTGTGTTTACAGGAAGGGGCAGCAAACACACATTGATTGACAACTGTCAAAAGGACAACAGAAGAAGAACATCTTGTGTGCCTGTTGTGACAGCAGCTGTTGTCTTTTATAGTGAATGAAATGTGTGCATGTGCCCTCCGCATCATGTCTATCGTTTCCCGTGAGTCCCCTCTGCACAGGCACATTCCATCCCAATGAAAATCACTGTATAAAGAAAACTACTGTATTAAGACTAGGGGTGTAACTATCCATCTATCTGGATCGATATATAGATTCAGTGATCAAGATCCAGTATCATCGATGCAAAGTAAAAACAGTGATCTATATTGTCATCTTCAGGATACACTTTTATTTTGAAAGTCTGTGTCACCATCAAACAGCAGCAGGTAGATGGCACTTACTCAGGAATAATCAGCAGTGTGGAAATATTTTGGATTTCAGAGTAAGGTAAGGAATTTTCATATCATCAGATTACTTCAAGACTGAAATATCACCTCAACGCAGAGCATTTGGCAGCGAACTCGGAGGTTCGAGCTAGCCCAGCCTCTGATGCTAGCGCTAGCAGCCAGCCTCGTCAAGCTGCACTCGACCAGGTGTTCAAACACAAACTGAGTAAGTCTACCTGTGACTGACTAACTAATTTCATTTCAAAATGAACTGCAGGCCAGTTTCAACGGTAGAGGACGAGGGGATAATTACGTCCGAAGTCCAGCAGCTTTACGACACATCTGCCTGAAGAGCCACATGTGGCTCGTAATTTGGTAACACTGTCTGAATGTACTGTTCGGTTATCCAGAGCACCGTACTGTCAGAGTGGCAAAGAGCTCTCTCAGCACTCTGTCTGAGGAGATGGAGCAGCAGAGCACCGACTGGAGTGAATGTGTGATTAACTTAACTGTCTGTTAATTCACATAGATATATAACGCTCCGTTTCTTCGACCAACAGGGCTCTCATTTTAGTGTAGAGCATCAGACTGAATTTACCAACGCACCATGTCAGGTCACTCACTCTGCAGGACCACAAGTGTTACTTGAATAAGTAAACACTGAGCAACGGGACCAGACTGGCCGACCCGTATGCTCTCACTCAGTGGATGGATGATGTCACAGGAAGCTTTGTGGTTGGTTACTGTGTCAATCTTACAAAGGAGGACGACACTTGAACGGTTTTGCTATCAAAGCTAACGTTAGCTAATGCGCTAAAAGGTTAGCGTTATAGAGAAATCCAATATTCCTCTTAATCCCTCCCCAGTTTCTGATGAGGTGGACATGATAACCCTTAATACACATAACGTTATTCATCCCTACAACAGGAAATACCTTTCCCCTAACCTGATATGAAGTGTGCGCTGCACATGCGAGCATTTTGGATGATCGCCTCAGTCCAGTCCTTTCGTCTTATCACATTTAACCATGGCTGTCTTTGTTTGTGTTGACGGGCAGTGGCAGCTGGTGTGTGATAAAATTTAAAGGGAAATTTTGGTTTATTTCAACCCATCTCCTATCATCCTAAACTTGTTTCAAGTGACTAGTGACCATGGGTGCAGATCTGATGACAAGTTTGGGGGGGGACACAATCAGTTGTGATTTTTTTTTTAATTGCATGCGTGCAAATCATGCGCACAGAGCGCTTGAGATTGCCAGCATATTTCACGATTTCATAGAGGCTCATCACCATCACCAAGTCATTCAAAAAGCACTACAAAGAGAATAATATGTTTACCTTTACTGTTTATTTCTCTTAAACAGCCAGTAGTACACGGAACCAGCCATCACCCTCCTTTTCACTGCTTCGCTGTTAGTTAATGCTACTTCTAGTTTCAGGGTCTCAGGCATGTTTTGTCCACTCACGTTCTCATCTCTCGCCTCTCACGGATTCCCATTTCTCCTCATCATCTTCCTTTTCTCCCAGTATATAGGACTACTGTATACATTTGTTCAATTTCAATCATTTAAGCTATTTAGAATTGGGGGGGACAATTTGTGTTTTTCAGAATTTGGGGGGGACATGTCCCCCCCATCCACCCCGGGATCTGCACCCATGCTAGTGACATACAGATAATAGTTAGCATGTTAGCCATTAGCCTAGATACAGTCATAGTGTCAGACCTGCTAAAACGTAAGTGAAAGGCCATCCTTTCAAGTGCAAAGTTAGTCCACTAAACAAGCTTCTTTTCCACAAAGACCGCCTCATATCGTTAGGATAAATGTCAGAGAACATATAGAAAACGACATGTAAACGTGTTGTCTTACCTTACCGGTGTGGTGCCATGTTTGTTTACAATGTAGCTCTGCTTTCCAAAGCGCAGCCGAAATATATCTCGCGAGCTCTAGATAAAGCCCAGCTGGATACTACTCCAGGTGGAGGTGTCTCATCCTCGGTCACATCCAGACCTTGAAAATAAGGCTGCAACCGGTCCCATTCCTTGCAACAAAGGCATTCCTCTTCTGTGGGCACTGGGGCACAGCATTCACAGGTACACCACCAATCTCCAGAGCTAAAGCCTTGTGGCAGCCATTCCTCCTCTCTTGTCCTCTAACGTTACCTGTCGCGCCTCGCTCTCTCTCCTCCGTTCAGGCTACTGTCCGGTTCTGCCTTCCAGCTGTTGCTGCTTGTTCAGGCACGCTATGAGATCGCTGCTTGTTCTCGCGATATTTCAGCCGTGCTTTGGAGAGCAGAGCTACATTGTAAACAAACATGGCACCACACCGGTAAGGTAAGACAACACGTTTACATGTCGTTTTCTATATGTTCTCTGACATTTATCCTAACAATATGAGGCGGTCTTTGTGGAAAAAACGCTTGTTTAGTGGACTAACTTTGCACTTGAAAGGATGGCCGTTCTCTTACGTTTTAACAGGTCTGATGCTACAGCTGTATCTAGGCTAATGGCTAACGTGCTAACTATTATCTGTATGTCACTAGTCACTTGAACCAAATTTAGGACGATAGGAGACGGGTTGAAATAAACCGAAATTTCCCTTTAAGTTTTGAGCAGTGATTCTGGCTCCCAATAACACAACAAGACCACATTTTAAGACTCCTATGTAGCCTACAGCCCTGTGGTGGAGAGGCCGGTTTTGCCTCCAGATAACAAACTGAAGTCATTGTGACATCAGCCCTAAAAGGGTCTATTGGAAAAGTAATTTAATAAGTTACATTGCTTTGTACTTTCTTATCTGAATATCTACTAATCTGTAACCCATTACATTTCAAAAGTAACCTCCCCAACATTGCCCACAAGTCTGGTGTTCAAAGCCTCGCTGACTACACCGACTGCAGACTGTGGTTTTTTGACCCCTGCAATCTGACTCCTGAGGGGTTTTCTGTCTTTCTGCTTCTTTAACCATTAGCTGGCATGAGAAAGGGGGAAAGAGAAGGAGGTAGAGAGCCAGACAGCATGATAAATAAGTGCCGTGTGAGCTTGTGTGTGTGTGTGTTGGCTCCTGGTGCCTCATGAGAGGGATTACATCGTTTCTAATGTGTCATTACGCAGCATCTTCTCCCTTTCCATAGCCTGAGGACAACGTCTACACTGACACAAAACACTGTGTTTTCCACATACACGGCCTTGTTTATTAATGTTCTTTTTTTTTACCATCCATCCTGCTGTTTCTCTCTCTCTCGCCGTATTTTCTCACACACACACACACACAAATTGATTGCACACACAAGCGTGGCCATAAAATCTCCCTGCAAGCTCATTGGCTGAGGCCGCACATCCCTCGAACCAATGAGCGTGCGGGACAGGTCTGTGGACTGGTGGCCTGCTGAAACTACTCAGTGACTGAATCATCTTGGTATGCCAATTCATGAACACACACACACACACACACACACACACACACACACACACACACACACACACACACGCAGAGGGCAGATGAGGGGAAGTGGGACATGTCTTGCATACAGAGCAGGCAGATTTGTCTCATGGAGGAAGACATATTGGAGGAAAAAAGGTGAAGGAAATGTGACATCACTATTATTACTACTGATTGCTTGACTCTGTGTGTCTGTGTGTGCGTTCACTCTCCCGTCTGCTCTGTCTCCTCCTATTCTCCGTCTCCTCTCATCACCCCTTACTAATTGACTCCTCTATGTCAGCGAGCATTTCTCTCCTTCCCCAGCTTCTGTCGCTATATTTCCTCTCCCCGCTCTCATTTTTCCTCCAAATTGTTTATTATCAGGACCCAAATCTTCCCTGGTGCTCCTCCATCATTCTCCTCCCTCTGTTCTTCAAACTCATTAGCTCTTTTTTAAGTTTTTTTTTTCCTAATTATCTTTCACATACCCTCCCTTTCTTTCTTTCCTTATCTCCTTCTCCTCCTCCTCCAGCTTCCTCATCTCCTCCCCTCTTCTCCCCACCCTCTTCTTCTTCCCTATTCTTGCATATTGCTTCCAACTGACAGAGTAATTAGTTTCTCTGGGCTGGCGATCAGCCTGTATTCCCAGCAAGGATAGCACATTCATAAATCAGCAGTGTGCTCTCTTAACTTGTACTCTCGCTGCGAAACACAGCGCAAGTGTTTATATGTAAGCTCAGATCTGTAAAGATAAATGTAGAAATGAGGAGGGGGGGAGATGAAAGTGTAGAAGAAGAGATGGGGCTAAATAAAGCTGGATGAAAGAGAATGATTGAGGGGAGAAGGAGGTCAAAAGGGAAAAATGTGTGTGTGTGTTATACTCTCTTTGATAAATTATATAACCCCAGACACACTGCTCCTCCGTCCCTCATCATTTTTTTCCACCTGTCTTTGTATTTGAGGAGAATTTTCTGATTGGACGGTCAGATATGAGTGATAGTGAAGGAGAGGGATCCAGCAAATGGCTCCCACTTACCACACACACACACAGGGTTATATAACACATGAATTCAATCACTTTCTGAGTTTGCTCTGTCTCTATCTGTCAGTGAGGATCAACGTCACGGCTTGACGTCCTTTTCTTTAGTGAAAGAAACGCCCGTGCTGAAGGCTATCGCTGCAGTTACGCTGACATTGCATCACTGCTGACATGGTTGCATCATGGGAGAGGGCTGGATTGGTCTTTGGAGCGAGGGGATGAGGGTCACTCATGTCAGACAGGGTTGTGGTCAGTGTGTATGTATGTCTGAGGAAGAGATATGTCACAAGGTTTAACATTTTTGGTACCATTTCTAATAAGGCGTCCTTTATGATAGGATTATAAGATGTAACTAATAGCATTATTAATAGTTAATAAATAATTTATTAATGTTTTAAAGATGCATTACAAGCAATTAAAGTTATAAACATTTACGAAATCAAACCCCATACTATTTATGGTCTGCAGTCTCTCAGCAAGAGTCGTTTAAAGTCCTGTGTGTAAGATTTAAGTAGGATTTATGCTTGTGCGTCAGCTCTATGCAAGTGGTCTACACTGTTGTGAGCATTTATACTTGTGCGGTGGTGTGTCTGTGTCACTCTGCAGTTACACCTCCAAAACACTAGTTGGCGGTGGGATCTCTGTGAAGTGCTGTAAAGATTTGTTGATTCAAAACACACATTAAACATGGCTTAATAGAGACAACTTCAAACACAAGTACACAAATCAGCTTCACTATAACTCACAGCATTCGCAGACAAAGCACTTGTCTTTATCAGGACACATTTTCCCCACAAATACAACATGCTAACGTTTATAGCACAAGCCTATGGCATTTTACATTGTATAAATTGGCCTAGCAGCTAGTGGACTTTTCCTCTACTCAACAGCAACATTTAACAAAGGTAACGTTACAAAATTCGCCGCCAATACAACTCTAAAGGTTCACTGACCCTGCAGAAATATTATCATTTTTTTTGTAAGAATGAAAGAGTGATTCCAGAGAGAAGCAGACAGAGGGGTCTACAGTGTGTGTTTGAAGGATATATCCAGGATGTCAAACTGACTCAGCAGCGACAACAGGTTAAAAAGACAAAGATAGTTAGAAGCTAAAGCCGAACTATAGGCTACAGATCACAGTGTAAAAGTGAACCACCACATCACTGCTGATCGCCACACAAGACAATGAATATAAAGGGAAACTTTGCTGATATTGAACCAGCTGTGTGGCACCACAGTGTGTGTAGATGAACCGGGCTTCGCCCCGTGCTGCTGCCAGCACCAGCGGATGGGCAGGGATCTCCGGGGGAAGACAAGCAACGTTCATCTGCTCACACTGTGATGACACACAGCTGGTTCAATATGAGCAAAGTTTCCCTGCTTCCCTTCACTGGCTCCTGTACAGCAGGGTCGGTCTTTGTTTCACTGTTATAATCATTAAAAAGCAAAAGCAGCATGTGTATACATTCAGTAGGCTATATCTTCAGTAGCTAGCTAGCTAACCCTACACTTTTCAGGGTTTGATTTTGGTTTTGGAACAGGGAAGAAACGTACATCTTCTTCCAACCTCTCCAGGTAACGAGTATCATTAATACACAACGTGCCCCAGGCACAGCATTTAGCTCCAAATCCACAAAACCAGCCTGAAAAATGAAGAAATCTGACACAACTGCATTAGAGTCAATGGAGCACAGCTGTGTTGTTGTCTGACGCTGGTCTGAGCCGGCCTGATGCTACGTTATGATTACCGAAGAGTCAATTCTTACAACCTGGAAACCCAACATGTATTCTTGTCAATGCCCAATAACTGATCTCATCTGAAAGCATCAGTAAATGATTTATCTGTTGATCAAGCTATGAGTAACAATTTGTAAACCCTTTATAAAGTGTGTCTAATTGGAAAATGGTGCCCACTCCTTTATGACAGAGAGCTTCTCATTTGTCTAATATCTATTAAACACCACACAGCCACCCATGTGTCTTTGGCTGCAAGTGTGTTTGTGTGTGTGGCTCCATTTGCTCGAGAGATGAGGCCAGTTTTGTAGCCAACAGCCAAAATAGGACAGATGCTATTTGCAAATTCTTTTACAGGGTTTCATTTATCCTCCTCATGCGCCAGATGGGTATGATTCGCCTCGCAGGACAATACAATGAGTCATAAAGTTTCGACAATCACAGGAAAGTATTTGAGAGTCGATTTATTGCACCTTTCTTTGTCCTGGCACTCAGAAAAGTACTTTTTTTTTTTTTTTAAGAACAGCTCAGTCCAGGTTTGAGTGGTTGGTTTCCAATTCAGAGCGACGCCTCTGTGCTCAGAGTCTATTCTCTTTTATCTAATCTCTGAGTAGGCAGCAACTTTCCTGGTTGAAAACTCACTTTTGTAACTCTGGCATCCCGTATATTTTTGCAGTGACATCTACTGCTTCTTATAGAAAGATTAGATGCAGTAACACACACATACACGCCCAAACACACACACTGCTGTTCAGATAGCGTGGGTGTTCTTTGCAATCTTGCCACTCTGTATCTCTCTCTTAGTTCTGCTTGATACATATCAGCTATTACGTAAAGATGCTGACTGCCTCGCTGTGCAGGGAGCAGGGCTGTGCTGACTGGCTGACTGAAATGTCAAGTGCTGTCAGAAGAACAGTTTCATCAGATACCGCAGAGCTGCAGTCACAGTCCTGCCCGGCCAGATGACTGTCAGACCTGGCTCAAATAAGTGTCAGTGTGGGCCTAATACTTTATCCTGTGCGGAGCTCTAGATGGGTGGCGATCGCTGCATTGGGACAAACGGTGCGAGTTATCAGTTGCAGAAAACTCTTGACTTGAGAGTTGTAACTGTAAAACACAGCGACAACTCCTGCTGCTTGTGTCAACAATCGCTTTCAAAAAATATTTCACAAAAACTTGTCGGTATGCCACGGGGCTGTGAGAGAGAACAGAGTCCAAGAAAACAGATTCTTAAGAAGACAGAAGACAGAAGAGTCAGATGGCCATCAGCACTTTTCGTCACCCACTCTGTCAGTCACAAATGTCAAGCTGACAGCCAAAATATCCCAGACACTAAAAAAATGGAACACAACGCCTCAGCTGGGCACTGAGTATTTTAAGGAAAAGATTATAGGCAAACCAGTGGCCTGGTGTCCTGGGGGTGTACATTTATATTAGCCTGCCACATGTCACAGAAGCATGGGCACAGAACTGGATTTAGAATTGAAGAAGTATTTCACTGCTGGAGAGCTGTCTTCACAAAACTTGGCTGTAGAAAGATGCAAATACTTTTGAAACTGGCGCTACATGACAACAGAAAACCAGGTTGCGGCATGTACTTTGCTCAAGAGCTTCAAATGAAGCTCTCGCAAAAGTGCAGTCAAGAAGACTTTTCATGCTCTGGCTGTTTCTTTCCCATTCACTCCTTGCATATATGCTCACTCACTATCTCTCGGTGACATTGTCCGAGTAGGTCAATTGAGTCATCAGCTGATTCACAATCAACCAATAGCACAGTGACACACCTTCTGTCAGCCTATCATCTTACTGCTCCTCATTTTTTAATATGGTTCTTTCTCTGCTGTAGTTCTTTCTTGCTGCAGTTGTAGTCTTCATGGATTCATCAGCCTCATCCGCCTCATCAGCCTCAGAGTCATCAGCCACCACCACCACCAGTGTCTGTACTCCATGGAGGGAATTATCCTGCTGCTGCTCAGGTGTCCCTCGATCACAAAATATCTCCTTCTGTTGTCCAAGCACCAAAGACCAAGCACTGCATTGCAACAGAACAGTAAACACTCCGGCTGGTGGGTGATGTAATGCAAGTTGCTCGTCTGAAAAACAATATTGTGGCCGACTGGTAGCAAATTATCTCCAACTACAGTTAAACAGTAAGCTAAAATATGCTTCTAAAAAACATTTCGGCCAAGAAATAGGCAATGCAGAAAAAGGGGTGGGTCCCTCTCAAAAAAGTTTGCTGGTACATTGCTACAAATACAAAGGTGCACCCTTCAGTTTTTATATAAATGAACAAAGCTATTGTGACAGCGTCTGCTTCACAGAGATCAAGTAGAAGTTTTGAATACTGTCAGTCCTTACTGACACACAGACGCACATCAGACTCTAAGAACACAACAGGAAAATACAGCTAGAGTCATGAAGTGGGATAGTCAACCCACTAATACTATAAACTAACACAAACATGACAATAACTAGCATAAACCATCATGTTCTGAACAGACACAATCATTTGAAACCTACATTGTTTAAATCTACGTTCACCTACTAACTGTCTTTGTCTTCATTGTCTTTGTTGGCACATTGCTACATTTCTTAGCATGTCACCGCCACTAACTGTCAATCAGTGGAGTACCATAAAGCCATTGGTGGGAATGTGTATCGTCCACAGCGCATGCATGCCTATGTGCATGAGATACAAACAATACCTGGTCCCATACTTAAAAACATTGCTCCATAGCACTCCTAGTGGTCACATTTTCAAAAAGGCACCGTTAGGTATTTAAGCAATTGTTCCAAAAATGACATTATGGGAATGGCAATGGGGATATGCCAGCATTTTGAACAAAGATTTTGAAGTCTGGTTTGGTACCTGATTCTGATCCAAGCACAGGGGCGTAACTTACAAGGGGAGACACGGAGGCCATGTCACCTGCACTTTTTCAGAAGGGACCCCTCCTCTTTTTACAGTCTGAAAACTAATGTTATTTTTAACAAAACAGGAGAAACCGTAAACTGTAGCACCACTTAGCGGCCGATCACACCTACAGATGGCGCTAGAAACGCAGACGCTTCAAAGATGTTTTAAATGCCTGAAACGCCCTTTCAATGAGCGCCCCTTATGAGGAGCGCCTGTAGACCGGGGTGTGCGTGCGCAACTGGGCAATCAAAACATTGAAAATGGACCCAAGACGGAGCTATTATGTTACTGGCACCTGACGCCCAAAAGTTGAGATTATTTCAACTTTCAGCATCTACAAACGTGCATCTAAAAAGACCCCAGAAAAACAATGTGTGTATAAAAAGACGCCAGAAAGACACTCGTCATAAAAATGCTTGAAAACCAGTCAGACGCACCGTATCATAGGGAATCAATAGTTTTGCTGGCATCTCGTTTCTAACGCTCCTTATAAGTGTGATTGCCCCATTAAGCACCCAGTTTCACTATTAAACTCCCTTTCACCTGTCCCCAGCAGCTCAGCAAAAACATAAGCAATGTCCAAACCCCCCGACTCACAAAAGACAGAAGAAATTTTTCCCAAAAAAAAGTGTCAGTGATGAGTGATGTTTGTAGACATAATCTATATTCATTAAGCTAATGTTATGAATATTCATAGTGAGATAATGTTCGAATATCAGTATCACTTTGTAAACATCTTCTAGCCTGAGTGTCAGACTGAAGCTCCCAGAACCTTCAGTCTGACATTGCCTCCATTGAAGGCGATTTACAAGGGGGAAGGAATTTGATTTTTCCCTAACCAATCAGTAGAGATAAACGACTCATCCAGAATCTGACGGCATTAGTATCCATGCATCGGGGGTGCCGAAAACAAGCGAGCATTGCCCGTTTAAAATGCCTCCATTGTTGTGCACGCCCAGCTGCATCGCCATTAAATCCAGTTTAGCAGCTTCCTTAATTTGGTCCTCCATTAACATGAGTAGTGGCGAAATACCTCGATAGCATCGTTAATGTGGTCTGTAGGATCTGTAGCAGTCGCCATTGTTGCTATCCTCACCAGTTACCCACCGACGTACAGCTTGACATCAGCGTGGCGCTAATTGGCTAATCGCTAGACCCGCCCCCACCCCCGGCGTTCATTGGTCCGTCCATCGCTTGGACGAGATAAATCGCAAATTCATTGCAGTATGCCAGAGCAGAGATGCAAGCCTACTAAGTTGAGTGGGCGGGGTCTATGGTCTGGAACCAGGCTAAACATCTTGAAGTTTGCCATAGAAAATGGGACGGAGTAGTAAAATAACACGTGCTTTGGACTGATCATTCCTCCATCCATCCATCCATTTATATCCGCTTATCCAGGGCCAGGTCACGGGGGCAGCAAGCCAAACTAAGCCCCCCAAATGTCCTTCTCCCCTGCGACACTTTCCGGCTCCATTCCCAGGCCAGATGAGATATGTAATCCCTCCGACATGTCCTGAGTCTGCCCCTGGGCCTCCTACCAGTGGGACATGCCTGGAACACCTGTAACTGGAGGCGCCCAGAAGGCATCCTGATCAGATGCCTGAACCACCACAAGTGACCCCTTTCGACGCGAAGGAGCAGCGGCTCTACTCTGGAGCCTGCTCTGGATTGATGGCTACAACATTACTGTAATGGTGTCTTGTAAACCAATGAGGGTTGCACACAATCCTCAGATTACACCATATCTGAAAAACTAAAGCCATTTTAAAGATTTGCGCCAAACAAACTGTGTCCCCTTCACCTTTGGAATCAAAGTACTATGCAACCTTTGAACATCTTCAACCATGAATTACCTTCATTTTAAAGAGTTACAAAACTACTTTAAGACTTTGTGTTTGTGTGCATGTGCGTTGTTATGTAAGCTCTGGCAATCAGTCACCGCTCTAATGTAGAGGGTTGCAACGTCATGAGAAAGGTCATGAGAATTCCCAGCATGCCTCTGATGGTGAGTCAACTGTAATGCTTGGGGGACTTCAGTGTCAGCGGGAATAAGGAGTCAAACTAAGTTCAATGAAAAAAGATACTGAATATTTTATCTGTACTATAATGCTATATACTGTAGATGAATGCAACAGCACAGTTGCACAAACTGCAAGTTGGTTAATATCAAACTAAAATGTAAAGTGCTTTAATTTAAAGTATATTAAATGTTACGTAATTATACAATGACAAATGTGAACATTTGGCACATTCATTTGCAACATTTATTTCACTGGAAGCACCCTCCTATTGTCCCTTGACGATGTTTTACAATGGCCATCCTCAAAGAATGGCGTGCAGTGGAATAGTTTCCCCCCTTGGTGCCTGTGTGTCTGCTGTCCAGTCAGTGCAGCTCAGGGGTGTGGTGAACAGGGATGGAGCAGTCTACAGGAGGAACAGAACAGACACTGGAGCAGTTCAGACAATGGCTTTGGCCTGCCTCTGCTATTTTGAGAGGCTCCTTCCACCTTTAGCTTCGCCCCAAACTGCACCCGCCTGTCTCTGCTCATTTTGGCTGTATCTTTTTGGTCTCGTGCGAGCAGGAGTCTAATCTAGATGAGAGGGTGAGTCATTCAGTGTGGATTGAAATAGCTTCCTGGATGCTGTTTCAGTCTCCCCGACCTGCTGCCATCTGAACAATGGGATGAGGAATGGCCAGTGAGGTCTAATGGGTCAGCAGTGAAATCAGATTTGCTTTAAGACAAATATTCCAGTCCCTAAGTAGAGTGTAGCACCAGTACCAGCACATGAATATGACATTTGTTTTCGTTTAATTGCATATGAACATATGGACTTACCCTTGTGTTTGAAAAGTATCGAAATCTTCAGCACGCCCACCAACTGTAACAGCGCCCTCAGCACAGGAAGCCCAGCCTTCCGATGACAGGAAGCAGCCCTCGCCATGGAGACAGCAGTCTGAGCTGGTGTCCTGCAGGTCAAATACAAGCACACACAACACACACGCAATGTGATGCCATCTATGGAAGAGGCAGGGACTTAGAAGTCTACGGGGCAAAAAAGAATCAGCGAACAGATGCACTAACGCTTCTCTGTTTATACAGACCATAACCTTTAACCACTGGAGAGCTCACACACACACTTTCACTCAACCCTGAGGTCAATGCAGCTCTTTAAATAGATAGGAAGCACAAAGAGTCTGTCAGTCCATGAGGAGGTGATGACCCAGTCTCTATCCTCTGCTGTCTCATTGTCTTTTGATCTCTCCTCCGTGAATCCCCACTTCTTTCCGTTATAGCCTACTTTAAGCTGATGCTACAGCGGCATGTGGGGCAGGACTGTTTTGAAAATATATCTGTCAGTATCATTAAAGGGGACCTATTTTGCTTTTTACTGAATATCTCTCATATATTATATTAGAATTAGGGCTGCCTCTTGAAAGTTGGAGGTTTGAGTCGTGAGTCGGAGACCTCTCAGTCGACTGCTAGTCACTATATCAGTGTAATATACTTTTGGGGACATTTCGTTCCCTGGATTTTGCTGCGGCGTGAGCAGTCTTGACTTTTACACCACTCTTTGCTACAAACCAACACATTATCAATCCAACCTTGTCACATATTGACGTTTGGTCATGGACTTTTCACGTTCAGATACGATGTGAGTGGTACCCTGGGTGTGTTGGTTGTTGATGTTCTGGGATGCCGTGTCAAGTTCTGCCTGTTACATAATGTCTTTTTCAAAATAAATGCACTACTTTGGTACAACATCTGGAATTTACGTTTTGTTTCCTTCAACAACAAACGCACATGGTTAAGTTTAGGAAAAAGACCAGGGTTTGGCTTTATAGGATGCGAATACCACTCTCCCAGGTGAATGTCAGTGTTTGTTGGACCCATCCACCACCACTCACGCTACACTGTAAGGACTATCGCCACCTTAACTTTGTTGTTGTTGTTCTTGTCCCACCGCGTTCCCCCCGACACTGTCAGACGCCAGTAAACTACAACTGTGTATGATGCCGACGATAAAGGATGGCTTTTTTTTGTTGGTATCTGAAGCCGCAAGTCACTGCGCAAACACCAGATTTTGACGACTTCGTAGTGAGACTGGGTTGTACAGTAAGCTGCGGATGCAATCCAGCAGCACAGAGGAGAAACTTTCCACTGTAAGGCTCCCAGATAACATTATCTTCTCTCTTCTGCATGGAAGTGGTGAATATCTATATCTAGTGTCAGAAAAAATGTTGCTGCACATTTCCGATCTGTCGTTAGTGCTGTTAGCTCATTTACTATAATATATGAATACCACTGTCACACTGAACGTCCTGCTGAGCCCCATTCAATCTTTAAAACTTAGCATGGAAAAAAACCCTGAAATGTCAAATAGTCATATTAAACAGCCAAATCTGATTTGACTGACAAAATTATGAGTCAGGTACAGCCCTAGTTACAATGTTGGATTTTCATATTGAACATGGCCAAGGTTTCAGTAGTAAGGCAAACACTGGAAAAGTAATCCCTGTTAGCAAAAACCTCAGAGAGAAAACCTGTTTTTAATGTTTTTTTCTACTTTGGCTACACAATGACATCATATCCTGACATGTTTGCTTTTTTTTCCACAGTAAAAAGTGCTGCTGTTCTCCAGCTGAATGTACATTGCTAAGGGGTCTGCCCATTGGTCCGACAGCCCATTGGTCCGACCATATTAAAACCATTGTTACGAAGTTCCCTTGTTCCGAAATCATCATGATGCCCTGTGGTTAAGGTCTGGTTAGGTTTAGGCACAAAAAACACTTGGTTAGGGTTAGGAAATGATCATGGTGTGAGTTAAAATGAAAAAGAAAGTGGCAAACACATAAGCTGTGAGCCTGCTTTGCCTCAAGCCTTTCCCAGCTGACCCAAGGAAACATAAACTTTGTTGTTAATTTCTCCCTGATTTCGGATCACATTCCTGCCGGAACATTTTCATGCTGCGCCTGACTTATTAATGTAATTTCTGTTTGTCATTGATGCTGGCTCTGTTCTTTTTCAGTGGGGTCTTTGCTGCTGCTATCCCTGCCTTAGGCTTTCCATGCAGGCACATGGAAGGGCAGGGAGGTTTGCTCTCTCCACCTTAGGCTTTCCACATAAGCGTGTGGAAGGGCAGAGATGTGTGCTCTCTTCACCTTAGGCTTTCCACGTAGTCACGCAGAAGTGCAAGAGGTGTGCTCTCTCCGCCTCAGACTTTCCTTGTTCCCACATGGAAGGGCAGAGAGGTGTGCTCTCACCACCTTAGGCTTTCCTTGTTTGGACATGGAGGGACAGAGATGTGTGCTCTCTCTGCCTTAAGGCTTTCCACATAAGCGCATGGAGGGGCAGAGAGGTTTGCTTTCTGTGTAGGCCTGAGGAAAGCTAGAGAGGCCCCAGAACAGAGCCATACCACCAAATATAATACTGCAAATGCAAATTGAGTCTTCTTTGACTAAAGTGTTCCTGACTGAATTATAATTATAGAGTTGTGAATGTATTTTTTTTTTTTTGTTTGTTTTTTGTTTTTCAAAAATATTCTTTCCACAGGTATTGGATGTTAGGGTAAATATGTTGTAGACTAGCAGGGGTAAACCATCCCTTCATGACAGCTTTTTTCTATTATCCTGAACTGATATAAACATGTAGAGCGCTGCTGAAAATAAAGATTCTGCAGTGAAACACTGCATAAAAAACAAAACTTTAACCCTGTGGCAGCCACAGTGATTTCTGGAGAATTTAATTCATGCTTCTCTCTGCTGCTGCCACTACTGCTGCGAGCAGATTTACCAACATAGCAAAAGTGATCACATGCAGGTGACATTAAGCCTCCAATTAGAGTATATCAGGGCATGAATAATGCAGACTATTGCTCTGTTATCAGTTTTGGTTCTATAAAATCGGTCCCATCTTGTCACTGACTGTAAACAAAACTTGCCTTCCTGTGAGGTCAGTGCTCTCCGCTAACATGTTTTACATCCATGTACTCATACAGTCAGTATGATACTCAAGGATCCGTGCTTCACACAAACAACTGGTGGGTGTGTGCGCATGTGTATCGTAACCTTTGTCCGGTGTTCATTCATCCACATTACACACATGGTTTCCTCCTGTGTGTTTATACTCTGGCTCCACACTGACCCAAACCTTACACACACTTTCCTCACACGCCCTCCAAGCCTCAACCAAAACATTCACCTCTGTCTCCTCACCTCCCTCCCGCTTCCACCAATCCTCCCCTTCCACCTTTCTACTCCCACACAAACAGCTGTGCATCCCTGTCAATAATGACGTCATCTGTGTTTTTTGAGTGTCTGAGGGATGTTTTGAGACCTACGCCATGTGACCACAGGTAGCTGTAGAAACAAGAGGATAGACTTTGATGTGGATGTGGAGGTGGATTTATTTAGGGATCCAATTAATCAAATAAGACCTTGCCTGACACCTTCATGTGCAGACACACGGGGTTAAAAAATACATTACAGTAACTGCACAAGCAAACAACAGGTTTAGAGGAGGTGAAAGTCTTTGTTATTGTGCAACACAGCCTATCAGGATGGAGCAATGAGGGGGAGTCTCAGGACAGTCTGAGGGAAGAAGGTCAATTGATTGAAACCCTTGGGTGAAAAACATGTGTCAGTGGGTGTGCTATGGTAAACACTGCAGAGAGCAACAGGTTGAGGATGTGAAGTGACAGATTTACACTGTTGCATCAGGTCAGAAAATATCACGTGATGTGTTTTTGCATCTGAGCTACAACTTCAGTGGATTGTCTTCTGCTCTTTTTATTTATGGAGGTCATCGAAACCAGAGGCTGCTCTCATGCACCGTTCGAAGGTACACCTACGAAAACTAATGCACCACAACTAGTATATAACACATAATCATGAGCCAGTAATCTGTATATAACTCATGTAACTGGGAAGGCTATGCTCATGTGACCAGTGCACCGACAGGAGCAAAGAAGGAAGTAGCATAAAGAATGTAAGTCCACGTAAGGAGGCAGGTTGAGATGGTGGATGGCACAACACAGGACTTTCCCCCTGGAGACCACAAAGAGAAAAAAAAGACAAGAAGTAGCCAAGCATTTAGTCATTTAGTCCTACTTCAACAAAAACCTCATAGGTCATCATGGAGCACAGGTGTGTGAGCCTCATTCTTGATCTGCGAACACTCCTATGCACATGTTTGCCTGGGTCCTGACAGTCCGGGGGAAGAGACAGAGGAAAGGCAAGGTGCTGATTGCTGTTTATTTCACATTTTATTTTATGTTATTCTTTGTAAATAGTTTCATCTATATTGAAGTAAATTGAGTCTGAGTTCTGAGTCCTAAACAGGTCATAATGTGCTCTTCACCAATTGTTATACTATTTCAACAACAGAGTAATGATATATTCAGTTCACAAAAATGCTTTTTAAAATTTGTAGTTTGTTGGAAGTTGGTGCATTGCCATCTGTAGTTTTTGAGCTGCAACTTTACCAAGTTGTTTTTGTATGTAGACAAACTTATCTTTGGTATCTATTTTCTAACTGGCGCTCAGTTATGTAACGTTACTTCCTCCTGGTTCTCTCATGCAAACTGATTAGATGCTGTTGGATTAGTGAGATCTGTAAAATCAAGTGTCTGACTTGAGTCCAAGTCATGAGACTTGCGTCCATACATCTGATTGCAACAATCTGCATGGAAGATAAAGCATGTTTGCCTGTGAGCAGATAAAAATTAAAATAATACATTAAAATAATACATCTTTATAGATCAATAATCATTCCCAAATCTTGTAATCTTGCCTTCCCCTCTCTAACTTTTCCTTTTATTCACTCACTCACACACACATATCCCATCATCACACACACCAGCACCATGCAGTGAAATATGAACCAAAACAGTCAAACACAGACAGCTTTGTTCATCTTGACGTCACACAGGAAAGCTGTGCACAGGCTGACTACACAGCGCCGAACCTCCGAGGCAGGAGACTGTGTTTAAACTGATTACACTGTGCAATATGGAAATGTCGGACGGAAATAGGAAATGCACAGCACATCCTCGCCGGTGATTTTCTGTTGCTAATGTGGTGTAACTGGCTACACTGACAGATTCTGTGTGTACTGCAAGCTGCTGATACTCTACATATGTCAAGAGTTTCTGCAGCAAAGTCAACCAGTGCATAAACAAGACTTAAAGCGCCTGAAAACTTGGTTTCAAACAGGAAGTATTTCTCTACAACATTAAACATTTATTACAGAAAAGCAACAATCAAAGTTAAAGCTACAGTTAGTAACTTTATAAAAACAACTTTTCGGGATATTTGCTGGAACTGTCACTTTATCCACACAGTATTACATGAGACAGATAGTCTGTGGAAAAAAAACATGTTACTCTTCCTTCTTCTAATGGCATTTGCCATTAGAAGAATGGCATTTGCTAGAATTTGCTCAGGGAAAACAGCCAATCAGAGTCGAGAATTCTCTAACGTAGCTGTCACTCATGTCAGTCACTGCTTGTGAACAGCAGTCAAACTCTGAAACTAGGCAGCGGTGATCAAATATGAATCAAGATTCTGTTACTGCATTGTCTATTTCTCACTTGACATGTGTTCAGGAACATATTCTAGTGTACTGTTTAACTGTAAAATGAGAAAGTTTGCTCCACAGTAGGTGGTGCTCTGTTTCCAATAGGGCGGTCACAAACTTTCTTATTTTACAGCTAATCTTAGGTCATATCTGATCATCGCTGCCTAGTTTGACAGTTTGACCACAGTTCATAAGCAGTGATTAACATGATTGACCCCAGAGACCCTAAATACGCTCTGCTCTCCAACAATTCATCCATTCATTCATTTTCATCCGCTTATCCGGGGCCGGGTCATGGGGGCAGCAGGCCAAGCAAAGCACCCTAGATGTCCTAACGCTTTCCAGCTCCTCCTGGGGGAGGCCGAGGCGTTCCAAGGCCAGATGAGATATGTAATCCCTCCAGCATGTTCTGGGTCTGCCCCAGGGCCTCCTACCAGTGGGACGTGCCTGGAACACCTCTAACGTAAGGCTCCCAGGAGGCATCCTGATCAGATGCCTGGACCACATCAACTGACCCCTTTTGACGCGAAGGAGTAGCGGCTCTACTCTGAGCTCCCTCTGGATGTCTTTGCTCCTCACCCACTGCTCTGGCTATGTGGCACTATAAATAACTGAGCGGTTTAAATATTCCAGTAGCGCTCCTAATGAACAGTCCAGTTTCAAAAATAAAAAATTTATTGGTGGCTGCAGATGTTTTAATTGTGGCAGCCCACCACAAATAAATTAATGAGTGGGGAAACTCTGCTTACTGCCTCCATGATCTCTGGTGGTATAAAACCTGCACAAATGCAGAAAAAATGAACACAGAGTATGAACAGAAGACTCCATCTGTGTCAGTAAACACATCTAACATTAAGCATCAATGAACCATTGCAAGTTCAGAGTGACAGACATAGTATAAAGAGTGGAAAAGTCCACTGACGTGGATTCGTCCAATAAGCAAAGGACTTTGACCCTGGAGATGGGTGTTTGTGTCCTGTGTGAAACTAAAAGTTAACGATAAGTTATTTTGTCGTTAGTCATGTCAGTCAACACACATTAACACTAATCAAGTAACTTTTTGCCCCCAAAAGCATTTTAGCAGCTGGATGCGCCTTTTTGTAATTGTTTTTAATGAGAATGAAGCTTTTCTGCTCGCTGTTTTTGCATTGCTATGTGCCTCGCATGTCTGCGCTCTAGGCGCCTGGTGTTTTGCCAGAGCGCTCTGAACTCAGAGCAGAGAAGCACCCCACGTCATCTCTTTTTCGTCATCTTTTTTCCCCATTGTCCAATCAGATGATTTGAGAGACGGGCCTTCTGTGGTGGTCTCAACAGCAAGTTTACAGTTGGTAAACAATGGAGGAGAAAATGGTGGTAGTGGTTGCTGGATACCCAAAAGTATACAGCCTGACGATAGACAGCAGGTTGTCAAACTGCCCCTGAGTCATCCCAAAATACGCCTGGAAACTAGCCTGAGTGTCAGACTGAAGCTCCCAGAACCTTCAGTCTGACATGGCTTCCATTGAAGACGATTTACAAGGAGGAGGGAATTTGATTTTTTCCCTAACCAATCAGTAGAGATCAACGACTCACCCAGAATCTGACGTCATTAGTATCCATGCCTCGGGGGTGCCGAAAACAAGTGAGCATTACCCATTTAAAATGTTTCCGTCGTCGTGCACACCCAGCTGCATCGCCGTTAAATCCAGTTTAGCAGCTTCCTTAATTTGGTCCTCCATTAACGCGAGTAGTGGCGAAATACCTCGATAGCATCGTTAATGTGGTCTGTAGGATCTGTTGCGCTCGCCATTGTTGCTATCCTCACCAGTTACCCACCGTCGTACAGCTTGACATCAGCGTGGCGCTGATTGGCTAATCACTAGACCCCCGGCGTTCATTGGTCCGTCTAGCGTTTGGACGAGATAAATCGCAAATTCATTGCAGTATGCCAGACCAGAGATGCAAGCCTACTCAGTTGAGTGGGTGGGGTCTATGGTCTGGAACCAGGCTACCTGGAAACAGCCATCATGGAGGTGAAGCTCCTGGACCAACTGGTGGTACTCCCCGTGATCCACCCGCTTTTATAGGATCTCATGTACCCACACCGATCTCCGTTTCCCTGTGCCCAACAAACGATTTACTGACAGTCTCTCACCTTCAACCAGAGATACAGCAAGTACCTTCTGCCTGTTGAATTTAGTAATCAACTACTAATTACTGTATAAAGAAAAAAAATGGGAAGGTTATAGGTTGCCTGGAAACAATAAAAAGGCGCAGCAGATGTTTTTTTACTAGTAGTATTCAATTTTCTTTTAAAAAAAGGCAGTGCGCCTCGCGTTTTGCAACCTGCTAAACGTTTGCTGTGTGATCAGGGCCTTATTGCCTAAATCTAACCACCGACCCCTTGTTAGTCACATTAGTTAATTCACACAACTTACTGCTGACCCCTTCTGCATCAAGATATAAGGCAAAATGCTGCCCCTGGTGTCATTATAGTGACGCCTTGCGCTTCTACCCAAGCATCAAAATATGAGGAGTATAGAGATGAGATCATGTTGCAGTCTTGCCATTATGGGTGTTGAGATCAAGCTCTGGACCAGTGTTACGAGCGGCAGGCTGGCCAGCTGACTGAACATCATCCTCACCGTGCCACTAGCAGTAAAATGACATAGAGGTTTCATTTTCTCTGGCTTTGAAACCTCAGTATGAAGAATGTCACTAATATTACTGGTAGAAGGTGCCAAATATCAAATCAAAGCCTTGGAGGTCCTCCAAACTGCAAAATAAAGCTACAATGACAATCCAGTACAAACCAATCCAACTCTTATTAGTGATATTATTTAAAATACACTGGCTTTTGGTTGAGCCCTGTAGCGACCATTCTGAATGTCACAAAACCCATTGTTGACTAGATTGAGCTCAACTGAGAACTGTTGAAAAAAAACTGACGTTGATTCACATCCGTTACTCTTCTTTTCCTTTTTTACAACTCTTTTCTCAGAAGTGCCCAAGTATTCAGCTCACTCTTGTCTCTGTCTCTGCCACTTCCTTTCTCCCTGCCTGCCTTCCCCTTCCTCTCCTCATCTCCCCAGCTGGTCGCGTTGTATCCTGAGCACAGCATCCCAGTGGGCCAATAGATGGCTGGCCTACGGGTGTTGTGAGGCCCCGCTGTGCGTCTACACAGCCCTCTTTCTTTTTCTGTCTCTGTTAGATCATATTTCTCCCTCTCTTCTTCTCTTTATTTAAGCCCACAGTTGGTTTCAGTGGCACGGCTGACAGCACCCTAGGACAAGTGCTCTGCTTCCTTTTCAAGCGCTCCTCAAACAGAGGGTTACGCAATGCATGCACACACATGCACAGAGGACTAATGTATACACACACGCACACTTTAATACTTAATGCCAAATCATCCAATTAGCTGAGAAGTGGGAGAGGAGAGGAAAACATATGCTTAAGGTCTGCCAAGTTTACGTGGTTTTCCCTTATGAATGTTTCAGTTGAGTAGTTTGAGACATGAGAAGAAAAACTTTTTACCTCAAGACATGTTTGTAGCAGAATATTAATTTCCTTATTCAATGCTGCAGTAATCATCTCTTGATCCCTGAAATGTATGTTGTTGACTGAAACAGACCTCATTCATTTTCTGTAACTGCTTAGCCTGTTAGGGGTCGTGGGCAAGAGGCGAGGCAGGGTGCACCCTGGACAGGTCACCAGACCATCACAGGGCTGACACATAGAGACAGACAACCATTCACACTCACATTCACACCTACAGACAATTTAGGGTCACCAATTAACCTGCATGTCTTTGTACTGTGGGAGGAAGCTGGAGTACCCGGAGAATACTCAGTCTGACATGGAGAGAACATGTGAACTGCACACAGATGGGCTCCCCCACCCTGGAGTTTGAAACAGGAATCCTCTTACTGTGAGGCGACAATATATACTAACCACTGCACCACCCAGCCGCAATGCCGAAATTTTCAAACTTGTCTTTGGGTACATGGGACTGATGTTTTTATTTTATTTTTTTATGCGACCTGAAATTTCTAGAAACCAGCTGGTACCTGCGGTTATTCCACAGGCTAGTTAATAACATGTCGGGCAGGAAATCCAAAGTGTGGGATCATTTTGAGAAGGTGAAGGACGAACCCAAAGTGATATGTAAACTCATCTTCATTGGTCGACTACAAACATGACGTATCATCTGAAACATGGAAGTAGCTACATGCCCATTAGCCCACAGTGTCATTAACAGGCGGCTCGCTCAGTGTGTGACGTGCACTTGTAGATAAAATATAGGCCTATATTAATGAAGGTTCATTAGTACGGTTTTGTATTTCTCTGTAATGTAGCACAGTGTTAACAATGTTACTGATACTATTCTCCCTCACGCCTTCAACTCAAACCATTGTGTTGCCCCGCCCAAAATATATCATTTAATAATTAAATTAATATCGTAAACATGCGGGCAGCTAGTCTTCGCCTTAAAAATGTCAGAGTTGTATTGTTAGATATTTGCCCAAAGTATGCCGAAACCAGATTTCAAGACACCAGACCAATCAGAACAATTTTTTCTTTCAGATTTTACTAGTGATTCCTCTTGTGAGGAACTGGGTCTCACAGAGAATGAATTCAGTTATAAGATAAGATCACTACTCGAACGCAAACAAAAGGCACAATATTTCTGACTCTGGTAAAGTGGGAAAACTCAAAACTGAACCATCCCATTAAAACGCCTTTACAGAGTTTTGTATTCACGGCATAATAAACTTCTGTTGTTTTGGCTTTACCAAATATCCTGTGAGTAGAGAACTGGTGGGACGCTTTACGTAACAGGAAAACCAGCTTTGATCCTATCAGGATTTACACTCCAGCCAACGAGCATGGAACACAAAAAGGCTCATTGTCCGCCCACGAAGCTGTCGCATTTTGTGACGGCATACGGCTAATTAGTAAAATTAAGTCACATCATTTTAATTTCCCCTGGGAGTGTTTAGTTGCAGCTTGTGCACGGATGTGTGTGCGTTTGTAATAATGGACATGGACAAGGCCACCGCAGCAGAAGAATCCCCGGAAAGTGTCCCTTTCTCTCTGCACTGAGTCAGGAAATGCACTGAGACAAGGGCCTATTGTTGCTAAAAGCTTGAACAAGGCAGCGAGGAGTGTGTGTCAGTGTGCGTGTGGGGGGTCAATGCACTTTTGAAATAATAGTATTGAACTGAATTGGCCTTGCACTAACCTGATAGGTAAATATTAGGTGTTATGAAATGTTACGGCCTACATTCCAGGTCATGGAACTAATACACTATTAGATGCATCTATGCGTGAATGAATGGCTAAAAAAATAGATAAATGGACAATAATATGCAGGTTGGATATGTGGCTTGTAGTTATGGTCAGAATTCCTTTGTGTTTATTATCCATGTCACCGTTGACAAGGTATCAATGTTGTCAGAGGGAGGACTGGTTGTACTGTCGGTCATGGACAGGAAGCAAATGTAAACAGACGGAGAGGTCACATGGCGCCTTTTCTGTCATGTGCCAGGAAGGGTCGGACACTCTTTGTGTAGTTAGGCGTGTTTGATCTTTGTGGCTCCGTTCCCAGAGGTGGTGTGTCACCGGTTAACCAATGAAATTGCAGGAAAGGGTGCAAGCCTCAAAAACAAAAGATGAGTACTTTGAAGAAACCTGTGTACAAGCAGAGGTAGCATGCACAAAAAAGGGAGGTGGGGTAAAGTGGGTGGGATACCTGAGTTAGGACAAACAGCAGGAAGAGGTGAAACTGATGGAAAATCCTTGTGGGTGATCTTTAGCACATCTACACTACTACAATCAATAGATAAACAAGTAATAATAATAATAATGTATTTTATTTATAGGTGCCTTTCAAAGCACTCGAGGACACCTTACAAGACACGGTTAAAAAAAACAAGCAGCAATGTATGCACAGATCAGGTAAACAAAATATTAGGTATAAAATCATCATCATGAAGTCATCATCAGTGCAAGTCGCCATATGTGTGTCACTGTTAAATCAGACCGAATATGTCAGCTTGAAAAGGTTGGTTTTCTGACAGATTTGAAAGTGGAAAGGGAGTCAATACCTGTGTCTCTATTCAGAGTCTGCAGCCTTTAAAGGACATGGCCTTCGCGGTCTACGTCAGCCAAGTCCTTTGAAGACCGATTTCCTGGTTGCATAACCAGTTGTTCTCGGTATTCCTGTTACCTAGCAACGAGCTGCGCTTGACGAAAGAAGGAGTAAGCTAGTAAATTAGTTAGCCCTAAATCATGGACCCAGAGATTGTTATATTTACTTTTTTAATTTAATACTTGAGGAGATGATTCACCACCTGAGACCGCCTTTTGATATATTTCAGGCTGATGGACTGTTTTCATGTAAACTTATTAAATTCAGATTGTTTAAGCTGTGTGCTTTTAGTTGTTAACATTAATGGTAATGTTAACAGCAGTTAACCGTTAGCTTGTTAACAACTGTTAGTTACTTATCATTACTGGTGCGCAATGCATCTTGGGATAGGCTAGGCCATGAAGGATTCATCCGTTGCATCCTCCAAATTCTGGCAAAGAAGGCTCTATTTCTCGGCATTTGAAGGAGCCTTCAAAATGAGACAGCCTTGGTTGCGCCGATGTGATGCAACTGGTCTGCAAATACGGCCTTCGAAGGCCCCTGAATCGTGACACAGCTATTATTGCGAATGTCGTGGGGGAGAGAGTTCTAGAGCCAGGGGGTCAAACATCCGAAAGCTCTAGAATCCATGGCAGTCAAGTGGGCAGATGGTGATGTGAGCTGGATTGCAGAGGAGGACCTAAGAGTACGAGAGGGTATGTAGATATAAAGGAGTTCAGACAGGTAAGAAGGGGCTTGATTATGAAAGACCTTGAAGGTGTAAAGCAGAATCTTGAAGGCAATACAACATTTAACAGGAAGCCAGTGAAGTTGCTGGAGAACCGACACATTCTCACTCTGACCTCATCACATATTAACGTTTTGGTCATGGATTTTCCCCGTCCACATAGGACATGCAAGGTACCCTGGGTGTGTTGGCTGTTAACGTTCTGGGACACTGTGTCAAGTTCTCTTCTTTTAAGATACACTTTTTACACGTTTTCACAGGATATGTACAGTTTGCATGCAGTCTCTTTCAAACACCTTACGTCGGTACATCAAAATGTTTATTCTTCTTCAACAACAAACTCACGTGGTTAGGTTTAGGCAACAAAAACGCGGTTAGGTTTAGGAAAAAATAACAGCGTTTGGCTTATGAACCCATCCGTCTACCCCACTTGGACTTTCGCCACCTTAACTTTTGTTCTTGTCCCAATGCGTCTCTCCCTGATGCCACGGGGGGGTCATTTAACTAATGGTGACTGGTCATGTATCATGGCGAAGTTAAAGGATGCATTTTTTCGTTGATTTCTGACACTGCAAATCACTGCCCAAGCGTCGGATTTTGATGACTTCAGAGTTAGACTGGGCTCGCAGAACAGGACTGATATGATCTATGGAGGGGGTTCTAGTAATGATACAGGCAGCTGAATTCTGGACCAACTGGAGTTTATAACGACACTTGAGAGTTGCAATAATCATTACGAGATGTAACCAAAGAATGAGCTAGGATATCAGCACTCTGAGGTGTAAGTGACAGGCAAAGACATTCGATATTTCGTAGATGAAAGTATGCAGACTGAGTAACATTATTAATGTGGGCCTAAAGGGACAGTGCACTGTCCAGGATGATACCCAGACTCTTAACCTGATGGGGCAGACAGACTTTGGAGTCTGTGGTCAGAGAGAAACTGTGGTTTAGCCATAATAGTAAAGTTATACAAGGTTTGTGACATAGTTATATCCTGCAGCATATACCAGTTTAAAGTTGGATCACATAAGCAGAACTATACAGTCATATAAATATCTGCTCTCTATGAATATATGAATTTCATAAAAGGTTCATGCTGAATCAGCAGATGGAGCTCCAGGAGGAATCACTGGTTAGAGTAAAAATGTGAGATATGAGTTTCCAAAAATGTTCTCAACTGTTTGAAGCTTGTGTCATGTACTTGATTATAGTGCCTAGAAATATCTCTTTGTGTGAATCATTGCCATAATGTGAGGCCCGTTGGAAGATATGTGTATTATGGAATCGGTTACTTGATACGAATGCAGGAAGTTCTTGGTTCTTGGTCGAAAGATATTTGCATTGATTTGATTTTTTTGAGTGTGTGTTTGTTTTTGGCTTTTTGCCTTCATTTGTTAGGACAGCTGCAGACTGAAACAGTGAAAGAGAGGGCATGACACACAGCAAAGGGTCATTGGTTGGAAGTGAACCTGCAGCCGCTGCTGCTGCAAGAACATAACCTTGATACATCGGACGCCAACTCTACCAAGTGAGATACTGGGCGCCCCACAACTTTCGATTTTAATGTGAGTTTTATAATGAATTGCTCAGTAGTGGTTTGTTTGGAGAAACTGTTTGCCAAGGACAAAGGGCAGCAGGTTGACAATATATGAGTAAAAATCGGCCGCAAGTGACTCGCAAACATGTCGCAAAAGCTTGTGGGAAAAAAAACACACTTTTTTTTTTAAGTGCATGGAATTTCCAGCACAAAGCTTTTATTTCAAAATCCCATTTCCTACTGTAGAGTGAGTGAATAACAGACAGCTACTTGACTCAATGACATGTCCAAACATGCTTATGACACTGAATATAATAAACTGTGTGGACCTTGAACTAATGACTAAAGAGAAATCTGGACCCTGTGGCTGGACCATTTACGAATTGCTGGTTTAAACGATACAGAAAATGAATTCCATTTGTTTTCTACTGTTCTTTTTTGTAGGGAACTGTGCAGTGCTTTGTTTAGTAAGATAAAAACAGATATTGATTTTGTATGGAAGATGCACAAAGACTGAGGTGGCTGTTTATATATGAAACATATAAATTAGCCAGTTGTCTGCAGAAAGCCTGGGAGAACAGAAAAAAAAGGTCTTTATCGAGATCATCCATAGATATTAAATAGTTCTTCATGTGAACAGTTCATTTGGGATATTGGTTTGTTTTGTTTTGAGTTTGTGTTTCTTTTCTTTTTCTTTCCTACAATCTTTGTATATGCAAAACTGCAAGATGTTTTTCAAATACTGATGTCTTGCAATTCCTTGTGGGGCGGGCCAAATGTTTGGAATGACACATAAATAAATAAAAAATGAATATGAATAAACTAAAATATAATGAAGTGTAGCTTTAAGGACATTTTTTAAAAGATTTTTTTACTGTTTGTTCATTACTATATCTCCCCCTGTGAAACATAGGTGACATTAATTTAAAATAATATATGGTATGTAAACAGATAATGAAAGCTTGCCAGTGTAACAATTACAATTAATATGAGGTATTTATGATATTCATAAATGACATAAGTACTTTGTCACACTACTTGACAACTAGGGTTGTAGCAGTATTCAGGTTTTAAGGTATAACATGATATTAAGGGTGCCCTCACACCTGCCCTGTTTGGTTTCGGACTCAAGTTCATTTGCCCCCTCAGTGCGGTTCGTTTGGGTGCACCAAAACAGCCAGAATGAGACCTTCTTGAAGAGGTGGCCTCGGTCTGGTTACAAACAAACTCAGTTCGGTTCATTTGTGGTGAGAACGTGTTCCAGCCTCGATCTGAACCAACTGCAGTCACATTACGCATTGTTTGTGTTAAATATGAGCATGTTACTTCACAGCCTTATTGTGGCAGCAAATTTGTATTCACCCTTTCAAATCAAAAAGGTGGCATTCATTTATTAAGATGATCGTACTGAGCAAAACTGCCTCAGAGCCACAGAGTTTATTTTCTGCAATAATCCAAAATACAATGGAAAAATCCCACTGGCTCATTTCAAGGGAACCAGGGTGGCGCTAACTTCTGAGCTGGTCTACAAAGAAGCATCATCCTTGCACGACTCTACATGAACCACAACAGGTCAAACTGAAACCTAACCTCACGTTGCCAGCTTGTTAACAATAGCTGTGGGGTTGTGCAATGATTGCCGCACTTCCTTTGTTTCATCAATGGAGCCTTTATTTTCCTGGAAAATCTTACCTTGTGGCAGACAGGAATTGCATTGTGAAAGAGAGGCTTATAGGGAACCAGTCTGAACTCTAAATATATGCCATTCTGTGTGTCTTCACACAGACTGTATACGCTTGCCGGACACTTCATTAGGTACACCTGTTCACATGCTCGTTAATGCAAATCCTAATCAGTTACTCACATGGCAGCAACTCAATGCATTTAGGCATGTAGACATGGTCAAGACGACCTGCTCAAGTTCAAACTGAGCATCAGAATGTGGAAGAAAGGTGATTTAAGAGACTTTGAACATGGCATGGTTGTTGGTGCCAGACAGGCTGGTCGGAATATTTCAGAAACTGCTGATCTACTGGGATTTTCACACACAACCATCTCTAGGGTTTACAGAGGATGGTCCGAAGACAAGAACATATCCTGTGAGCTGCAGTTCTCTGTGTGAAAATGCCTTGTTGATGCCAGAGGTCAGAGGAGAATGGCCAGACTGGTTCAAGATGATAGAAAGGCAACAGGAAGTCAAATAACCACTGGTTACAACCAAGGTCTGCAGAAGACCATCTCTGAACCAACAACACGTCCAACCTTGAAGCAGATGGGCTACAGCAGCAGAAGACCACACCAGGTGCCACTCCTGTCAGCTAACAACAGGAAACTGAGGCTACAGTTCACACAGGCTCACCAAAACTGGACAATAGAAGATTGGAAAAACATTGCCTGGTCTGATGAGTCTGGATTTCTGCTGCCACATTCAGATGGTAGGGTCAGAATTTGGCGTCATGGATCCATCCTGCCTTGTATCAACAGTTCAGGCTGGTGGTGGTGGTGTAATGGTGTGGGGATGTTTTCTTGGCACACTTTGGGCCCCTTAGTACCAACTGAGCATGGTTTAAACACCACAGCCTACCTGAGTATTGTTGCTGACCGTGTCCATCCCTTTATGACCACAGTGTACCCATCTTCTGATGGCTACTTCCAGCAGGATAACGCACCATGTCACAAAGCTCAGATCATCTCAAACTGGTTTCTTGAACATGACAATGAGTTCACTGTACTCTAATGGCCTCCACAGTCACCAGATCTCAATCCAGCAGAGCACCTTTGGGATGTGGTGGAATGATTCTCATTATGGATGTGCAGCTGACAAATCTGCAGCAACTGTGTGATGCTATCATGTCAATATGGACCTAAATCTCTAAGGAATGTTTCCAGCACCTTTTTAAATCTATGACGCCAAGAATTAAGGCAGTTCTAAAGGCAAAAGGTGGCAAGGTGTACCTTATAAAGTGTAGATACACAACTCCTTTTTCAATTCACCTCACACTCTACCACTGTAGGTGGGAGGACAGAGAAGAGGCTCAGGCTATAAACTGAAACGTGAGTGATGCAAAGTTTTTCTAAAACACTGGCTAGGAGGAAAGGTTTGTTTCATTCTTGTATCTATATTCATATTTCTGTGTATGAGAGTGTGCATACAAATGCTTACCTGGACAATAGCCTGAGGAATCAGAGGCCAAACTGGGCCATCTGGTCCTACAGCCTGGAACTGACCAGTCAGCATTAAATAGGCAACTCTCCCTCTCCCTCTCTCTGTGTTTCTCTACCTCTCACTCTCTTATGCACACACATATCCACCCATGCACTGACAGACAGGCCTCGGCTCTGTGCGGTCTCAGCGGAACTCTGATGGCCTTTGTGAGGCAGCCATGCTGGAGGCGACAGGCCGCGCACACTGTTCCACCATGACATGTTGGCCTCGTTATTTCTCCTTTCAGGGGAGGATTTGGTGTCATCCTTCACCCTCTGCGTGGAAAATCAACCCTCATGTGCCTTTTTTTTCCCAGCGAGACATTAAGGCCATGAGGTGTACTTTTAAAGAATCTATTGTAGAGAATATGAATCCATATTTATTTATCGGTATGCAACAGATTGAGACTGTGTGAGGCTGAATGTCTTTTCTGGTGAAGAAATTTGGCTTGGATCTGAGTGATATGATTTATATGATTTGGTTGCACCAGTTAGTCAGTGCTCGAAGTGGAGAAAAATATGTGCCAGTGCTCCCTTCAATCACATATTGGAGTGTGTAGCCATGACAGACAATTCATGAGTCAGTTTTCTAGTTGTAGATGAACGGCACAAACAAGGTTACTTAAAAGAACCGGTAGGCTCATCACTAGCAGTGGCAGAAGCCGCAGGTGGTTTTGCTGATGCTAACGTTACATTAACAGGCTCTTAGCTGCTAGGAGTGGCACTTAACGTTAGCTTGCTGCTCCCTGCCTGCATTTAGTAACATATGATTTTACTCTCAAAGCTCTGTTGTGTCATCTTCCGATTGTTCCAGTTCTCTTTGTGTTGCTGCTTTGGTGCCAGGCCAACTTTATTGTGGTGTAATGTCAGACTAACTGCCAACCTAGAAAAGTAAGCAGGCAAGAACAGTAACAGGTGAGCGTCTCACAGTGCACCCTAAGTAGCCAACGTGGCACCCTTAGTTGGTAATGCAGATTATTTGAGGCCATTATGAATTGCCCAGAGAACCTGATTTGGAGAGGGCCAACTTGGTCTCACCCCGAACTTGTCAAATACTGACACTTGGTCAGTGGCCCTCGGCATCAGATAGTGACGCACTTGGCGGCAGCATTTTTTGATGCTCTGAGTAACTGCCATGTTATAAAGAGCGAGAGACTCTGCATAGGGTGGGCGAGAGCAGAAATGGATGGGTCAAACAAACTTGTAATGAGCATAAATTGACCTCCCATCCCTGTGCATCTTAAATTGACACTGGAGGAGTACCAGAGCGCCATAGATTGACATAGGTCAAGGTGAGGTGTTGAGAGGGCAGAAAAGAGTGCCTGCAGCTCATGAGAAGAAACACAAGAAAAAGTCATGGTACACCAAAGGGTAAAATGTCGATGTGCTGGTGCTCTGACAAATACAGCTACCACTCAGAATGACCTACAAACACAAACCCTGCATTCACAGTGCATTAAAAGGCAAAAACATTTATAGAACTAGTAGGCAAAAACATTTATAGAACTAGTAGTCCATTCTGATAGATCTATTACTACTGGTAGGTCATTCTAAACAGCCATTGAGTACCGGCCCACTGCGAGCACTCCAGCTATTCATAAATCCATGACTCAGTTTATGTATTAATTCCTTCCTTCAGTATGTTCTTAGTAGCTACTAGTTCGCTTCAAGCCAGTGATTTGATTTGATTGGTAGGACTGTCCAATGAAAAGCAATCAGTCATGTCAAAAGGAAGTTACTGTACCAGCACAAGCTGCTGCATCAACTTCCAAAATTACAGTTTCAGGCAGCCAGACGCTAAATAAAAATCAACTGCCAATTTTTTGCAAATGTTGGTGTGACTTCGTTGTGTAAACACATGGAGTGTTTCAGAGTTATGTTCAAATCAGTGTAGAATGAGCAGGAAGTATCAAATCATGCTAACTTATTAGGGTCATTTTGCAAAACATTTTGTAATGTTAGTGCTTTTATTTCTTTAATGTTATTTAATGTTTGTGGTTTACAGCATTGTTGAAAGTGTCGGGTCAGCTGCTTCAAACATATTTTGTATTGGCTATTCTCTTGCTCCTCTTCTCAACAGGTCAAGTGTTAGCAAGCTAACGTCAGCTTTGTCAGATGGTTCATTTGCTGTGACTAAGGAACAGGTCATTTGAAGTGGACTTACCTGGCTTGAATAGACATTTATGGTGATATGTGGATTCACCAGCTTCTGGCTGAGTTTTCAACAGCAGTTTTCTCAAAAATGAGCAACAAGCAAATACTTAGTAAAAGACAGGAAGCTGCAATAACGAGCAGCCCCCTCTGATGGCCAAAAAAAGCATAACATGTTTGAGGCATCAACCGGTAGGCTCTGCTTCCAGGTCTGTCTGCCACGTAAAATATCATTTCACACTGCAGTCTGTTTTTATTGCACAGTTAAAAATGGGGGCATTTCTGGGGGCAGCTTTAGCTGAGAACAGGCCACTAAAAACAGGGACTAACTCCAGAAAACAAGGACGTCTGGTCATCTTATGGTGCTGACACACCAAACCGACAGCAAAGAACTAGCAGCGACGGAAGCCAACTGTTGCGTCGTCTACGTCACCTCACATCATCCTGTGTCAGTTGCATTTGAACACACTACAAAGACTACATCCGACTGCCAAGTGGCACGAACGTTCTGCGCCTGCGTGAGAGAGAGCAGAGTGAGAGAGTGGTACATCCTGTCTGTGCAGCCGAGCACCGCAGCACCTCCACGGACTATTACATCCAGACGGTCCCGGTGTTTCCTCCGCAGGCTCCACTTCACCCAGCTGCCCAATAAACCTGCTGCTTCTTCCCACTTTAACCTGAATAACAAACCAGGGCTCGGTTGGATCCAAACGGAGAGCCTGGGCTAGCTCAATCGGCCGAAAAGCCGCTGACGCCTAAGTGCCGACGGTACGGGACACACCGCAAAAACTAGGGCGACAGACACTCACTGATGACCCGACTTTGGTCGACGGCCAACCGTCAGCTTGGTGTGTCAGGGCCTTTAGACAAAGTTACCTAGTTAGTGCCCAATTCAATCAGTCAGTCTGCACCATAGTTTATTATTGTACAACAGTTACCATGGTCAGAATACGCAAAACAGGAATTGTCCCCATTTTTTCGTCTCATAGAACACTGGATATTTTAATGATGTAATGACTGCCAAACTGTGAATATCCCCACTTTTGAATTCAGAAAATCTGGTCACCTAAAGATACCGTGCGGTTAGTGAGAGTAAATCTTTGGTAACAACCCATCTCTCTATATAAGAACTAGTTTTTATGGTTAAACCATTACGATTTAATTTTGGAGGCTAATTTTCACTTGCATGGTAGTACACTACTCCATACAAGCATACTTTTTTTGAAGATCTAGCAAATCTAAAAATCTCCACATTTATAAATAAGTCTGAAAGAAAGAAGAGTATTTTTAAGCATCTCATTATCTTTATTAACTGGCCAACTCTTGTACCTGGCATCTCTTCACCTTTGAAGATTAAGTGACTCCCAGTGTAAAGACCCCTGAACCAAATATACTCACCTGAAAGGTCAACTGTCTGCTTCCATTCAAACTCTTTAATTAAGGCTCAATAAATCCAGGCCGAGCAGTCACCTAGGGCCACAGTCTCAGTGCTGAACAGATCCGACTAGATTTGAAATGCAAAGATAAGAGATGCTGAATATAGAGATAATGATGGGAGGGTTAAATAATATTCTTTTATATTTGGCAGACAGTTGTTTGAGCTAACAAAGACAGTGCCCAGGAACAGTGGAGGCTATTATACCAGGCTTCAAAAGACTTTGAGAGGTTGTTAGGTCCACCTCCTCCACACACTACTTCAACCATTCATGGACAGTTACAAAAACACCAAAAGCATTACACAGAACAGGTTACTCACCACATGTATCAACATACAGGACCATAGTATGAATTGCACTTGAAGAACAAGGCATGGCATTTATCATAATGTCAAACATTGACTATGAGTTATCTAGGGCGTATCGTCCCACACTGAGCACGCACACACACACACTGACACAGTTCCACTCTAGATGAGTGATTACCTGCATGACGGCCTACATATAAAAGTGTCAACATGTTCGGTATTTCGTTCCCCGGTGTCAGATGAGAACTGTTAGGTAACCAAGAGAGAGGCAGCATCAGGCAGGTTGGCCTATAATGCTGGTGAACCCTCTCACTCTGCTGCCTACCTTGTGCCACTGTACTTCAGCAGGAGAGCGTCTAACATGAGCAAACACTGAGCAAACATTTTGATGTCGGTATGACAACCTGAATAGTTCAGACAAGGAACTTTCTTCCTTTAAAATGTCACTCTATAGAGAAATAATGAGGACAGAAGTGCTCATTGATGATCAGTGTCTCACTGAAAGGAATACTTCACGCACAAAATGACCATTTGTATCAATTACTTTATGCATGTTACCTTGAATTTGTGATGAAAAATGTTTTTTTGCTTGCCTCAATGGTGAAAATAGAATCCAAAAATGGCAAACTTACTCGATTAATTGACCTATGGCTAAGCCACGCCCCCCTCCACTCACTCGGACAAACTATCAAGATTCAGTGACCGGGCGCTATGGCAGGTCTCACAGTACACGGCATTTCGCAGGAGGCAACTGATGATTTCTGGGGACATAACGATCAGATGTCATTGAGAAGTAACCAAAAGGGCCTAAACTACGCATTGGAGGGATATATTCATCATTTTATTGTTGAGAAGGTCGATGAAAAGCTTAAATTACAAGCTAAAATGTACAGATCACAGTGTACGCTTGTGAACCGCATCTCATTGCCGTCGCCATCAAAGACAACAAGTTAAAGTGCCACTGAAGTTAAGGTTTTGGCTCAGAATATGAGAAAAGGATAATGGCCTTTTTACCATCTTTATCAAGAGTGTCTCTCCGTTAGTTTGGTGCTACAGTATTTACACTGAATCATTCAGCCTAACGTTTGCCATCCTTTGTTATCTCTGTGATTATTACAGATAAATTAATGAAGCTAAGCTCCAGAAGTTAACGTTAGCTTAACTAGAGCCCTTTGGACAACAGCTAACAATGATATACGATCACCAAAGAACAAAACTAGAACAAAATAGGCTCATGAACTCCCAGCAAACAAGGTGACATGATGAATAACGCAGCTAGGAGCTAACATTAGGCTAACTTTAGCTAACGTTAGATAGAGATGGGACTTAGCCATAGGTCAATTGGAGTACAAGGGGGCAACGTTCAATGTGTCCTTATAATACAGAAGAATAAGCATTGCAAGACTGACATCACATACTTAACATAAAGTTTTGTGGGTTCGGTTTAGGAAAAGAAACATGGTGACGACTTATCTTAAAGTTACTCAAAGTTCACACAGTTCCAAACACTGGTCTCCTGGGGAAAGTCCTGGAGGAAAGTCCTGTGTTTGCCACTCACCCAGCACCCCAACCATGTGGGTGTAACTGTAGCTGGAGCACATTCGTGACCCACCCTCTAGCTACGTGACTCACCCACTATACCTACCTGTCAGTCCACGGTCAGCCTCCTTTGCTCCTTGGCCTGGAAGTAAAAGTCCCGACAAAAGTGCTAACTTAGCATTTAGCTAGTTATGAAGTATTGTGTTAAAAGAGAGGTGGTTAGGGTCAGGGTAATGGGAAGGCCACATATCGTTACTTAAGCTGATGCTAAGTTAGCAATTAGCGAACATTAGTTAGCAATTAGTTAACGAGGCGCAGCTCCAACTAGAAAACAATGTTTTGTTGCATTGGATGTGCTGAATGTGCATATTAAGGCAGTCCAGGACCCATTACATTTATTACATTTGTCATCTATGTCTATTTAATTTGCATCATTTTCATGCTTGTTATATTTTACAAAACAATTGCTCTCTTTTTGTAACCGGAGTACAACAGGTTCACAGGACAGGTGTGTTATTTTTTCTGCACCAACCTGCATGCTAAGAATATCTAATCCCACTGCAACAACAGTCTTTGTATGATAAGGGCGTCAAAGATTTTCAAAATAGTAAAAGTATGTCAACAAGTCTTTGGTGTCCCTTCTTTTCTGGACTCTTCTAGTATTTCAGACTGAGCTTCACATCAGTAGACGCCCCTATGTAAACATCTTACGTTTCCACGCTGACCTGGTTTCCTTAGATTGTTTGTTTTGCTGTGGTTGACCCAAAGCTTTTGTGTCGTCTTGTGTCTGTTACACGATGCTATGTAAACCTGTCTTAGAGAAACAGCCTCAGTAAGGTGATGTCCTCTACACTACAAATTAGCAAACCGACAGCCTGTGCTCAGTGCCAAGGACTATAAGGAGGTCATTCCTCCTCAAGTGGTTCATTAGTTTTCCAGGCACCAAAGAGACGACAAAGGTAGGTATGACAGCGGAAGCACAAACGTCTTAAGAGCTCTGAGACATTTTCCTACTCATACCACCAGGACAACCCCACAGCTCAGTTTAATATCCTCAGAGCTTCCTGTACCTGTTTCTGTATGATGTTACTGAGAGAATGAGATACTAACTAGCTCTTCCTAAATGGGTTCGGAAAATTCCCACCGGTCAAATACAAGAAAGATAATGAGCAGGGAACCACTTCAAGATAGAGGACTATTTATTCAAGCGTGAATCATTGCTGCCTGGGGAGTGAATTGTAATGCCTGAAAGTGTGCTCGTATTCTATATCGCCATATTTAAACAACAGGCAGCATATTTTTCATATTCACCACAGTGTGCATCAGTAATGTTATTTTTGTCTGCTGCTTACTTTTCAGATTTCTCCAAAAGACAAACTATTACATAAGTCTTCCTTGAAATCGTTTCCAGGTACAATCCAACAGTCCCCTCCTATTCCCATCTTCTCTGTAATAAAACAGTGTCTTTTTTTAGTGTCACGCTGCTATCAAGAGCAAGAAAGGACTGGCAGCATTTCAAATGCAATATCAGACCCAGAACTTTGCACATTGTTGTCATAATTTCGTGACCCGGGGCTTCCTGACACGTGTTTGCACTGTGCTCTATTTTATACTGAACACAATAATCATCCCTTTGCTCTTTACTCTGTTTGTCCACGCTGATGTAATTTGGCTCGTAACATGCAGGACTGAAGAGCATCAACCACAAACAGGAAAAAGGGCTGCCGCACTTTAATTGTTTATAGCGTGGAAGTAAAAAGAGCCAAAGTCCTGCCCGACTTTATGACTCTGTTGAACTTGCTTCGCATGAGGCTTTGGCATTCATGCACTGTCATGCCAGTGTAGTTACTGAATGCAAAAAAAGTCTGGTTGAACCTGTACTAAAAATAACGACGAAGTATAAATTAACATAGCGCAGCGGTGGATAAAAGCCACATCTCTGGTTCCACTGAAAGATCCTGTGTCCCATGATGTATTTACACAATATGGATAAGTACACTGAAGATGTCTTCCCAGAGGTAATATGGGACTCTTTATTAGCCTTCAATACCGCTGAACAAAAATACAGTCCAGATGGCGTGACGCATAGTGCTGTAATTGATGTATCATCAGGATAAACACATCATTAGCTCAATTTGTCAAGAAGACTCGATCTAGGCCACCACGTTTTGGCAGCATCAGTGGTGATGTTGTTCAGTGTCATATCAGCCTTTGAGTCAAAATGTTACATTAGCATTTCAAAACTTCTTGTCACAAAGGAAGTTAAGTCCAAAGCAAAGAGAAAAAAAGCCAAATAACCAAAGAGAATTATCATTTAGCTCTGCAGTACCCCTCGGCTCTACAGACTGTTGTGATGTCTTTTAGATCATTGTTTTGGTTTTAAAAGCCTGAAACTTTACTGTTTTTTATTCAGCCTAACAGCTTTTATCAGTGTTGTGTCCAGTTGCAAAGTTTTTTGGGGAGCATGTCTATGTTCCCTCAGCCCGTTGTTCCCTCAACTCTATATTCCCTTAACCCCATATTCCCTCAACCCTATGTTCCTTCAGCCATGTGTTCCCTCAACCCTATATTCCCTCAACCCTGGTTTCTCAGCCCGATGCTTAATAGGCCCTATGTTCCCTCAACCTTATGTTCCCTCAGCCCTATGTTCCTTTAGCCCTATGGTAAATCAACCCTGTGTTCCAGCCCTATGTTTCCTAAACCCTATACTTAATCAACCCTATGGTGCCTTAGCCTTATGTTGCCTCAACCCTGTGTTCCCTTAACCCCTGTTTGTTTTTGTTTTGTTGTTGTTTTTGCTGTCTTGTGTTTCTCTGAGGTCTTTTTGTCGCTCTTTGTGGTCATTTTGAGTCTCCTCTGGTTGGTACATGCTAATTTGGGTGACATTTTGCACATGAAGGTCAGAGGATGCACAACTCCAAAGCAATTGACCCTTCACTAAGTCCCATCCCTGGAGGCAGACTGGCCAATCATAATGTAGCATCGGGCCGACTCAGACCAAGATCTGACAACAACACAGCTGTGCTCCATTGACTCTAATGCAGTCGTTTCAGATTTCCTTCATTTTCAGGCTGGAGGTCCGGGTGCTGGCAGCGGCATGGGGGTGAAGCCAAACACCGTTCATCTGCGCACACTGTGATGCCACACAGCTGGTTCAGTATCAGCAAAGTTTCCCTTTATATTCATTGTCTTGTGTGGCGATCAGCAGTGATGTGGTGGTTCACTTTCACACTGTGATCTGTAGCCTATAGTTCGGCTTTAGCTTCTAACTATCTTTGTCTTTTTAACCTGTTGTTGCTGCTGAGTCAGTTTGACATCCCGGATATATCCTTCAAACACAGACTGTAGACCCCTCTGTCTGCTTCATGCTGTGCTCCATGCTTACTCTGACAGCTTGTCAGACCATTACAAAGGGGCGAGGCTTAGCGAAAGGTCAAAATAAGCATGCAACTTTGTAAGGGAAGCTAATACCTGTATTTTAAACCTTGTTGCATGAGGCTCTAATAATGTTTTTGCATGTGAATTCAGTTGCAGACATTTTTCTGTGAGAAAAGAAAATGTGATGAAATGAAACATTCAAAGCCAACATTTCTACATTTGAAGATGCAAACCTGTTGCTGAATACAGGGTTGAAAAAATGTTTTGACCTCCTTAAGGTCTGCATAGGCAGCGCTATGTGACCAGATCAGAGAGCAATGTACAGAATGCAGAAGTCACAGATAGGTGTCTTACAGGCTTATAAAAAGACAGTGTGCAATGCAATAAAAATATTTGACATGACTGCTATTTATGAGCATCAGTTTCCAGTACCAGTGTTTCATCAGAGCAGCAGTGAATGTGGCCTTTTAACTCTGCAAAATTACTCACATAGTAGCTGAAATCAGTGCAATCTCTCTAATTAAATGAAAGGCTAATCACATTTCTAAATCATAAAAACATTAATAAGATAAATGCAGGGAATGATAGTTAATATCTGACTAATTACTGCTCATCTTCCCACCCATGTCCTTGTCATTTACCCTTGACAGTACCGTATTTGTCATTTTGCCTTTTCAGTCCAGTAAATTTCCTCCACCTAACAGAGACTTCCATGCAGCTGCCAACATTTAGCCTCCTGCAGCCAAGTAAGTGTCTCTTTCTCCACAGATACACGTGGGGTTTCTCATCTGAGTTTGCTTAACCTGCTTGAACTGCAGAATTTTCTCAGGACTCGGCTTCATCTCGGAGCTTATCTCCCACAGAACCCCCCCGGCCGCACTCTGTGGAAAATTCCCTGAACCTACAAATGTGACAGACGGCCTTGAGAGAGAGGGGAGCGGCGTGGTGTGAGAAGAAGAGGCTGGTTGTGAGAAAGAGCGAGCCCACTGCGACTGACACATGACATTCAAAAAGAGAGAAGAGAAAAAAGGAAAATGTCACGGCTAAGATAAAGGAAAGAGATGGAAGGAGTGGAAACCGCTGATTGCTGGTTTAGTCTCTACTTTGCTTCTCGTGAGACCAAGAAAAAAAAACGTTCTTTTTCTACGACCGAACCCGAAGCCTCTGATTTCAGATGTCACGCCAGACGAGGTTGTGTTAGTTTAAACGATACATGTAAACAAAGCTCTGCAAAATCTGGGACACAAGGAAACATAATTCCAGGTCATGTCAGGATTGGATTTTCTCAACCTTTCTCCATCTGGTGTTTTATTTCTCCTGTTATCTGTCGTCATCTCTCTCTCACACATATTCACATCCACTCTTTCCAAATAGGAGGTGTTCCCGCATGTGCATTAATGATTAAAATACATAAAAAGATAACATGTCAGACTTATTGCAGAAGCCAAAAGAAGAGAGGAAATGGCTGTTGGCTGTGACTGTTCCCTCCACATACATATCAATGAGAAGGCCCTCTGCAGGAGGCCTATCACATCCCTGCAGCCAGCATGAAAACAGATCCTTTATATATTCTGGCTGGCTAGATATTGCAGTTTCCTCGTCGTTACAAAATGGAAGGATGCTCTATTTTAATTTCTCCCTGTGCCCGATAAGTGAGGTGAAAGTTAAATGCTTTGGTTGGCTGAAACCACCGGTGGCGTCCTCAAAATCACGTACTGTACGGCGGGGCAGGACCTGCTTCAATGGACCTTTTCCTTCTCAATGAAATATCCACACGAGATGAAAGATAAATCGAGGAAAAAAGCCGGAAACAGAGGAAAATTAAATAAATGCTGACTTTGTTCCCATTCTGTTTGTAAGATTACGACTTAGTGTGTGTATGTGTGTGTGTGTGTGTGCTGTGTCACTACAGACCACCTAACCTGACTTTTGGGTGGTATCCATTTAATCGCACGCTATGTTCTTAGGAAGGCACAGGAGCAGGGGTGTGTATGTGAGTGCAATCACGCAGCGTGACATAGCACAATACCCAGTTCTTAGCCAAAACACAGAGGGTGGGACACACACACACACGGCTTCTGTGGTAAATGTCACATACACTTCACTGGTGGGACGTGATTTTACACACTTGTTCTACGGATAGGGCGCGTCCCTCGTGTACCCTCTTTTCCTAAACTGGCACAGGGGCTCAGATGGAGCAGACTGCACGCGTGCTCATATGGATGCATGATGAGCTGCACGCATTAAGTCCTAAACAGATGTTTAGTAAGGGGAGGAGACATTTTTAATCGAGGGCAAAGAGGGGAGGAAAACACACTGCTGGGGATGGTTGTAGCTGGCAGGTTTTGATCAATACATAAAAGCTTTTGGCTTTTTCTGGCTGTGAAGTCACTAAAGTTTAGTTACTTACAATTTAAAGATCCATACCTTTGTACAGAGACACATTGCATTCACTTAGGAAAAAAAGGTTCTGCTTAAGAAAAAAATTCTGCTGAGATACATATCCCAAAAATTTTCTGGGACCAAAAAAAAAGCTTTTTTCTGAATTTACAAGATTATTGTATAGATTAAGTTTTGAGAAAAGTTTTCTTCTGAAATAAAAAAAGCCATTTGTTCTGAACTAACAAGATATTTATCTCCAGGTTATGAGAAAAGTTTTCGTCACAATTTTTTTTTTCTCTAAGCTAACAAAATGATGTCAGAATTATGAGAATATTTTTCAGGAGAAAAAAATATTTGCCCCATTTTTCAAAATTAATGAGATTATCTCAGAATTCTGAAATTTTTTTTGATCCAAAACAAGTATTTGCCCTGTTTTTCTGAATTAATGGGAAAAAAAATCTGAACTTGATTTTTTTTTTTATTTAACAAGATTCTTATCTCAATTTTGAGAAAAGTTTATTAATTCAGAATTATGAGAAAGTTTTCCTTGCACAAAAATTTGCCATTTCTTCTAAACTAATGAGAATATTATGTTAGAAGTATAAGATTTTTTTCATAAGAAAGAATATATTTGCCCTGTTTTTCTAATTCAAAGAAAATATTATCTCCGAATTCTGAGAAGAAAAAAAATTGAATCCAAAAGAAATATTTGCCTAGCATATTCTGAATTAATGGGATTATTGTCTGTTAGCTAATTAATTAATGAGATAATTGTCTCAGAATTCAAATTAGATTTTTAAGTGAGTAAAAAATAGCCCTGTTATTCTAAATGAGTGAGATTATTATCTCAGATTTCTGAGAAAAGTGTTCATCAAAAAATACTGTCTTTTTCTTAATTAATGGGATTATTGTCTCAGAATTACGAGAAAAATTTTTACCTGAAAAATTATTTATTATATAAAAATGTATTTAAATTAATTGCTTTTTTTAACGAATAGATTATTAACTCATTGTAAGAAAAGATTACATTGGAAAGAAATCCTGCTTGTTTTTCTGAATTAACATGAACAAAAAAAATCCGGAATTATAATCTCGTCAATTCAAAATCAGTGCTGAATTTTTTTTCATGGAAACCTCTTAGAATTCTTGAGATAATAAGTTTGTTACTTCGAAAAAAACAGTATTATTTTTAATTTCTTCAAGTAAATGCAATATCCCTCCCTCAGGAAGAACTGTAATAACTTTAATCCCCTGATTTTCATTTAGCGCCATCATCGGGTTAAAGCTTGAACTTGTCTAATACTTACTAATAAAAACAAATTATTACTGATTACGTGCAAAACTAATGAACGTTTCCATCCACTTTGTTTTTAGTGCTAATTAGCAGATGTGACCATGCTACCTTCAGTCAGTTCACTCAACTTGCTGACATTCAGATTTCTCTCTCCAACCATCACATGGGACAGTTAGGCATTCATTCACCTTTCTTACATCAGCAGGTCAGACATGAAAACAAATCAATGTGTAACTTCCTTGAGTACATAAGGTCTGCATGACGTAAAACATCCTCTGACAGACTTTGACTGTGTCTGCAGCCATGAAGAAAAACACCACAACATATGTAAAGAACACGGCGTGCTGAAGAAAATGTAAAACTTTTCAAAGTGATTGTTAATCTGTCAGCAAACCTGTTGACTTCTGACCAACCCAGAATCCCTCATTCAGCTGTCGTTCACTGACACTGTGTCACAGGGTAAAAGATTGACTGCATTCCACAGACAACAATGGTGTAACTGGCAGTTTTAAAAACACACTGAACTACATGCGTCATTTATGTAAGGTGTTTTAATGTGGGACGACAGCTGTGTTACAACACAGCTGAAGAAATACCAGTACAGACGTTAGGTTGATTAGACAATGATTTGCTTTTTGGGTTAGGGTTAGCCCGAGGTGCATGCTGTACCGGTTCTCTATGTGTTCACCTTCACTATTAACGTTTTTTACTTTTCTTTTAGTATTATCATTGTTTGCATGATGTCTTTGCAGAGTTGCAGGCCTCATTCACCAATATCCTCCTAAGTTTTTTCGTAAATTTGATCTTAGAAAGGGTCCCAAGAAGTCTTCGTCAGATCCATGGAATGTTCTAAAGCTGCATAATTAGCACCTGTGTTCTTATTATATTGACTCGCTCTCATAAGTGCAGTACGTGCAAGTTGAGGCCAGGATAGCGTGAACACACAGAAATCAAAGAAGAGTTGCAAGAACTTACCCTGTGGCATCGGAATAAATGGAAAAATTATGGGGGAAATTCATGTAAATGCCCCTAAATTTAGAACAACAACTCTGAAAATATGTGAAAATTTTGGTGCACCAGTTGCTGAGTTGAAATCATATCTGCAGAAACATGGCGGACTAGCTGATGGTCATAAACTTTTCATTAATTCACATAATGCATGTATATTTTTTCCTCACATGTAATTTGTAATACGTTATTGGGTTGTAACCATTAGTTAGTAACCATTAGTTCCTGTCCATGCAGAGTGACCTAGATTAGTCTGCAAAGTCATCTGATAGCCATAGTCAGGAATATTTTAGCAGTGTGAAGGGACATTCAGGAGCAGCAACGAGTCAGGGACAACATGACTTCAGACTGTTATCAAGGTGTTTAAATGCTCTGAGCAATACAAGACAACACATCTGCTGTTTCCTCGAGGAACTACCACGACGGTGAGAAAAGAAAAATACTGGTGTGGACAGCAGAGGCACTTCAGCACCCCGGTGAGTCGTTCTTTATTGTGACACGTGCAGGAACTTGTTGTGGAGAATTTAGCGACTTGCCTGGCTTTCAAGCTGCACTTCACATGTAGCTACTGCTATCTGGTAGCGCCTGTTACATAACTACAACGACAGTTTGGCTTGGACATGAACAGACACAGTGACTGACATAATAATAATAATAATAATGATAAAAATAGGACAAGAACACTTTACAATGACGTCACACATGTCCTGAAAGACGATCAGCAATGACTGCTCTTGGATCAAGGTGTCTGTCATGTCTGTTGGCAAAGACATGGCAAGATTTTATGACTCCATAATCGCCTAATCTGACATAGTGACTTTTGGAACGGACAAACATACGCCCCGTCTCCACCAAACACTTTAAGTATGGTACCTTTGGAACCCAAAGTAACCCTTCAGACATGGTACCCAGACCCTAGTGTTTCCACTGCAAACAGTACTCTTAAATGTGGGCGGGGTTGTTGTCATTCACTGCTCCGTCCAGCACTCACTGTATTTCCTCATCACTGGTGACACAGATGGAAGTCTGCACCTCGTTCATCGTCCACAGAACGAGGCTGCACGCCGACATTTTCAGAACAAAATCAAACAGGCTGCAGTGAGAGTCTCTCTCCATGGGATACTTAAGAATAGCAGGTTTGTGCATTTAGTCCTTCTCAGGCAAGCTCAGGGGTTTAGTGTAGCCGTAGCCCACAGGAACAACGCTCCACGATGCTTTTTTTTTTTTTTTGCACGTGAAGATTAGAATATATGCAGCTCACGTAATCTGGTCAAAATTAATATATGTTTTTAAACATCTTAAGTTCTACTCATTACTGAAGTCTGTGTCATCAAAGAGAGACAGAAGAAAACAACTAAAGTGATGGCCAAAGTTGTCACAGTGAAATTTAAGGTGTGCTGATGGATTCACGTCGCCAACTCGTGCGTTGAGTAACATTACAAGTTATCGTTCCACCTTAAAAGTCTCCAGCAGTCGGCCCAGTGAATTAAGTTATTTTCTCTCTGACTCCAGCTGCTGCAAGAGGCATCAAAACATCCTTTCATTTTGTAGTTATAGTTTACTAATATAAAACTCTCCACAGTATGAACAGTGGTTACATGAGCCTCAAAACCAGCCACAACTCAGCCCTGAGCAGAGTGACCGTCCTCTACTGACCAATCAACAGACTGCAGTGTTCACAGCTCCACCTTTTAGTACCAGATCTGTGTGCTAGGAACCCCAACAGAGGGGGGAGCAAAAATGGGGACGGTACAGAACCGTTCCATTGGTACCATCCACAACTTTTCACAGTGGAAACAGAAAAAAAGCGGACCGAACTGAACTGTACCGTACTGCTCGGTGGAAACGGGGCTTTAGTATGTTATGAACCCTGCATAAGAACGGTTGGTGAATGAGACCTGCTGTTCGTCCCTGAACTGTCATGCAGGACACGACCCTGCAGTGTAAACTTTTAAAGGATGTTGGATTAAGCTCCTTTTCCTGCTTCACAAATTGTACTCTTGACTTCTTTGCTTGAAATGGGAAATAAATGAGTTCCTGCCTTATCTGGTTTGACCTTGTCTGGTCTGGACTTTTTCAGATTTGAAGCCCTAACACACGCATTACTCTGCCGCTGCACGGTCGAAGACAGTGGTTCAAAAATATTCAGCGGAGAACTCGTGAAAAAGGTGGGAATATGACAGTGTTTCATGCTGTGATACTGAACTTGACATTTCTACTGAAATTGGCTGTAATTCACTTGTGTTGTTCCACTGTGACTTCTCCTGACTTTTGTGTTCTATAAATGTGACTTAATTACAGGCTCTGGTAATCCGAGAGGGTGGGAACAGAAACTTATTGAAATTCCTGAGAGTTGCCGACAGAGGTTGATGAATGTCAAGATTAACTACAGAACTTTCTCCACATCTCTCTCTCCTTCCCTCCTCCCTCAGTGTTTGATGGTGACGGTCTTCACCTCGGTGAAGAAGTGGTACGAATCCTTCCCTCCCTCCCGCCCCACGCCAGAGTTCTTCATCCCTCCAAAGGGCAGGTTCAGATCTCTCACCAACCAGCAGTTGGTCCACACCAGACCCGCCTGTAACCGCTTGGCCACCCGGTGAACCTTCCCCACATCCTGCGACCACACTGTGGCCGCCAGACCGTAACGCACGCCGTTGCCCTTGGAGATGGCCTCGTCCTCTGTGTCGAAGGGGCTGATGCAGGTGACGGGGCCGAAGATCTCGTCCTGCATCACGCGGGAGCTGTCAGACACGCCTGAGATGACGGTGGCAGGCATGAAGTAGCCGCTGGCGTTGCGCTCAGGGAGGTCCAGCTGGTCAACCCCCTCGCCACAGTGGATGATGGCGCCTTCAGATTTGGCGAGTGCTACGAAGCTACGTACCTAATGATGAAGACAAAAAGGGATGTCAGCTAAAATTATATAGGGCAATCGTTATCTGTTCGTTCACAGTATTTATCTCATCACCTTCTCCAGGTGCTCTTTGCTGATGAGCGCCCCGTTGTTGTTGCCGGGGTCAGAGGGCACGCCTGTCGTCCACTTCTTAGCTGCAGCCACAAACTTTTCCAGGAATTCAGAGTAAATACTTCTCTCTACATAAATCCTGCTGGTGCACAGGCAGATTTCACCCTGAGAGAAGGAAACACAGAGAGTCTGAACTAAAGCATTGACTGTTCAGGACACTTTTCATGCAGCTGCCTGTGACCAAACACAGGCTGTGAGCTCCCCCATGTGGACAAACCATCTCACTGCACCCTCATTACACGGGGATGGAGGCACATCAGTTCTTCACACGGATCACAGCCTTCATCTCATTCACATTAAAGGGATAGTTCAGGTTTTTTTTAAGGTGGGTTGAATGGATTACTTATCCATAGACATTATATTACATACAGTAGTTGTCAGCCGGCAGGCTGGAGTCCAACATGGAAGCTAAGCAATGTACTGCTGATGAGTATCAGCAGCAAAACATATCTTAACTAGCTCTGGGCAATATGAAGATATTATGTCATTACCGAGATATGAGACTATATATTGCATAAATGGTGTTTTTTCCCTCGTGTTAACATCTGAATTACAGTAAAGTGATGTACTTACCAGACTTTATATTTGCTATAACACTTGCCTTGACACATTTTGTCGTTGCATCCAAATTATTGATGGTTATTGAAATATCTCATTGTGTTAATATTTTCTGATAATAATAAAATGAAATTTAAAAAAAGTAGTCATCCCTACAACTTTTTGCATCAGAGAGGATATTTTGTCACAAATACTATGTTTGATTTTGTCTCCCAGTCCAAGCATCTGAGAAGATTTGAAAATATTGTGATATAATTTCAGGACATATCGCCCAGCCCTAATTTTAACCACCTAAAATAAAGAGTCCCACCTAAAAAAAAAATCAAAATCAGTTTAAGTGTGTGTTATATTTGAGATATTTTCACTGCTTTACCATTCTGTCAGACAGTAATCTCCACTGAAAAACTTAGCAGTCATATCGCTCTCTTCAAAGCCAGACTGCATTGAAAAAAAAAACAGTAATTTTAGCTTGCTGAACAGAGGAGCTGCTGGTCTACCACTGCCACTTGTTTTGTTTGTCTTATTGTGTGACTGGCATTTAAAACAGTAGTTCAGATTCACCAAAGTCACACAATAACACAAAGAAACTAACTTATCGAGGCAGCTGTAGACCAGCAGCTCACATGCTCAGCAAGCTAAAATGTTTTTGTCAATGGAGTCTGGTGGCGTTGAAGAGAGCATAGATGGGTGACTGAAGCCATTAACGGCTTTTTACCTTGTTCCTGGCTGTCTCACAGAACGGTAAAGCAGTGAAAATACTCTAAATGTAACATACACTTAAACTGATATTGATTTTTTTAGGTGGCTAAAATAAATTTTGCTGCTGACCCCTCCGCAGCAGCACATGGCTTAGCTTCCATGTTGGACTCTACCCTGCTTCTCCAAACTGGGGGCGTGCTGACTGACATCTACTGTAGGTAATACGCTGAGTATGGATAATTACCCCATACAACCCTGCTTCAAAAAATCTGCACTATCCCTTTAAAAGTAAAAAAAAAAAAACAAAAAAAAAAAGACAACTTACTTAGTGATTTTTTTAAAAAAGTTTACAAGCACTCTCCCTGGGAACATAAGAACTGCTGGGCCCCATTTGAACCTTTAGTCTGTATGCTAAGCTAACTGGCTATTCATGGAGGTCTCATATTTAGTTTACAGGCAAACAAAAATCTCAAATTTTTCCTTTGACATTTTGACAACAAAAAAAGCAGTTCACCACCATTTAACTGGGCAGTACAACTACAACTACTGCTAAAGCTGAGCAAAATTTCACCTGCTGATGGTCATGTGATCCATATGGCTGAGAGATCTGCCGCACCAACACAGATAAATTCTAACTCTGTGGGAAACACTGAATGCTCCTAATAATAGGCTCCAAATCTGTGACAGCTTTGCAACTATTTTGGCAGTATTCACTTGCTCCCACAATTTCATTACAAAAAACAGCTAAAAATACACATTCACTGCAAATTTTTTTTAGTAAAGTTGTTGTAACATCAGGCATTTTAGCCACAGTCCTAAAACACTCTTTTCTTACCTGGTTGGAGAAGCTGGAGCGCACCGTGGTCTGGATGCAGTTGTTCAGGTCTGCATCAGCAAACACAATGGCAGGGTTTTTACCTCCCAGCTCCAGGGACAGCTTCTTACAGTAGGGTGCGCTCCGCTCTGTGATGCGCTGGGCAGTTGCCGTGGAGCCAGTGAAGGAGATTAAAGGGACGTCAGGATGGCCCACGAGGGCGTCGCCTGCTTTGGGGCCCGTGCCAAATACTATGTTGACTACTCCTGGAGGAACACCTGCAGAGACACCAGGTTCATGGATCCATCAGTCAATTCTTTGCACTTAGAATCCTTCTTTGCACTTAGAATCGTGTGTGTGTGAGTGTATTGCTGTTGCATTGTGGGTGCTGTAGTCCTACCAGCCTGCTGCATCAGCTTGCACATCATCCAGGCAGTCACAGAGGTCATCTCGCTGGGCTTCGCCACCACTGTGTTGCCCGTAGCGATTGCAGGGGCAATCTTCCAGGTCAGCAGGTACAGGGGGAGATTCCAGGGGCTGATCAGACCGGCTACACACGACAACAGCATCGTTTAACGTCACATAAACCACAAATATATTAACAGGTTTTAATGCAAACAGTGTGAGCTCTCACCCACTCCCACGGGGCAGCGGATGGTGTAGTTCAGGCAGCCCATGTGGTCCATCTGGGAGCAGTCATTGGTGTGGTGGAGCAGCGATGACGCAAAGAAGCGGAAGTTGTACGCCGAGCGGGGAATGTCCACAGTGCGTGCGAATGTCACTGTTTTACCTGTAATGTTTCACCACAGGTGCACAAGTCACCAACAGAAGAGACTAACACAGCACTGGCTTAGATATTCTTAAGGATTTAAGGACACAAGATGAGGAGTAGTTTGGTCCACGTAAGATACTGCACATCCCCAGATGTGAAATGTAGAATACATCAAACGCTGAGATTTTCCTCCAGTTCTACGTTCATCTGAAACCGAGGGGCTTCATAACAACACTGCAGTGCAGCGTCAACGTAAAAACAAACCTACATCAATAGACAGTATATATAGGCTATCGTGTGACCAGAAAGAGAATTGAGTCATCTTTCAAATGAACCGACAAAGTGAACACAAAAGAACTGAGTCACTTTTCTGTTGGTGCACTTTTTGGTGCACTTTAAGGATATTTTCACATATAGTCCTTTTTAAACAAACCGAACTCAGTCCTCTTAAAGTGGACCAAAAAGTGGACCAACAGAAACGGGACTTGGTTCTTTTTGTGTTCACACTATAGCTTATATATAATATATCTTGTATGTTGATGTAGGTTTGTTTTTATGTTGACGTGGCCCTACGGTGCAGTTATGACGCCCCTCATTTTCTGACGAAATTAAAATTGAAGGAAAACCTTAGTGTTTCTGTGATGTAGACTGTTGCTGTTTGATGTATTCTACTTTCCACATCTGGAGACGTGCAGTATCTTCCTTGGACCAAACTACTCCTCGTCCTGCGTCCTCGCAAATGTTACAGGCCGGTGTGGTTTCGTTGTTTTGATTTTTTGAGCCCATTTCATGACTATATTTCCTCTAGTGCGGAAACTGCATGTAACGGTTTCGAACTTTGGATACTAAATAAGGCTAAATTCAAGGAGTTGAGCCACTGACCCAGCGCTGCTGACCGATGCAACATGTATTAAAACAGTATCAGACACCTTGGTCTCTGGACTCAGCCTGGGCGAACTCCTCCAGGTTTTCATCGATCAGGTTGGCCAGCTTGTTGAGGATCTGAGCTCGCTGCTCTGGGCTGCGGGCGGACCAGTCGGGGAAAGCTTCTTTAGCTGCTGCCACCGCTGCCTCCACCTGTGGGCAGTGATGCATCGAGAAATGAACAGTGTTCTGTGTAGCTCTCAGATGATGCTAACATTACTTCAGTGGTTTCCAGCATGGGCGGAGCCAGACATTGTGAACATTTGAGGCTCAGTCTAAACCTAGGGAGGATCTGGGGATATTTTCCATTAAAATCAGCTATATGCACCATTTTTCCAGCTATTAGAGATTTAAAATCTGTTTCTGCAAACTGGAGGCATGTTGGCCTCCAACTACTGCAGGTAATACACTGACTATGGTCAAGTAACTCATAAAACCTCACCTCAAAACATCTGAACTTTCCCTTTAAGGCTTACCAGCATGTTTCATGTGTTTAATAATTAGTTCACTGTTGACTCGGTTAAGTGCAAAGGTGCTTCACTCCGACTGTTACCTCTCTGAGGCAGTGTTTCACATGCAGCATCTGAACGTGGATATTCATGGTATACATCACCAGTAATAAAATGCAATGCAGCTCAACATCCTGCAATAAAGACTACCTTTGTAAAGTTTATGAGATTATAACTGCTATGTAATAGCATGGAAAAAAGAGCACAACATTGAAATCACTAACTCACAAACACAAAAACAGCAATATGATGAGTCATGCCAGATTGGAAAATCTCAGAAATTGCAACATGTGCCAAACACAGATCAAGGAGGTACAGTACGGCCAGCACCTGACCTCTTGTGACCCTGCAAATATTTCTTTGTGGCAATTCAGAAGTTACAACACTGCTTTTACATGATTTCAACATCAAACCTTTGAAATGTTTCACTGCAGGGCTTTTGCAGCAAAGGAAAGCAACCTGGCCTTTTAACTGTCTGCATGTATTCTCTGTGGAGAAAGTACCAAGTGCGTAAAGCAGTGTGACAAATATCTTGAGCAATACTGGTTGAGGACGACCCACCTCCTCCTTGCCACTGTCAGGCACCTTGCAGTAAACCTCTCCGATGGACGGGTCATAGGAGTCGATGTGACTCCGACATGAGACGAACTTCCCTCCGATGAAGTTCTCCAGGACCAGGTATGAGCTCTGCTGCGAGGTCTTCGACATGGCTGTGACACTATGATACCAGACTAATACAACAGACTGAAAATGACAGCAGACAAAGCAGTCAGTGTCTCTAACCACATGAATCCAGCTGTTAAGAGCGAGTAACCTGGCCTTGCACTGATCCTCCCACTTGACAGCTTCCTCCTGTGTCACATTTCGCAATAAAAGGCACTGTGGTGTGCAGCAGCAGCAGCAGCAGGCTAATCATTGTCCCTGTCACTGATAACAGCTCACTGAAAAGAAGATTTCCATAGCAGGTCTATAAATGAATTATAATGTTTATTTATAAAGTTCATTTTTACCGTTATTATACCTCTCAGTCAGTGGCTCGTTAGTGGGGGCATACGTACAGACAGCATCTTAACATTCGAAGAACAAGAAGAAGAACAAGAAGATGGTGCCTTCCGAATACTTCTTCTTCTTACTTTTAGCAGGTACTGCAGCTGCCCTTGAAAAGTGCACACTGTTGCATGCAGTATACCCACAACCGGACATACTTTTTCCTCATAACATTACAACCTGAACTTTGACCCTCTTACTCATATATCGGTGACACTGGAGGCACGGCGTGACTTTACCAAGTAGGACATGTTCCTGGATCAACATCCCACATCGCGTTCTCGGACCAACAACCAATCACAGCCCTCTGACATCATCAGTGTGCTGCACCTGTGCTTTTTTTTGCTTCTAGTTTTCCAAATTGAAGTTAGTACAGTTAAACAAAATCCTCAGTAGCAGTGACCAAAAACCTTGTAAGCTACTGCAGAGTTAGCGAGTTAGCTTGCTAACTAGGTTGGCTACGCTAACAAGAAGGCTTGCCAATAGACTAGAATATTAGTAAGTTAGCTTGCTAACTAGGTTGGCTACGCTAACAAGAAGGCTTGCCAATAGACTAGAATATTAGTGAGTTAGCTTGCTAACTAGGTTGGCTATGCTAACAAGAAGGCTTGCCAATAGACTAGAATATTAGTGAGTTAGCTTGCTAAGTAGGTAAAGTTAGGCTATGTTAACCATAGACATATATACATAGACGCCGCATTGACTGCCGCTGCCTATTGGAGCCGACGTCCTCGCCGGCCGCCATCTTGGATGGGTCTCGCTTCGCCTCCACAGTGCATTCACTTCTATTGAGGAAGGAGCTGTATGCACAAGTAAAATAGAATAACTCACTGAATTTTCAACTGATTTTCACGCGGTTTGGTTTGTTACAAGCGGCACACATGTAGTTATGATACAGGATGCTTTCGTACATTAAAAATGCGGGATTTTATGCTTTAATACTTCCTGCAGATAGCAACAGCATGTTATTTAGGTCACAACACAGTGCTTTTATTTACCTCAACCTCAACCCCAGAGTGGGATATATATATATATATATATATATATATATATATACAGTATTTATATACTGTATAAACATACTGTATAAACACCATATACACAATACAAAACACAGTATAGCATATTATGTATAGCATGATATGTAGATCTGAGGTCAGCTCAAACTGTCAGCTCCTTTAAATCAGGGCTAAAACACTACTGTTTACTGAAGCATACTCTTAGATTAATCACCTACCTGCTGTATTCTACTGCCCGTACTTTTTAACTACACACTGCTGATTTATGCCTTTTATTATTTTACTTCTTTTCTTATCCTGACGGTTCAATGTATTGAGCCTGTTTTTATTTTATGTTACTGTATTTTATTATTATCACTATCATTCTCAATTTCTATTTCCCTTTTCAATCGACTGTTTTTATTGTTTTAAATTGTGTCTTGTTGCTTTTAATGTCTCTGTAAAGCACTTTGAATTACCTTGTGTTGAATTGTGCTATACAAAAAAACTTGCCTTGCCTTGCCTTGCACACCTTTGTGCACATATTCACTTTTCCACCAGTTGTGCTGCAAATATCCCCTGCTGCTCATCCTTCTGTATTTCTTTTTTCAAATTATCTTGACCACAGTCCCATTTTCATAGTTATAATAACAATACCAAAATTAATTTCAGTGTTTATGTAAATACTGAAAATGTTTTTTACTACTTTTGAGGGATCACAGCAGTCAGTGTAATAAGAATAACTTTACTAATCCCCGAAAAGAAAATTTCAAAGAAGTCTGTAAGATCATCTATTTAACAAAGAATTATTAAGTCTGATGGCTGTGGGTATAAAAGAGAGTGAGTGTGTTTGAGAAATAAGCTCAATCAACAATAGAGCTTTTTCTTTATTAAAATATATTAATAGATTTATTAATATGCTATACTATGTTTTGTATTGTGTATATTGTCTTAAAACAGTATATATGTGTGTGTATATCTATATCTATATAGGCTATATGTATATGTATATATATATATATATATATATATGTATATATATATATGTATATATATATATATATCCATCCCACTCTGGGGTTGAGGTGAATAAAATAACTGTGCTGTGACCTAAATAACATGCTGTTGCTATCTGTAGGAAGTATTAAAGCATGAAATCCCGTATTTTTAATGTACGAAAGCAGAAACCTGTATCATAACTACATGTGTGCCGTTTGTAACAAACCAAACCGTGTGAAAATCAGTTGAAAATTCAGCGAGTTATTCTATTTTACTTGTGCATACAGCTCCTTCCTCAATAGAAGTGAATGCACTGTGGAGGCAAAGCGAGACCCATCCAAGATGGCGGCCGGCGAGGACGCGCTCAGGCAGTCGATGCGGCGTCTATGTATATATGTCTATGATGTTAACAAGTAACACATATTGTCCACTGCGCAGAGGATTGTGGGTCAGAGCAGCCAGAAAGCATTCTGGCTTACAAACTGAAAAATCGGACCATATGTAGCAGTACATCCTGGTAGTTTTGGTATACCGCATTTGACATAACCTACTATGTATTTACACATACTAAATCTTTTTCTTGCACACTGTAGTATGGCAGTATGGGTACTGGAACACACAGAAACACAGGGGCGTAAATGTCGACAGTGCAGGCAGTGCAGTTGCACTGGGGCCTGTGGGGGGCCTTGAGAATGCTCACTATCTTGGAACTACACTTGTGTGTATTTTAGTTTTTAAATTACATTAAGAATGGTGCCATTTGCTATAAAATGCAAACCCGTAACTGTCATAATTTTATTTTCATTTCTGGGTAAAACAGACAGTAGCAATCTATAACAAAATTAAATGCTTATTCTACAAAAACTATAAAGTCTCTGAATAAACTATAAACAAAAAATATTAATTAAATGAATAATTTCTTATTCTCTTTGATATTTTGGTCATATACAGGTATGCAATGGTGACTGTTAGATAACGTCTGTCAATGTTGTCTGATGTCCAGTCTATATTTGATCATGTGACAATACTGTAGCTTGTCTAGGCTCAAAATCTGTCACAACTAGATTTAAATGAGAGCAGCTGCTGTCATTAAAGTATCTGTTTCTTTATTTCAGTCATTTTTGTTGAAGCTTCTCTGTATTGAGCCCAGTTAGGGAAGACTGGGGTCAGTTGGCATGCAGCTGTTAAGTGGTCCTTTGAAGGTCACTGAAACAAAAATGTCAGCCTATCCTTATGAGTCGTAAAATGCACACCCAATGGTTCATATGATATCCTATGAATTTGCGCCCTGTGAGTGACGTTAGGTAGTTAACGTACAGTCACATACTTCACATAAAGTTACAGAGGTTAGGTTTGGTCAGCTAAAGTTACTGTGGTTAATTTTTAAAAAAAAAAAGAAACATGGTGACAACGTACCTTAAAATGACTCAATGTTCCACAGCTCCAAACACCAGTTTCCTGGGGAAAGTCCCAGGGGAAAGACCGGTGTTTTATGATCCAACCGCCTCACCAACCTTCAACCTTTTTTAACCGTGTCCTTTATTCTTTACATGACGATAGCCATCACAAATACCTGGATTATACACAAGTAACTGGTGCACGGTTATGTGCAATAATTTTGGTGCATTACTTTTCAAAGGAAAACATATGAACAGTTTATGAGAACAGCGTGAACAACAAAATGTTTGCTGTCTTGACCTGCTCTCATCTAGTGTGTTAAAACATGTAAAAGTCATGAACTTCTTTAATGAGGGTAATTTTAGTTTTATAGAATTGAAACTGTGTTAGAGATATTGGAAATGTGTTACTTCTAGTTTATAGATGAAGAAATAAACTACATTTTGATCTCAAATTTGAAATTGTGATAAGTGATGGTAGCTAGCGAAAATAATTTCATCACAAAGCTGGTAGGTACATGTGAATGTAAATTTAAGGTAAATTCTGTTGGGGTATTTTGAAAGGGGAAAAACTAGTTTTTAAAGATTTAAAACAATATTTTTTATAGTTAGTTCATTATCATTATTTTAAATGGTCAATTGCAAAAGTAATTAGACATTTCTACTGATAAATGGCTTGAAAATGGGAACGTTTTATTGTTTGACTTGTTAAAATTGTTTTTATTGGTTTTGTTATTATATAGTTAAAAAATATTTATAATGAGATCATAACCTTTCATTTGATGCTGATTAGAATATTTGAAATAAATGTATTCAAATTAATTAATTTATTCTAAATAAATTATGCCAGAGAAATACGGCAGAGTGGAAAGTGTGTCAACCAACCCCAGTCTCCCCTACAAGCTTGGACTCCTTTATGTTAGATTAAAAGTGAAGCTCATTCAGCTCATTCTTGGCCTTGGAGAAATAAATTAATGTAAGGTGAAACTGACTTCAAATTCAGGCCACAGTACCAAGGAAAAAAAAAAAAAACAGAAATGTGAACAAGTCAAACTCCACCTGCTGATTGAGCCACACTATTGCCAGAAAAAAATGTTGGAATTGTACGTCTCTGAAGACCTCAGATACGTTACACTGCCACATAATTATGTTTCGGATATGTTGAAATTTTACATTTCAACAATGCTGTGGTTAATATGGTTAGGGTCAGGCACAAAAACCATTTACATATGGTCAGGAAATTATCATGTTTTGGCTTAAATTGCCACTGTCCCATTAGGAAAAACACAAACTGGTCGTTACTTAAGGGTGTTTTCACACCTGCCCTGTTTGGTTCAATCCAAGTCAAGTTCGTTTGCCCCCTCAGTGCGGTTCGTTTGGGCAGGTGTGAACACAGCAATCACACTCAGGTGCGCATCAAAACAACCAGACTGAGACCTTCTTGAAGAGGTGGTCTCGGTCCAGTTACAAACGAACTCTGGTGCGGTTTGTTTGTGGTGAGAAGGTGTTCCGACCTGAATGTGAACCAACTGCAGTCACATGACACATTGTTTGGGTTAAACATGAGCATGTTACAGTCCTGGAGGATTATTAATGTGCACCTCCTCCTGTACTGCCTTAATATGCACATTCAGCACATCCAATGCATCAAAACATTGTTTTCTAGTTGGAGCCGCGCCTCGTTTTCAAACTGTATGGTTTGACTAAAATGAACAATGACAGCAATATAGTCCACGATGAGCAGTGCTAAAATCAACCTGCGTAGTTGTCCCTCCATTGTGACATTAGAAAGTGTCACATTTATCTTCTTCAACGTTTTGTTTACTTCCTGGATTCTTCCCACATGGAAATTCTGACCAGTCAAGAGCAGCTTTCTCACACAAGGCATTTGATCTGGTCCACAAAATTAGTCCCCGATTCGGACCAAAGCAAGACAACTCCAGGTCTGGAAGCACCGTAAGAGTAACTCTATCCTCCATCCCCTCCATTGCCAGATGACACAGTCAGCTCATACACTACATCACTCTAGAAAAGCTGATATGAAATGTGCAACCACACATTTTGGTGGTTTGCAGAAATGTGCAGCAGCGGCCTTTCTTCTGGTAACTGGGTGATGTGAAGCTCCAGAGCGATGACTAAATGAACCGATGAGGTTTTGTTGCGGAGAAAGATGAGCAGCAGGTCTGACAGATCAGTATTCAAGTACATGCCGAGCACAAGTCTCTCTGCTTCAAGACTTCTTATATAAATGTCAAAGATTAACCCCTCACATGCTCAAAGGAAGGCTGCGGCCTTTAACTCACCAGTAAATGTCCACGTCATGTATTGTGTCCCTGAGCACAAGAAGAAATACTAACCCACACTTGAAGGGAAAGAACTTTTTGTCATGACAACACCAAAGTAAACTTCAAAGTGTTTCACAGCAGGCTTGTTAGATCATGGCGCCTTTAGTGTTTGTTTTAGGTTTGTGTACACTAGTGTGTCAACCGTGTGAAATTCGGGTTTTAGAAAGTGCTTATTCAGAGAGGCGACTTCTGGTGAGGAAGCCGCAGCATTACTCATCCATTTACAGAGAAAGTGATTCATCATCACGCTACGAGCCGCCACACTGGCACTAACAACTGTTCTTATCATTCTAGATGCCTTCAGGGCCCCTCAGGACATCTGTAGACTTTAAGGTTTTGTATTTCAAACGTGCTCCAAGGTGACTTTGCTGGCCTGATGGAAGCTGCACTTTCCACACCAAATTCTTACGCACTGATCTTTGTGTTGTAGGCAAGACTTATAAAGTGTGTTGTATAAATGCATGAGTTGCTGAACACTGTCATGCACAGTCTGGTGGAAATTCCTCTACATGAGGCTTTTCACTGGGTTGAATTAAGAGGCTGCGACGATCACTGACATGGACCATCATCAGTGCAAAGCAAGCAGCCTTGTTGTCAGATGTCTTTCGGTCAGTGTCTGCTTGATCTCTCCGCTGCTGTTGTTCTTTTTTCTGGAGTCTGAAATAAGTCATAATCGAGGTCTTTGTGCAACTGCACACGTTGTACTGAGTCATATCATATAATCAGCCGTATTAGATTGAATGATAATCAATTAGCCGTACGTGTCAACTTTTACAGAGACGACAGAATCACCTGAAGCAGGTCCACAGGGGACACAGTAACCGTCTAAGTTGCTGGTGCATCAATCACAAACACTGCCAAGTCATGTGATACAGCAAAACTTAAAAAAAGAATCATTAGTATAACTATAAAAGCGAAAAGCCATCTCTGTCTCTCCTTCACATATCTTCAGAACCGTTCATCTGACCTACTTCACACTTTGTGGTTGTACTGCTACAGACCAAAGGAAGTTCAGTATTGAATTTGGTGCAATTTGGACACAACATGTTCAATATTAATAAACTTTGAATAAACACCAAAACAGCGCTCCGTGTCTCTAGTGTAGGCGGGGCTCCAGGGCTCTGCAGACCATCTGCAACTACACTGAGGTCAACTGAGCCGTCGTTGGCAAGTACACAGTCAAACTAGCATTATAATGCTGGAGGATGATGGATAAAAGGATAAAGACAGATCCATACTACAGCAATAATTTCTCACATTTGATATACGGAGTAAAAACGGCATAATATTGCACATTATATGACATTCAAATCCAAAAATACTCAGAGTTATTCTACTGTCCCACTTTTTTTTTAAAGGGGGTAAGAAAATAAATTATAATTATTATTTCATCTTTTGTTTTTGTTGTTCTCTTTAAAGTGTCTATGAGTTTCCAGAATAATGCTATATAAATCCTATTATTAGGGTCCGAGCACCACTTGAAATGCAAGGAATTCTTCTTCTTCTGACAAATGAATTGCCTTTTTGGGAGGCTTAACATACTCAAAAACTCATGAAACTTTGCAGATATATCAGAACTGGTGAAAAATTTTATATTTTAAGGGTCTCATGCTCGGGTCCCAAAAAAATCGTTCAGTAGCGCCACCTACAAAATTTCAATGAAACAGCCCCCGGAGCTGGTTTAACCTACGTGTATGACACTGGGTAGGCATGTGTAACACTCCGAGACGTACAAAAAAGCCTCTTGGAGGCATGCTCTAAACCCAACAGGAAGTCGGTCATTTTGAATTTACTGTGCAATTTTGGTGCATATTTGGCCATTTCCAGGGGTTCTAAATTAATGAACTAGGTATTAGTAGTAGTAGTATCAAATAATCATCAACTTGTCACTAAAAAAAAAAAAAAAAAAAGTCCTTATTTTATGAATTTTTAATGGATTCATGTTCAAGATGATCTTGACTATGTCCATGTCAAATTTTACTGTGCAGTTTTTGAGAAATTTAACTGCAAAGTCAGCTTAAACTCGCTGTATGAATTTATCAGTGGATTCTTGTTCTGGATGAGGCTGACGATGCCCATCTCAAACTGCATGTGATTTTACAGTTCAGTTTTTCAGACATTCAAAGGTAATGGCAGATCAAATTATATTCGTAATTTCCTCATATTAGACATTTAATTTTAAAGTCCTAAATAGGTTACATGATTTTTTTAATAAAATATAGTACTGTGGTTTGCATATTAAGTTATGACAAGAATCCATCGTATATTCTCTGCATCACCAGCCTGTCGCCAGCGTCTATGTACGCACACTTTCCTGAGTATGTGTGCAAGAAGTAACGAGATTGCTCACCATTAATCAGAGATATAATCTGACAACACCTTCGCCACACATTTCTGTAGCTAATCTAATCTAAAATCTAATTCAAGATCTAATATCTAAATAAAGATTCATTCCTGGACAACCCTCGTGAACGCAAACACACCATCTGGCATTATGTACATAAGTGTAGGGTTTTTGCGGACAGGAAGTGAACCAGGGTATGAAATTAACAAAATATTTTGGGGGCAATTTTGGCCCCCACAGTCTAAAAAATGGGGGCATTTTCAAAATGTTTGGGGGCCATCAAAAAATTGTAATTATGTTCTAACAATAAACACATGAAAAGCAAAACCAACTGAGATAGTGTCTTCACTCTTCAGTAGAAACCACTATAAACGAAATAAATAATGGGTTACATAAAGTTATGGTTGCAAAATATCACTCAGATTTCCTATAATTCAACCAGTTTAAATGTGATGATTTAACCATTAATCTACTGATAGCAGTACTAATGTTTCACCACATTACAGTTTACTGTTAAAAAGGCCAAATTACTATAAATTCCTTAGGTGCAATCCTGGAAGTAAGTTAATTTAAAATCTAACATTCATTCTACCTTAATTTGTCATTGTGTAGACACAGATCACCCAAGAAATGGTTAATTTATACTTAGGGTACAGCAAAGCCCCCTCCCCTTCTCTGTCAGATTACTCTCATGTAATCAGTGCAATCTCGTTGATTATGTCTGGAAAATGAGTTGTAGACGTGACGGTAAATTAATTTAATAAAAATAAAATTATACTTCTCATACTAATTATACTACTAATGTCAGATTGTAATACTGTTAAAAATATAAATACATATAGTTGTTTCGAAAACTTGGGGGCAATTTTGGCCCCCGGAACATGGCTTTTGGGGGCATTCTTGGATAAATTGCGGGCCAAATGTTCCGTGGCCCTTGCTAATTTTTTGAAGGATTTCTATTTTGAGTTTACAAACATATTTACATGTATTTTTATTATCAAATGGAAAACATAAAGGCAGTGATGTTTGTTTTGGGATTAATTTCACTCTTTCCGTCGACTATATGTTCATTAAATTATGATCTCTCAGTTTCCGGTCTCTCAACAGTCATGGAAAAGTTTCTAAAACTGGAACTCTGGTCACCGCAGTTAGACATGCATGTATCACTTCAGAGTCCACAACAGGAAACTATAATCTGTTTACAGGTTTACGTGTTGCGGGCATTTTTTTTAAAACTCTAAACCCTTCTCCACGCATTCACACTGAGATGTGTCTTTTGCGGTGCTTTCCACTCCAGCGGGACCAACCCCAGCTGTGTCACCGTCGAACCTGACTGGAAATGATCACCTCTACACTCTCACTTCCTACTTGCTTGCTGGTGTGTATTTCGACAGACAGAAAACTCCCGATTTCTCCACACTTTGATTTTGCTGGCGGATGCTCTTTTTTTTTTTTTAAAGGATTCTTTTTTTCTTGTTGATAAAAAAGGGACAATTCAAACTGCTAAAATCAAAAGTCGAACCACAGATTACTGATGTCATGTTCATTTTGGATCGTCGTCCTTCACACCACCTTCACCAACACATGGAGGAAACAGAAACACAGCTCGTCCTTCTCGTCTTAGCCGAGGTTTTGATTGAAAAAGAAACACAGCTCAAAAAGCATGTTGGTGCTTTACTGTAGAAGCATTTCAAGTCTTATTTTTCTTTTTTTTTTTACATAAATGAGAATTATGTCTCTTTGTCCAGAGGTGGAAATTGAAGTTTCCCTTTTTGTTCATAAACTTTGCTAGTGTCCCCTCGGCTTTGTCATGTGAGATGGAAACATTCTTAATGGTAAAAATAATATCAAATGTTTTGCTTTCAACCGCACAACACAACACCTCACTCTTCCATTTCTATCTGAATTTTAAATCAGTCATTTCAGGTCAGCGGTTTTGATTAGGAGAGCCTATTCATCGATCAGCAGTGGCGCCTTCCTGGACAGTACAGTGACATTAATCACTGTGGAAACCTTGGCGTGATAAAAATGTCTTTCAGAGTTGGATTATATTGATATGACTTGATGAAACAGTGAATTTAGAGCGACAGGGTTTTTAATAACAAGCAAACAGGCAGACAGCGGGGAAATGTGAAGTTTGATGGAAGAGGCTGCTCAGCGTCTTGCCACGTGGTATCTGTGCAGTTAGTGTCGATCAGAGCAGCCAGGTGAAGCAGCCGCTGCGCTGGATGGAAAGGTGGATGGATGAATGCGACGCTGAGTCCATGAGGGACATCGTTTGAGGAATTGCACTTTGTCTCTGGCTGCATGCAGTTTCCTGTGCAGGGTCTGATTGGCTCTGCGTCGATGGGAGTACTCGTCATTCTTTGATCTGTGGGGAGGGAAAATCAGAAGGACACTTTATCAGAACAAGTAACATCATCTTTTAAAAAGATGTTATTGAGCATACACAAGCTCACTTTTTGTTTTGTATTTCTCTGTAATGTAGCACAGTGTTAACAATGTTACTGATACTATTCTCAACTCAAACCATTATGTTGCCCCGCCCAAAATATATCATTTAATAATTACATTAATATCCTAAACATGCAGGCGACTAGTCGACTAATGGCCCTAAATGATGACTATTGGTTGACTATAAAAATATGCAGAATAGAAAGGGGCATCACATACAAGTAGTTTAAAATATCAACCCATTTTTATCCAGTAGCACCTAAGCTAGAGGCTTTTCTCATTTCCCAGTTTGTACATCCTTGATTTCTTTCCGCGCCTCCTCTCCTCAACTCTTAAGCAAGGTTTATGCTTCTGCTTACCTATGACACAGAGGGCTGTGCGGAGGCGTTGCGTCCCTCTGTGATCTACGCAGACATGCCACATGCACCTCCAAAAAATTGTAACCAAGAATCGAGGCAACACGGACCGCAAGAGCTACGATTGGTCCTTCAAACGACATCATTTCCGGCATTTCGCAAGGTTTTACTTCCTGCTGCAGTACCACAACACCGCCATTTTCAAAAGTCTCGATTGTTCAATGTCGATCATTTCGAGCTCCAGCAACAGTCTTTCTCTCCCGGTCACCAACTTCACTGTGACTAGAGCAAAGCCGGAAGATAAACAAACAATGAACGAGCAATGACCATAGACATCACAGAGTCTAGGTAGGTATATGAAAGAACACCGCGCCCTCAAGTGTTTTGGCGGGGAATTGCATAGCGACATAGACCAACAGGATGCAGAACTATGATAGGGCGCACAGCAACTGCGTGCACGTTGCGTCGCAGAAGCATAAAGAAACTTTTAGTCCCTCCCACCTGAGATGTGAGCAGAGGAGGCAAGGAAGAGACACGAGGAGAGAGGAGTCAAGGTAACGGGCCCTTCAAGGAGCAGTGTGTAAGATTTAGGGGGTTTTACTGCCTTCTAGTGGTAAGGACTGCAAATTGCAACCAGCTGAAACTCCTAGCTGGAGTTCCTTCACTGTTCATCGCTCACCTTATTTCTGATCCAGACGTTCAGGAGGTTTTTACTGGAAACTGAATTATCCACAGAGGTCTCTCTCTCTCCAAAACAAATGATCCCAGTGATTTAAAACAGTGACTGAAACACTGAATAAAGCTGTTTAACTTAAAAAAGGGGGGGTTCCGACGCTCTAGTTGCGGAAGGGCAGCTAACTATAGTGGCCGAGTAAAGACTCGAACAGCCAGTGTTTGATTTGTCTTTTCCGGGACGCTGTAGAAACATGGCGGTGCAGCACGGCAATCTCTACAGACGAGGACGCACTTCCTGTGTAGATATAAACGTCTTGTTCTAAGGTAACAAAAACACGGCGATTCTTTTTTTTAGATGACTGTACAGTGAAGAAAATATACTTATTATATTCTATGCCATTTCTGCCAATATATCCATCGAAATCCTACACACTGGACCTTTAACAGAATGAGATGTCCATGCTCTTTCATACGTCACAGTTGCTTAAAAGACTTTGAGGAAGGATACACCTGCATCCTCACTAAAAGCTCCTGCAGCGCGCCTCCTCTCTCCTCGTTCTTCTCTCTTTGACATAGATTTCAGGAAGCGAGACATCCGCCAAGATGGTACGCTGAGATCGATTTCCAGGTCACAGGCAGGAGGAAGGAGGAGAGAGCGGACAAGGAGGAACAAAAAAGAGGAATGAGAAAAGCCTCACATATTGTTCGACGTTACCTCAGTGACAACCCCTGCAGCGATGGTTGAGCCGACGTATCTGAGCATGAAGCGTCCCAGCTCCTTGTAGTCCTTGTATAACTCTAATGACACCGGCCTCTGAGTCTGGATCTCCACGATGGCGTTCATGCCTTTACTCAAACACCTTCAGAGAACAGAAGAATACAATAAATCTTTTGTGTCCATCAGGGTGGAATTTTGTCTTTGGCTCATCAAACACAAGAAACAGCAACATAAGACGCAGACAGGCGGTTAGTGATGTGTCATATTACACATTAAAAACAGATCATGTTGATGTGTGTGAGATCTTTTCAGTCAGTTTGTTGAGTTGAGAATATTGACGACACCTGAGATGAAGGATGTCCGAAATAAATACATTTTAGCAGGTAAGACACAGAATAACACACCCACCTTACACTTTATTAGAATTTTGTCAATTTCTTTTCCAGAAAGAGCTCGTTAGTGAAGTTAACGACATTAATAAGGGCGTCATAAAAATTGTAGTGACAGAGACGTGCTTGTTTTTCTTGAGAGGCCCCTATGTTTGAACAGTTGTTGTTTTATTGTGGATTTTTGTAATTGTAATTGTTGCATTTTAAATGTGTTTTGATTGGCTGCCACCTCAGCCAGGTCTCTCTTGTAAAGAGATTTTTAACCTCAATGGGACTTCCTGGTTAAATTAAGGTTAAATTAAAAAAAAAAAAAAAAAAAATGAAATTTTTGAATTTGTTTAAAAAGCTGTCCAAAAGATGAAAAGCTTACTAACACTGTTCTGGAAATATTTTAACTCATATTTAACTCAGATCTCTTATCAAAGCAGACAGTATAGTCACTTTCATTCATTCCCCTTATTAAAACCTGTCAAAGTTAATTTTCTGTAAAATATTTAGGACATAAAAAATGGAACACTCTCAATCAGAACCCAGGTCAGTCCTTAGCAATATTTTTAAAACAAAAATAAAAAATTAAGATAATCCTAAAATTTGTACAGTCTTTGGTACTTTTTTTATTGTGAGTTACTTATTTTATTCTATTTATAACTATAAAAAAAAAAAAAAAAAGATATTCAAAATTATACCAAGTTTAAGTTTCTTGTACTTGATGGTTATAATCAAAATTAAGAGACCCCTGATAAGCTTTAAAAGCAGGGGTGTCAAACTCATTTTAGTTCACGGGCCACATACAGGTCAATTTGATGTTGACCGGACCAGTGAAACCATCGCATAATAAATAATAAAGAAAATCCTGAAAACGTTTATCTGTTTACAAAAGAAATGACTCGACAACAACTCGAGATACCCTCAGAAAAATGATGTGCAAATTCAGCATTATGTCTCAGTTTTTCCACATCCAAATTGAGTTTACTACTCACTTTCATGACATGTGCATTTTTTTCATAATTTTCCAATAAAGTGGAAACTATTGAAGGAGCAGGTTAAGTCATCCCTTCCATTACAAACCATTTGCAGTCAAGGTTTGTCAGTGCATCAGCAGCAGGGTCCCACTAATTTTGTTTTAAGATAGAAGTCTGATACAGATTCTTTTGTACTGAAGCTGCTGGTTGACAATATTTTACACAACGTTCAATATCTTTAAATATGACCACAGTAAGTAATCACTGCTATTTTCAGAGAGCTGTGTTTTGCTCAGGGTGGAGAAGCCTCTGAAGCAGTATTTTACATTAAGTATCTACTCACTCTTTAAACCTAAAACTGAAACCTTTCTGATGCACCTTCACAAGTGCATCAACATCAGGTGTGCAAAGGCATCTATTGGGCTGGACTGGACCCTTTGGCGGGCCGGTTCTGCCGTATGTTTGACACCCTGCTTTAAAGCTTTTGGCCTCCCTTTCATGTTCTGATATTCTTTATATTGTTTTTTGTTGGATGTTCTTTTTTATGTGCTACTAAAGAAATCAAATCAATAAAAAAACAGATGTCAATGATCTCACAAGAATTTGATTTCCATTTCATTCTTTGATCTTCTATGTATCATATTGAATAACGCAGAAAATACTAGGAAACGCTTTTTGGGGAAAATTTTAACATGTTGAAGATGACTTGATCAATCCCTTCGGTGCTGCTCTCAGTTTCTGATTTGGAAAGAACACCTACAGACAAACTCTTCATGATCTGAGTACACAGTAAAGACAACCCTGATGTGTTCTGTATATGTGTAATATAAAACATAATACAGTGCTCACTCACTTTGGTTTCTTCTTGAGGACCTCACCGCTGCTCTTGTGTAGAACACTAATTAGTTTCCTAATGGTGGCCGGCTCGCTGACGGTTTGGTAATGCAGTAATACCTACACACACACAAACGCACACACATACACGATGAACAAACATATTCACAGAGTGAAACAGAAACAGAGCTATAAGCCTGTACATCCAGCACACATATGAAAGTAACATTAAAAAAGCTGTTGGTAATATGACTGTGTTTGCAGGCACTTACTGGGAAACCTTGTGTGACTGGGACTTCGATATTAAAGAGAAGGATTCTGGCTCTGAATCGAGTACACACTCGAATAGGCTCCTTGGGATCGCAGAACACACAGCCCACACTGGAAGAAAGCAGTTACCTTGAAATATATAGTTTGCACGACCCAAATATAAACATGACAGATATCACCACTAAATATCTTGAAAGCAAAACACGACATTGTGTTTACTTGATCTTGATGATGTCCATGCCTGTGACTGTGAGGCTGACGTGGTCTCCTGCCGCAGCCCAGTCCAGAGCCTCGTCATGTAGAGTTATACCTGCAGCACACAAACAGACAGAGTGTAAGTCACCGAACCACCACAGGATGGCAGTGTTTATCACCACTCAGTCAACAAACACACTCATTCAGAGACGCACAAAAAGGCGCACTCAGATGCAGGTGTGCTTGAAGCTGACGTGCAGTTCACTCAGAGTTATGAACGCCAGCACGGCTTAGTAAAGAATCCTGCCTGAGGAAGTGTCTTATAATCTGTGGTCCTGTATCCAGAGATGTTGCAGTGCCATTGATTGCTTCCTGACACCGATACTGTTGTGTAATGTAGACACTGCTGACAGCAAACATCACACCATTTACCAGAAATCAATTCTTCTTCATGGCTCTAAAACAATAGTTGCCAGTGGCCGCACAGGCTACTGTTTAATGCCCTGTCTACATGTATGTAAACAAATATATATTCCTCTACATCTGGCCTCTTGTCTACATGTTAACACAGCCTTAGGTCACTGACACAGACATTTTTCGAACGCCTTTTATGGTATAAAAATGTTTTAAACTCTGGTTATTTCATATCCATGTGGACACGTCCTAAAATGAAAAGGGGAATAAATAAATGGTGATGACATCTCCAGTTGGTGTTTTTAAAGGTGACGTTAGCATGTACACTTTACTACCTGTGTGTGAGGAGGGGAGAGTGCTGCAGACGTGTGTTTGCGTTTTAGTGTGAGACAAAGATGTCGACAGATTATTTTTTTGTTTTTAAACGGAGGGGGGAAAAGATCTGTTTTAACTGAGAAGTATATGAATATGTATAGATGCAAAGGAGAACTGATTTCCAGGCAAACTGCTGTTTTATCCGCATGTGAAACTACTTTAAAGTGTATTCATAAATTCCGTGGCAAAGAATCGGTGTGTAGACTGGCTTATTCACCAATACCTGTCCTGATCCAACATTTTAGGCAGCACAAGAGGCATTTCCGATACTGCTATCGGGATCAGAACAACTGTACCTGTATCCTTAGTTAATTTAAACATTTTTAATGAATTTGTATTGTACATGTGTGTGTTTTCAAGCATATTTAAAGCATACTATTATTTTAATCTTGTCCTGGATGCTGAAACAAGTAGCAACAATCTGTGGCAGAGACAGATTTGGTTTTTAAACTGCCCTTATAATTACCAAGGGAGGAATTTGTGTGCCTTTCTTCATTGCTATATATGAGGAAAATGCTCTGTAGGAATCCAACGTGCAAAGTAAAATACCAAAGTCAGCGCGTGTGTACCTTTGACAGTGCAGGTTTCATTGGGAGGCATCGCCAGTATTCTGTCTCCAGTCTGAATGTAACCAGCCTCGATCTTCCCTGTAACACAGAAGCCTGAACCCTGGTCTGGGAAGAGAAAATGCAACATCAGCTTAAATTCGGAAAAAAAGAGAAATGAAAAAGGACGTGGACAAAATCACCTTCACTGTGAGTATGCGTCAGTGACGTTACCTTTGAACACATCGGAAACGCAGAGTCTGAACGGTTTGTCTACAGATCTCTGTGGGGCTTTGAGGGCATCTTTAGAGAGAGAGAGAGAAAACAAAATCAGACAAAAAGGGGAAGTAAACACTGAGGTACAGGACGTCCAGAAAATATTACGAAAAAGCCTGGTGACTGGAGGTGGTGAATAATTTTCACTGGTACTGGATGACTGATGCTATGGTCGCCATACTGTCCTGTAGTCCAGACAAAACACACATGAATTACAGTTAAAATGTGTGAAATCCTAGTGAAGTCTGTATGCAATACTCCAAAGAACCTATTAATCACTTCCGTCTTACTGACCCATAAGACAATCTGAGCAGCAGTGAGTAGGTTTTGAAATAATATCCACTCAAAAATCTATGCTTTCGGTATCAAACATCCCGCCCCCCTGCAGTAAAAAGCTTCATGGCTGTGCTCATCTTGAATCCAACACTGGTTTCCAATAGCAACAAGTGTTTACTGCTAACAGAAAGTGCCATAACATTTGCAGGATTACGCACAACACTCCAGCAGCATAATCACCTCCATCACCTTGTACGCTCGGCATATCGCTGAGACTACAGTTTTGGTAAAGATATGGCTACATATGCTACTTCCTGTGCAGCTCAAGATAACTTACTCGAGATAATCCACAGACCTTTTTGTGAGCAGTTTCATGTAGGGACTACATTCTGTATGTCAAACTACACCCACGAACCATATCACCGCAAAGGAAGAGTGCATCTACTCATGGACAAGAGGCTTGTGCTCATGACAGCACGAGATGTAAACATTAATGGTGTCCTCCTCGTCTGAGCTGTAACGTTAGCTAGCTCAGAGGTGCTAGGAGAGCAAGCAGTAGATGCTTCATTCTGAGTGGTAATACAGTTGGTGGGTGTAGTTCAATGGAAAGAAAATAGTTCCTACATGAAACTGCTCACAACAAGGTCTGTGGATTATCTTGAGTAACCGGGTCATGATTTCTGGAAAGAGACACTGATGTTGAGTTTTTCAAATGTATTTATTTGCCGCTTTGAGCACCACAAGCTGAGTGCCATCTAGTTCCATTATACTGGAGAGAAGGCAGACATCTCTACAGCTGATATCTCCAACACTCTGCAACTCACACCAAAACAATCTGGTCTTACAAATGGCACTACAGCTAAGAGGATAAATATGTAGTTTTGTCCTTTTAAGGTGATCTCTGTGACTGATAAAACTACAAAGGTTTCAGGGACACTTCTACAGCCTATGGGAGGAATATATGATACTCAACAGATTTGGTTAGTTAGGCGACTTTATCACTTTAAAACCACTGAAAGAAAAGTTATTGGCAGCGTTTCCTTTTGATGCAAATTAACATGTTCTAAGAACTCTCTTGAATCGAGAGATCACCTGCAAGCAGCAGCCGCCTCTCATGAAAACCCTGAAGACACTTAAGTTTTTCACTAGAATGAATTCATTCTATTGTTAGACTGATTTTTGAAGTTACAGAAGCCTTTTAATATTCAGTACTACTCTATATTACTACAGATGTGCATTTAATGCAATGCAATCAACTTGCACAAAGACCTAAAAATGCTGGTTTATGCATTTGCAAGCAACCCATGATGAAAAGGGGCAGAGATGCAACTTGTGCTTGCATATTTTTTTTCACTTTTCCCCAGAAAGACCTCAGTCTAAGTGTCAAAACACTCCAGGCAGCTTGCAGCACTGCCAGTGTGCATTACCAATCTGCTCCAGCAGGCTGGGACCGGAGTACCAAGAGGTGAGTTCTGACACAGAGCTCCTGGTTGTGAGGTTCTCTCCTGACAAGCCGCTGCTGGGGATGTAGAAAACATCAGACTCCTGGAGAAGAAAAAAAACAAAACAAAACAAAAAACACTGGATCAAACAAAAGGAAAGCGGGGAAACACTTCTTTTTAATCAAATATATAAAAGGACAAGATAGTGATAAAGAGATGTCGAGCAAACTCACCTTGAATCCTGCCTGCTTGAGAAACTGGCCAAGTTTGGAAACAATCTCTTTGAAACGCACTTGTTGCCAGTTTACCTGATCGGTAAAAGGAAAAAGAAAAATACACACACAGAAAGTTTCCCCTTCAGCACGGCTTTGATATGGAAATGTGTCAGCCAACATGCCAGTGACTATAGGAAACTATAACACAAAAATTCAATCACACGGCTCCCTGAAGCCTTTTCCTCTCCTGACAGAAATGTTTGCAGGTTTTTACATCTTGAACTTTCAGAAACAGGGTCAAAGGTATGCAGAGCAAAATCAGTGAATCATCAAGCTTTCACCTGATCACAGAATATATCTTAAGTGTGTTTGTGAGGCTCATTTGTTTCATTTTTTTTTTTACAGATTTTCTCTCAAAAAAGTCATAACAAATCACCAATACATCATATATCATATCACCCCTTAAAACATCCCCACTATGTGTCAGTAAAGTGTAGCAGGTCTGACCTGGTCCATCTTGTTGACAGCCACAGCGAGCTGAGTGACGCCAAGCGAGCGCACCAACAAGGCATGCTCTCTGGTCTGACCTCCCGCCTCGAAGCCTGCCTCGAACTCTCCTCGGCTGGCATCCACCACGAGCACCGCCACATCGGCCTGGAGAGAGCACCGAGGGGAAAGATAAGAAGCGCATGCATCTGTTCCCGCTGAGGCAGACGTGAGTGTTAAAATCACACAAACTCAGCTCAGCAGATGAAATGTTTTAACACATAATGTACATGACAAACCAGACAGCTTTGAATCATCAGATGAGAAACTTCAATGTCTTATGCATAGACGCTAATACGGGAATATGAAATAAAACTGTAGTTTAAGCTTCACTATGACACAAGACACACACTGCTCATGTCCCAATAAAATTCTTATGTATATCGGAACAATCATGCATTTAACCTTAAAGGGTAACTAATGTATTTTTCGACCTGGACCCTAATTTCCTGTGTGTTTGTGTCTATGTGACAAATAGGAACAACAGCTTTTTGAACTGGTCCAATATTAATCAAGAGGTTTGTATCCAACAGCAACATAACAGGCTGCAATGTAACGTTAAGGGGCAATTGTGCACCATCAATTTACGTCCATTAAAAGTCGGTGTTTTTGCCACTGGCAGGCTCAGATTGTTTTTGTAAGTGTCTGACAAGATTATGGAAAGGATCCCTACAGAGATAGACCGTTAGTTAAAGAGCAAGATCCTTTTTGTTTAACCGGAAACAGCCCCGACATTGCTATCGCCAATTCCACCAGACTCCATTTAAAAAGCAGTAATTTTAGCGTGTAAAGAGTCCGCATATTTTCACATCTAACTGGGTTAATTGGGGGTTTATTTCAACCAAACCACAGTTGCCGATTGTTGGAGCAGTGGAAAAACGAACCAGACGGCTGTTGTGAGTTTTATTTTGTTACTGCTGACTGTAAATGAAGTGTGTTCTACTATGACAAAATTACTGTTTTTTTTAAATGGAGTCTGGTGCCGTTGGTGACAGTGATTTCGGGGCTGTTTATGGATACACAAAAATGATCTTACTCTTTAACAAAAAGGTCTATCTCTGTAGGGATCCTTTCCATAATGTTGCCAGGAACTTATAATAACAATATGAGCCTGTCAGTGGCAAAACCGGGAACATTTAATGGATATAAATGCTCTGAGTGGTTACACTGCAGCCTGTTTTGGGCTCAATAATGAACCAATTTCAAACATGATGTTCACTGTAATCACTTTAACACAAACACATAAGAAAATAGTGTCAATGTTGAAAAAAATTCCCCTTTAGGTAAAATTTTCAAAAACATAATAATTTTCATTTTTAACAGTACTCAGTCTAGATGGAGATGACAGTTGACCCCATTTGTTGCTCTTCCTCAATGACAGATATTTTCATATGTAAAAAGCAAAATACAGTCAAAATCATCACACAAACAGTAATTTAGAAATACTGCTTTACTCTTTAAATGACTGGTTTATTTAATGGGGTTAATAACAGGCTGAGAGATAAAATCTTGAGCCTCAGAATACGTGACAGACATGCGGCTTCATTTGCCTGCAGCAGAAACACCTTAGTCACTACACGATGAGGCTGAACGTGAGGACAGTCATATGGTAAAAAGAGAAATTACATTAGTGTCTCAAAACAGAGACAGACGAGCACACCCATGCCTGCAAAAACACCTTGTCACACCAACACCCAAAACCACGAAAGTTATTTCAAATCATGCTGACGGGTGGGGCGAGCCGAGAGTGTATCACAGCAGGGGAAAGGAACTAGTATGATCGAGAGGAGGTCCGTTAAATTACAAAGATGTTAAGTTTCACGTTGACACAAAATGTGATCATCTGCAATGGTTTAATGAGGCTAACTGATATATTCAGACATACTGCAGGAATCTTAATATTCTGTGTACTGATTGTAGACATGTGAGAGGCACAAAAATCTAATTATTAAATACAGATAAACCAAAATGTGAAGGATGATTTTATCTTTACCCTCTCCTACACTACAGTTAATTTTCTGTATTTTTTTTTTTACCATTATTTTGATCAGGAAGTCCCAGTCAAATCGAAAATCTCTTCTACTAGAGGACCTGGTGAAGTCAGCAGTTGTGCAAATACGACATGATATACCAAGTTTACAACAAAACAGAAGAACACCTATTCAACATAGTGGCCTCTCAATAAAACAAATTCATCAATGGATATAAAAGCTTCTCATTTTAATGCAAATTTCAATCTTAGGTCATGCCCAATGTGCACACTAGGAAAACACAGAGTTGCTGGTCGCTACCAGAGCTGAGACAGAAGAACAGAAAGAGTGCGCATACGTTTTCTTTTTAGGTTTAGTAGGCACTGCAGCTGCCCTTAAAAAGTTGGGATATACCCGGGATATACTACTTCCTCATAATGTTAGGCCCTGAGCTTTGACCCTCTTACTCATACATCTGTTAACATAGAGATAAAACAAAATGCTGTTTACCGAGCTCGCCAGAGACGGAGGTCAACCGTCTGCATACATTGTAGATTGTAACATATTAAATTCATGATAGTATGCAGTTCTCTGTAATTGTTATTTAATACTTACGCCCTTTTTTGTTGGTTACATCTATGATTTTATTGTTCCATTAAACAAATAATACTCCTATTATTACTTATCGACTGGTCATCAGTCACTTGTACGCGTTGTCACGCTGTCAAACAGCTGCCAAGCTGTCATCTGTCTGCGGCTGAGTCGATGTGACGAATCATCCGCTGTGCAGAGGACTGTGGGTCAGAATAGCCAGAAAACATGCTGGCTTGCAAAGTGCAAAATGTGACCGGATGCAGGAGAACATCCTGGTATTTTTGGCATACTGCATTAGACACAGTATGTATTGGTACATACTGAATCTTTTTCTGGCGTACAATATAGTATGGTAGTATGGGGATTGGAACACACAGAAAGAGGTCATCTGTAAGTCTACCAGTGCTGTAGTCTCAAAATGGTCAACTCACCAAATCATAAAGAATGTACTGGTAATGAAACAGAGATGAATGGCTAACTGAACTGAGGCTCAGGTAAATGTAGGAGGCATGTTATAGTTATTATTCACCTGTTTTATACATTTTCTCTGCCACTTTGCTCAGGAATATTGGCATAACTGGCACATCAGTTTTACATCAGCATTACATACATGCACCTTGGTATGGAGAGTATGGAACTGTATATACATGTAGCTTTCTAATTTTGATTTATTTGTATTTTCTTTTTCTGTATCCTGTTTTTGTGTTATCGTAACAGTTGAATTAAAGGTCCAGTGTGAAGGATTTAGGGGGATGTATTGGCAGAAATGGGATACAATATAATAGGTATGTTTTCTTTTGTGTATAATCACCTGAAAATAAGAATTGTTGTGTTTTTGTTACCTAAGAATGAGCCATTTTTATCTACATAGGGAGCAGGTCCTCATCCACGTTGCACTGCCATGTTTCTACAGTAGCCCAGAATGGACAAACCAGACACTGGCTCTAGATAGGGCCATTCACATACTCGTAATTTGCAGCCCCTCCACGTCGAGCCGAACAGCGTCGTAAACACTCTGAATTCTAACGTGAAACTGCTTTATTCAGTGTTTGTGCTGGTTTAAATCACCAGGTTTGCTTGTTTTGGAAACATATAGAACTCTGCGGATGATTCTGCTCCTGCTAAAAACCTCCTCAATGTCTCTATCGTCAGTGATCAGAGAAAAAGCTGAGTACACGTTCAAATGTGCTGGGTTAGCAACACGTCTCCAAATAGCGTGCCAAACAGCATCAGCGAAACACTGACTTGTAAAGTGAAACTACTTATTCAGTGTTTTACTGGTTTTAATCATCAAGTCCATTTGTTTTAGAGACAAAGAGACCTCTGTGGATAATTTGGCTCCCGGTAAAACCTCTTGAACAATGAATACTGAGGGAATCCTAACCGGGAGTTCATGCTTGGCACATAGGAGAAGTGTCAGCTGGTTACTATCTGCAGTCCTCACCACTAGATGACACTTAATCTCACACACTGCTCCTTTAAGGTAAAATAAAATGCGAAATTCAAAGATTGGTTATGTTTTTAAAAAATATCTTTTGTCTTAATCTTGAATGAGCTGGTCCTTTGCATACACCTGTAACACCAACATCAGGAGGTCTACACAAGAGATCTCTGAGTCACTGTGTTGGTGTCTTTGCACTGTGCAGGCTGCTTGGATACTTTAACACAGTATACCTGTGCAGCTCCTGTGATCATGTTGGGGATGAAGTCTTTGTGTCCCGGCGCGTCCATCAGAGTCACCACCTTCGAGTTGGTCTCAAACTTGGTCATGCCCACATCCATGGTCACACCTCTGCAGCAAACACAAACATACAAGGAGAATTTTTACAACCATGTGACCCAGTAAAAATGCATCTGTAATGTGTACAATCATTTGTGTAGAAGCAAAACAATTCATGGGCGTGGATGTTGTGCTGAGTGTCCCGACTTCCTCGTAAGGTAATCTAGATATAAAGCCTCGGTCAATTTCAGTTCAGCTTCAACGTCTCCTAGAGGGCGAGGCTCTCTCTGTCTTACAGTCAGATGCTGTAGGTATTACGCAATCGCTTCTGAAGTTACTGATAAGTGAATACGGATTCCCACCCAAGTCACTTTCTGTTTCTGACCTATTTCGCTTCCGTTTCACTCTGGTAACAACAACAGAAATGACAAACGGAAACATATTTTATGTGTTAAAAAGCGCACAATCGATGATAATGTTTTTCAGCAGCAAAACTCGACACAACTAATTTAAGCAAGATTTGGTCCTGCTCATGAGGAGGCTATAATTTCCAGATCACACCCAGGACAATATTACGTTGAGTTACGATCACTAGCACCAGGAATTTGGAAAAAAAAAAAAAGTCTGACTGTGAAAATTAGCTCATTATCAGACGAAGCACACAACAGGAAGACACTGCAGGCTGCATTAAGCGTCCATGTGGAACCAATCCTGACCTCTGCTCTTAATGTGTACCAGATAACAGAGGATTTTCCTGTCTGTGCATCTGTATGTGGTTGGTTTCAAAATGTACCTGTCCCTCTCCTCCCCAGTTTCATCCAGGACCCATGCATAGGCGAAGGAGGCCTTTCCCGCCTTCTTTGATTCCTGCTCATACTTGTGCATGGTGCGCTTGTTGACGTTGCCCAGCAGATACAGCAGGTGGCCCATCAGCGTGCTTTTACCTGCATCCACGTGACCTGCAGAGAAGAATAACGCACAGAGGAGTTAAGGATGTAGAGAGACAGAAAGGAGCTTAGAGGGTGGGGAGTGATAGAGAACACCAGGGAGGGATGTAGCAAAGGGTGGGGACAGAGGAAGAATGTAACAGTGGTGATAAGACAGGTAGGGGAACGGAGGAGATAAGATACTGCATAGGGAAGCTGCAGATGGGAGAAGGAAAGAGGCAGCATTGCGCAAGTGGAGGGCCATAGACAGAAATGGGAACAAGGATGGAGGGTGATAGGTGATAGGGGTGTGTGTGGGGGGGGGGGGGGGGTGGGGGAGGACCGTGGTAAAACGAAAGGTTTCGCAGGCTATGAGAAACTAGAATCATCTGCGCTTCTGAAACTACCAAGTCACTCTTTCTGGTGTAACTGAGAATGAGAAAACATGATTGAGCAACTGCACTGGTCTGCACTTCGACTCATTTGCTGGTTTTAAACTTAGACTTGTGCACAAAAGAGACAGACTGAAGATTAACAGTGACTGACCAGAAACAATCAGACAGAAAACAGCAGAATCTGTTTGAGGAACAAACTGGGTGCATTTACAAATTCAAGAATGTGGTGGAAAAACTCAAGACTGTTTTTTTCTTATATAAACAGCTATGTTGCAATGTGTGGACATTTTAATGTGGATCTATCGCATACCACACTGGAAAAAAAAAGAGTTTTTAGAAGAAGAAAAACTGTTAAAGAAGTATTCAGAAGAAAAAAAAATCTGCTATATCTTAAAACTTCATAAAAAAAAAAATTTACCTCCAAAACTGAAACTGTATTTCTGAAAGTGTAAATTTCCTCCGTTTTAGTTTCAAGCTGTCGTTTGCAAAGCTTCAAAAACAGTTACAGTAGCACTCTACATTTCTTAATAAATCAAGCATTACTCTGTGTATTTTACTATACTGTAAATCAATGTGTGCACAGTAGGACGGTAAGCAAGTCACAAACTGTTGAATGAGGATGGAAGACAGAAGTGAGCATCATTTATTTCAGTCTTGTTTGTGCAAAATTAACTTCTTCTCTCATGTTATTGTGCTACTAAAGCAATACTTCACCCCCTAAATGATCACTTGTTTATCAATTATTCACCTCGTGTTACACTGATTCGTAAAGAAAATTTTGTTTTCACACGCCTCTGGTGAACGAAGAATCCAAAAACAGAGAAAATGCTTGATGAATTAAAGCCAAAGGGGTCCACAAACTAACTAACTGACTGAGGCAGTGGTAAACCAGCAGCTCCTGTGTTCAGCGAGGTAAAATTGCTGTTTTTGTCAATGGACTCTGGCTTTGAAGAGAGCATAGATAAGTTTCACTTAATGTTCAGTTCCCCGTCTGATAGGGCTGTCTGTTTGGGAAGTACTAAGTGTATGACTGTTTGTAAACTGATGACTGTTGTTTTACTGGAAGCATACAAGAAAAACACATTTTTCTTCCCGAATTCAAATGGTCATCTAGGAAATGAAGCATTCCTTTTACTGAAGTAAAAATAAAGTCATGAGTTGTTTTATGTATTTCCTTCCTACCTATAACCACCAGATTTAGCAGAGTTTTGCCACCCTGCCTCTTCTCCAGTTCAGCCTTGATATTGATCGACTGCCGAGCCTTTCCGGAGGAGCGGCCTGGGGTGGGAGCTGTGGGGGGCTCGTCTCCATTTGACCCTTTCGATGGAGTCTCGGGACGCTTGGGCGTGGACTCTGAAGCAGGGGGAGCAGTGGCGTTTTCAGGGCTGGCGCCTCGGCGTGCAGAAGGGGTGATGACGCCGTTCTCCCCTGCGCTGAGGAGAGAATGTGGACGAGTTTAATTGTGGGGAAACAGATAATTATGTCGACATGATTAGTTGCTCTGAGGTATTCCTACACAAGGTAGTAGCTTAGTTTCAGGTTCACAGCTTATCCAAATGTATAATCCTAACTGATTTTCATTACAAATAAATCTACTATTTTGCTAAAGGCTAAATGATTTCCAATGTAAAAAGAGGAAGGAAACTTATCACAGCCTGAAGGGTAACTTTGATATTTTTTAACCTGGACCCTATTTTCCCATGTTTTTGTGTCTATGTGACTAACAGCGACTATTCCGCAATAGGTTCAGTATTGAGGAGTAGTGCTCTGACTGGGCCCAAAAATTAGTTCAATAGTCTGTCGTCTCGTGCACGACAGGTTCAACGGTGCTTCTCTTGCACAGCGATCAACAATGATGCAGCACGCAGATGACTACCGCTCTTCGTGACATGTTAATGCACATCTCTCCTACTGCCAACCATGTCACCTTGCAGCCCCTCTTTCTCCCCATCTTGCTTTCTGTCCTTCTCTGGCATGCACGCTCTCGCGACATCCCCGGTTCTTTACTATATTGCTCCGCTGTCACGTCACTTTCCTGCTCTGTCGCAGTCCCCCTTCACTCTCTTTCCCTCTTGATTCAGTCCAATAAAAAAAAACTGCTGGATTGGCAAGAACTCAACCCAATTCAAGTCACAGGCAATAATGACAATATTACACCCCAACCTAGCCGGAACCCAGTGGGTCGGGTCGGGCCTGGGTCGAGCTGTCAGTGGTAACCACTCTGAGCATGCTTGCACCATCAAGATACGTCCACTAAAAGTGCTTGTTTTTGACACTGAAAGACTCAGATTGTTGTTTTAAAAGTCTGACAACATTATGGAAAGGATCCCTACAGAGACAGACCTTTTTGTGAAAGAGTAAGATCTTTTTTAACCAGAAACAGCCCGCTATCGCCAAACCCACCAGACCACATTTAAAGAAACAGTAATTTAAGCGTGTATATCGTCAGCATATTTTCCCAACTAACTGGGTGAATTGAGGGTTTATTTCAACCAAACCAGTCTGTGAGTGTTGGAACAGTGGAGAGACGAACCAAGACAGCTTTTGTGAGTTTTATTTTGTTTCTGACGACTGTGAATGTGTGTGAATGTGTTATACAATGATAAAAATGGCTGTTTAATTAAATGGAGTCTGGTGAGTTTGACGACAGAAATTTCGGGGCTGTTTATGGAAAAACAATCTTACTCTTTATCAATATGTTCTGTCTCTGAGGGATCCTTCCCATAATGTTGTCAGAAAATAATCTGAGCCTGTCAGTGGCAAAAACAAGCACTTTTATAGGAAGTAAATTAACGATGCACAAGTGCGTCTATTTGTTCCGTTTGAGCCTGTTTGGCTGCTGCCGGCTGTTGTTTCCGTTTGTCACTTAGACACAAAAACATGGGGAAAAGAATCCACGGTAAAAATACCAAAATTCCGCTTTTAATGTTTTGTACCGTTTCATAAAAACAGTGTGTACTTGTGTGTTAGGTACCTGGGAACGTCAAAGCCCATGGTCTGCTTCTTGCCAGAGACGGTCATGCGGGCCACTTTGGGTACCACTTCAGAGTCCAGTTTATTCTGAGGCACATCTCTGATTTTAGCTGCAGGGAACAGAGGAACAAAACTGTACACTTGCTCACAAACAAAGGCAATTATGACTCACTGTGGCCAGTACCTGTGATGTGGAACAAATTACAATTTTTCCCTATTTAAAAAGGGCAAAGAAGTGACCTTCAGTGTATGATAAATGGCTTGTGTGTTTTGGCAAACAGTTGCTACAGTACTATCTTCCATAACAACCAGGATGAGACTGACAGTTTCTCCTGCTAGATTTTTCAGATGTAACTGACCCTCAGTTAAAACCATCATCGCATTAAGTTCATCTAGATGTACGACTTTCAGAAGTCATTTCATAGTTGACAGTGTAACAGCCCCAGACTACAGATTTGACATACATGAGATCTGATCTTTCAGTTTCTGCCTTGCGACAGATTTATTATACTTCAGTATTTTTCAGTAGTTGTTTTTTTTTATTCGTTTCAGTAAGTTTCCAGAGTGGGCCTGTGTTTCAGTTCAGTTTTTATTGTTTAAAAATATTAAGTTTAGTGTTTACTGGTTTCAGAATTAGTTTATGTTTTTCTATAACAGAGGGGTCGATGTCAGGGTCAAGATTTAAAACGTTCACAGTGGGTATTGCAATACAAACACACTGTGTAGGCAACTGACACATAGCCATGAAGGCATCCCAGTCTCAATAAGCACACGCGCCGATGCCTCCTCGTGCTTGTTGTATTGTCAGATTTGACTTTGATTTTTAGAAATCTACTTGTCCACATACAAATTATTTTATTTCTTTGCAGTTATCATGTAACAAAAACAGGTTAAATCCACCTTGCTCTCAAACTTGAGGCAACTGCACAACACATACTTGCAGTTTCGCCTACATCTTTTAACGCCACCCCACTAAACTCATGTTCCAGGGGCATTAAAACACTCAATTGCACTTCAGCTTATAAATTTTGTCTTTACCTGCCACCATTTTCTCACAAATGCCCTACCAGTGCTGTGCATGTGCAACTCAAAACAGTGATGACAAGAAAGTGTAATGGCTCACTCCTTATCTACTTTCACCATCAGCTCCAGAAAAAAATGTGTTAAATTGTTTTGTGCCAGCTGGGCGGGTTACTAGATTTACAAGCCCAACGTGGCATTTTATTCGCCCTGGGAAATCAGGCGACCCTTATTGTTGAGCCTTGCTAAAAGTAAAGATATTCCCTGTATATTTAAGTTTAGTTTCCGATTTTTTATTGTTTTTTTCCCTTCTAAAATCAGTTAACTCAAATGTTTTACACCCAGTTTTGTTTTTTTAGTTTTAGTTAACTACGATAACCTTGCTCTGACAACAGAGTCACTGATTAACAGTGATTATGCATCATCAGATTAATTTAAGTCTGATGTGTTTTTTCCAACACATTTTTTAAAACCTGCAGTAAAATACATGGTAACACTGTACCACCAAGAGAGCTCATTCAGCACTGTACACCATTGTGGTGTTAAGACATCCAGAGGATTGTGCAATAATGTACTTTTAATGACTGTTTTCCTTGTAATTGCTGTGTGCCTTACAGGCACAGATCATTTCTATTCTATAGTTTGAGCATGTGAGGCAACCACTTGCACTCTGAGCCTCCATCTATCTGACTGCTAGTTCATATTTTCTGCAGCAGTGAGACATGCTGAGGTCATTGCTTTGTCATCCCAGTCCCAAATGGCCACCGGTCCCAGTCATATCAACCTCCTACTGATTCATTTAGACTGGGCTGCACAGCCAAACCTGCTGCACCCTTTGTGCGTCTGTGTGTGCATGTGTGTGGCAGTGACATCCTGGTTCAGAGAGGGTTAATTTCAGAAGTGGCCGTTGCCTCCCGTCTCCACGTAAATAGAGCAGTGTGACGGAGCATTTCGCAGAATGAATCTTGTGAAAAGGTGTCGCTTCAGCGAAGTGCAGGGCTGGAGGTGAGTGTTTGTGTTATCACACATAACGGATTCAAACAAAAGTGCACGTAAGAGATACCCACAACGCACAGATACCCAAAAATGGTTAATTTGGTACAACTTGAAAAAGTGATGTTGGTCATAAGATGTTGCTTTCCCTTTATATTTTTGATTATCATCAAAAAGCTTCAGTCTTAAACCCTTTATCAAGACTGAAAAACACACTGCTCTGCTCTATCCTCTTTTTATCTTTGTCTTAAAAGACTCAAGTTTACTAAAAATAAATGTCTTTATCTTACAGCTTTGGTTTCGCATGTATATTATAAATCACTTTAATCCTCTGTGTGCTCATTTAGGCTTCATGCAGTTTATTCATCATAAAAAAATACCCTGGGGGAAAATGAGGGTAAAAAGGAGGTGTGATTCAACAGAATTATTAATGGACTTTCTCTCACCAAGCATTCTCTGAATGACTGGCTCATACATTGGAGAAAAAGTCCCTGTCGTTCTGAAACACTGATACACAAGTGAGGCAGCTCACTGCAACCTGCACAGTCTTTTTTTCTGTATAAAGAAAAGACAATTATGTGCTGCTTGTTACCACATACTGATCCTTATCTATTTAAAAGTTTGGGAAAAAAAGGACAAACTGCAAAGATATTCTCACACATAACTTATTAAAACCGCAAGCTTAGCATAAAAAAACGATGGTGGGTGAATGTACTCCTACACTTGCACTTGTAATTGATGCACTTATTCAGAAAAGCATCAAAGTTTTTTGAATGTATGGATACATGTGTGTGGACTGATATGTATAATTTTTATAGTTTTCATTATGTAAAATCATGCCCAGATATATTTCATACTTTTCTCTACGTAAATTCTGCATCTAGTCAGTTGTTATCTGTGAGCCTCAATACTGATAATCTCAGCACCATCACTGTGTTATCTGTCCTGCAGCGAGCAGCAACATGAGATGGAAAAAGTCCTCTCTGGGGAATTTCGGTTCTTCCTGCAGCTGGGGGCTTTTAATGTCCCTGCTGCGGTGACGTGGAGGTTTCTACCACCTGTGTCAAACAGGACACCAGACGGCTTGAAATTCACTTATACGGAACATCAGCTGTGAACAAATGATCTCATTAGATCACATTACATGAAATATGATCACCGGGATCAGGTAATTAAACCTACACCTCACCTTATGTACACTTTGGAGATAAACCACAAATTAAAAACCAGAGGCAGAAGAAGTGTTCTGATCTTTTACTGAAGTACTAAAGGCACATTGTGAAAATGAAACTACAAGTTATAGAGCTGCTTTCAAAATCTTAAGTAAAAGTATTTAAGTATTATCAGCAAAATGTAATTACAGTATGGAAAGTCAAGGTACTAACTGGGTAGTAAAATGTTCCCCGTCTGTGTTTTACTATTATATATATGATATTTTTGCATCAATATTACAGCTGCATTAATGTGTTTGTTGCATTTTACGGCTGTAGATGTTTAAAGGGATAGTTCAGATCTTTTAAAGTGGGGTTATATGAGGTATTAATTTATATTCAGTGTATTACATAGAGCAGATGTCTGTCAGTATGCCCCCACTTTGGAGAAGCAGGCAGGAATACCACCACGAAAGCGGAGCAATGTACTGCTGTAGTCAGGGGTTAGCGACAAAACATATTTTAGCCACCTTAAAAAAAATTTAAAAAAAATCAATAAGAGTACACTATATTGAGAATATTAAGAATATTTTCACTGCGTTACCTTTACTTTAACGGCTTCAGTTCTCCCAGCCACCAGACTCCATTTACAAAAACATCATCGTCATTTTAGTTCCCTGAATGCAGGAGCTGCTGGTCTGCGCTGCCTTGATCAGTTTGTTTGTGTCATTGTGTGACTTTGGCGAATCTAAATTAATCCCTTAAAATGCCAAAGTCACACAATAACACAAACAGACTGACTGATCACAGCAGCAGTAGACCAGCATCTCCTGTGTGTTGAGTAATGTTAAATCACTGTTTTTCTTAATGGAATCTGGCTTTGCTATAAGGGCTTCAGTTCCTGGTCAGAAATCATTGTTTCATGGCAAGGTAAAGCCACAAACCAGTGGGTCAAGGTCCAAAGGTGACTCTAAAATGTGTCAAGATTGTAATAAGCACTGTTTATTTTTAACTGCAGTGAATTTCCGGCATTTCCTGCTGTAGAGTGAGTGATAAACGGATAGATACCTCGATGGCATGGCCAAATGAAAGAATGACGCTGAATGTATTAAACTGTGTGGACCTTGAACTAATGACTAAGGAGAAATCTGGAGCCCATGGCTGGACCAGTTGGGAACCACTGATCTAAATCTACCATACAGTTAAACTGATGTTGTTTTTCAGTGGCTGAAATACATTTTATCGCTGACCCCTCTACAGCAGTACATTGTTTAGCATCTGTGACGGTGCTCCTTGCTTCCTCCAATCTGGGGGTGTGCCTATATTAAAAGATACGAACTACCCTCATCACATTGTGCTAATCCCTACTCCTTTATATAATGTAAATTTTCTCCCAGGGGAGCATGCCCACGGACCCCCGTAGAGGGTTCCGACACCCCCCTGTAGTCTCTAAAAATTCTGTGGGAAACACCGTATGATATTTGTGGTTTCCACTGGACAGGAGGGGATGAAGAAGAACTGTAATCTGACAGTAACTAAAGCTTTTTACTTTACTTAGCGCAATAAAAAGTACTCTGGGATGCAGTGAAGTGGAAGTATAAAGTTGCATAAACTAGAAATACTTCTAAAGCACAAGCACCTCAAATTTGCTCGAGTAGAAGTACTTGATCACGTTCTACCACTGATAAACAAAGTGCCTACACACAAACCCATGATAATTAAGTACCTCAAGGTTGTTTACTTTAGATCTTCACCGCTATATTTCAACTTAGCGCGAAAACGACAGGCGCACCCTAAACAACTACCCCAAGGTCTTAAGTGATATATAACCCCCTTTCTAAGTACCCGACATCTTCCTCTGTCAAAACAGTTTAATACCTTTGCAAACAACTGACTTGGCAGATACTTTTTTTGGGGCTGGCCTGGGGGCAGCATTAAGGAGGGCGGCCTGAGAACGACTATACAGCGCAATCAGCTTCTGAGGCTCCGAGCAGGATCTCTTTACACCGTTTGGACTGGCAGGTAAACAGTTGGTGTCCTCCCATCCAGGATTTATCTGGTATAGGGGACCCTTGCAGTGACTAAAGAGTGAGTGAGTCATCTGTACACCTTGGCCTGAGGGCCCAACTGAGCACAGGAACAAGAGGAGTCCGCCCAGGATATGCAAATATCAACCCTCCCCCCGAGTCCAAAAACACACACATGTATGAAAGGCAAAAGTGAAATAACAAGGGCTCTGGTTGAAAGAGAAGGTGGTGGGGTGACTGATTGCCTCGCAGGGGCAAGGTGGTTAGACAACAGAGAGATAAGGACAGATAGAGAGAAATCTACTTAGATACGAAACCTTTTAAAGCCATAACACTTTCCCCTAAAATATTTAATAAACAAATGACTTTGATTGTCATCACAATAAAAATTTGAATTCTGTAAAGAAATTTTGATGATGAGAGCCCCGACCACTTGAGGCCGCTAAAGGCTACAAAAGACAAGAATAATGTTCAGCTTGACTCAAATCTTCACAGGCCTTCTGTGGGGGGGAAGTTAGGGGAAAATAAGGGGAAAAACATTTTAACTGACTCAAGCACTTACCTGGCCCGATATGATTGCATAAAAAAGAGCTAACACAGATTAGCTTTGTCTGACTCTGGCTGAGGAATCTTCAGCAAAGTTTGATCTTCAAGTCTTACATAAGGTGATTTCCACCAGTGAGGATAAGGGGAAGCCACCTTGCATGGTATATGTTTGGGTATAAAACATTCATTGTGGCACTCCCTTGTACATAGCATCAATTTAGATTAATGGATATACCAATGAACCAAATTAAGGGTTAAATTTCATTCGAGTTCAAGAGAAAAAATTGCTGAAGATATGAATGAAAATGACTCTGAAGGAAATGAGACTGCTGGCTGAGGAAAACGCTTTGAGTAGGATCTATCTGACCCCTTTCAGGATGAGTCACTCTCTCACACACACACACACACACACACACACATACACACACACACACACATACATACACAATGAGGATACCACCTAACACTTCATAGAATGACATCTATAAAGATATCTCCTCATCCTCTACACCCACCCACTCGTCAGACTGTCAACCTTGAGTCATAGCAGCCACCTGAGAACTCTCACCTACTGTTTACAGATTTCAAAATACAGCTACAGTAGGCTTTAAAGTGCGTCTCTGACCTAAGGCACGAAAACATCAAGGTCGGGGTTGTTTTGTTTACCAAAATAATTCAATTAAAAAAAAGGTCATCAATTTTAAGTCTGCTGTACATCCACTTTATTCAAAGGTCGTCTGCTTAAAGGGACAGTTCACCAAAAGATCCAACAGACACATTTTACCTTTTGCACTATTTATCAGTCTAGATTGTTGTGGTGCAAGTTGTCAAGTGTTGGAGATATCAGCCGTAGAGATGTCTACCTTCTCTCTAACATAATGGAATTAAATGGCACTCAGCTTGTGGTGCTCAAAGCGCCAAAAAATCCATTTAAAAAACTCAACAGCAATGTCTCTTTCCAGAAATCATGACCTTGTTGCTCAAGATAATCCACAGACCTTGTTGTGAGCAGTTTCATGTAGGAACTATTTTCTATCTACTGAATTGCCCCCGCCAGTCACATCACCATGCCAAGGGAAGTGTGCATCTACTGCTAGCTCACCTAGCACCACTGAGCTGGCTGACATTACAGCTAAGCCAAAGAGGACCCCATTAGTTTTTACATCTCGCACTGTCACGAGCACGAGCCTGTCGTCCATGGATAGATGCATGTGTAACCTTACTTTCTTGTTCGGTAGCGCTCTCCAGTCCTACAGGCTACAATTGCTCTTGTTTTATCTTCTTTAATTTACACCAACATGCGGCAAGACAGCGCAACATCCAGCTTCCCTCTGAGTCTCTTACACTAACACCTGTCCCCAGCAAAGCAATGTCAGGTACGAACTACAGCCACTCTTACTTAAGGATAAGGGAACACAAAATGGCAACTTACAGGTACACATGAAAATATATGAATAAAAGTTGAAGTTCTATTAATGATAAAGGAGTAATTACCATATGTAATAATAAAAATTACTTCTGTAAATCCAAAACAACAATGTGGAAAAGGTTTTGTGACTTGAGTAACAAAAATAACCCAAAATATGATGTGTACAGTAGCTACAGTTACACATGCTTCCTTCTCGCCTCCTGATGATCAGGCCTTCTCGAAGCGCACCCGACTTTAAAGTCAATTTAAAAAGGTGGCAAAATGATGTATATAATACCTCCAAGTCTGTCACATGTTGCCATGGGGCCCAGTAAGACTTTTCCCATTGAGTTAAATCAGGAAAGAGACACCTGTAAATAAGAGGTAACAGTTTTGGGGGCTTCACAACCCCCACGAAATAACTCACTTGATCCATTTGGTGCGATAGAAGTCTAAAAGAGCCACACAATTAAATCATTTCATCACTATTCAAGCTAGTAAAGGGCTAAACAATACGCAGCCAGCTTGGCCGCAGTACGTCTTGAGTGCACTTGCTCTAAAGGCCCAATGATGCAGATGGTCTGGCTAATTTTACACCCACAAAGTCAAACTTTTTTGGCTTCATGCACCACCGAGCAACTCTTACAAGAACAAATGAAGCGCTGCCTCCAACACTGTACCGAGTTCTCTTATGCATCCATGGCGTGGATACAGTTGGCGGGTGTAGTAAGAAAGTAGTCCCTACATGAAGCTGCTCACAACAAGGTCTGTGGAGTTATCTGCTACACTATTTTGCCAATTGTCTTTTGATGCTGATTTACATGCTGCCAAGCTCAAAACATCTGATGTGGATGAAGTCTTATGGCCAGAACCACAATGAAGGGGCGATTAAGCGTATTTTTTTTCTTCTAACACATATGTTGTTGTTTTCCTCTATGGTGCTTTTGTGTGAGCTGCGTGAGAACATTATGAGAAAAAAAAAATCCCCTTATATGTATTTATGGTGTCCTATGTTCTAAATATACATCTGTACTTTACACATTTGGATACCTGTGTGTTGGTGTGTTTACAACAAATATGACAACTTTACTGCAGCCTGCTAAGTTTATACCCTGCACACAAAAAAAGCAAAAGCCAGAAGTACCTTCTACTCACACTATCAGTGCTTTGTTAGTGGTTCGTGTGTTTATTCAAATGATGGTTTGTGTGTTCTGTATTGACGGAAAAACACAATTTTTTTCCAAGACTTTGAAGACTTCTGCAAGAATTATTTGCCTTCACAAGAGGTGTGTAAAGTATTGCTGGTTTGGTGTAAGGTTTTGTGGTTAGATCTGCAAAAATAGGCTTTGGTTTCAAAGATAGTGCCTCAGCAATCAGAGAAGACCTGTACTGAGGAAGAGATTTCAGACGAAGCACTGAAGAGTCCAATTCGACCACCATATTTGAATCGGAATAAAAACCAGGGGGATTTCTTGATAACTTGTTGCAGGCGCTTATCTGCGCTAACTGCAAAAATGTGAAAAGGTAAATTTGAGATTGCTACCAAGCTGACCCAAGAACATCCACAGTTGTGACTCATGACTGGATCCACCTCTAAATACAATATTTCTGCACTTCCACTGATACACTTGCACCAACATCGCTGTCATAGCAAGGTTTGTTTTTCTTCGGTCTGCAAAACCACAACATGTCGGTGATAAATGACCCAGAATAATATCTGAAGCCACCCCACAGACCTTGCAAACATTCGCACAACTACTTTATGAGGTCAACTCTCCAATTTCTTGTAATAAGAATGCAGCTTTTTCCACTTAAACACAGAATCCTACTTCCTGTAAACACACCACACCACAACAAAGCCATAGTACTGACAGCATGTCAATCCAAATGCACCCGCTTTCTTTTGACCACTTGTTGTTGGTAATATGGTATTTTCCAGCATTGGCACCACATCACAACAACACTGTGTTTGTGCAACATGTACGCTTTGCAGAACTGCAGAACCTGTAAAAAACACAAAATGATTTGATCTGAAGCCTTTGACAAAGCTGTGAAAGCTGAGAGACATGATCAGATTTTTCCTACGTAGGTGGTGTGTGAGAGACACACAGAGTAAAAGATGATCGGCTGCTGCGCCGAGTCGCTGTGCGCCCGGGCTGACATTTTCTCCCAGAGTGCAGCTTCCTGCTCAAACCCACACACACCAGCTCGCCTTAAGAAAAAAAAAAAAAGAAAAAAAAAAAGGACATAACAGTTGCTGGACAAACCCACTTGCTAATAAGCCTGATTCATTTCTAGACTTTCACATCTGAACGAAACACTGTAGATACATATCTTCACTCACAAAACCAAACACACCACAACATCTCTAATACACCTAATTATTTCCAAACATTGCATTACTCCTAGGACCTCGCCTAAACTGAGAAACCTGTTTGACTTCTAATGTTTGACTTGTCATTATTACCACTATCTACCCTTTTATTATCTATCATTACCCTCAGGCTCACCAGTCTATGTTTGACACCCTGAGGGTCCACTTCACTCAGCTCTCTGCACCTGTATAAAGTTTACACACATCTAGCCCAAACCCTCCCTTCAAACAGCAGTCTCACATTCAAGACAACAATGAGGCACTGCAAGAAAATGACTACACAGTAAGGAAAGTTTGACATCAGCCCTTATCATCTCCTCCTGTCTCATAACTGCAATACAGTCCAGTGTCCTGACAACAGTAACAAGATTAGGTATTTTAAAGGTTACCGCATATACAACAGGTCTCCTTACACTTGTTGGTGCTAATGAATGTTGTTATCTACCAACCCTTGAACCAGTCAATCTGAAGTCTTAAACGTGCATTTCTTTTTTAAGGCCAAGGTTCCCCATTCAAACCAATACCAGTGACTCACACTAAAAAAACCGAGATGCCTTAAAGGGACAGTTCAACTAAAAATCTAAACTACATATTTTACCTCTTTCCTGTAGTGGTATTTATCAGTCTAGATTGTTTTGATGTGAGTTGCCAAATGTTGGAGATATCGGCCATAGAGATGTCTACCATCTCACCAATATAATGGAATCCATCTACTCACGGATCTGAAGCCCATGCTTGTGACAGCGCAAGATGTTAACATTAGTGGCGTCATCTTTGGGTAAGCTGTAACGTTAGCTAGAGTCTATTTGGGGGTAGGTAGTATGGAATTATGACATACCATACTGTCGTGCTTTCATCTTCCAAAATAAGCTAGGCTAACCCGTCTGGATGTGCATGAGTAGAAATCACTGAATAAAACAAGGGATCTTCCATTTCTGCCAGTGAAGGCAACTCCGCTGGGTTGCGGTCTCCAGCTCGGGCACAGAACAGCAAGCGTGGTCCATGCAGTGAGCTGCTAGCACCGTTCAACCTTTACGAAGTAACACTTTCGAAGACTTGCAGTCCACATACGGAATCTTATCACGTCAGCGAACCAATCAAATCATTACATCTAGCAACAAGGAAGCATTTGTAAGGGAAGAGAGGGGGCACAAACGTAACTATTATGAACTGCCTTACAATACCAAAAAAAATATTTATTTTTTTTCTTGTAAATGCGCGTGTCCCTTTGGATCATTTTGTGTCACTCTCTAAATGCAGATGTTTTTGCGGGTCTGTGAATGCAGTGCAGGCAGAGCTCAACATGAGTTCAATAGCACTTCAAGAGTCGTGAGGTGGATAACTGGTAGCTGATCAGATCCGATTGACGACGAGGAGCAGCTGCTGCAGAGACGTGATAGACCCAGTTAAGTTTCACTTTCAATGTGCCTGACACTTCTGCTGCTCCATCTGTGCCAGGAGTGACAGTATGGTGCTTTAAATAACCAACCGGTATACACGTTTCAACAGCATTCCTACTAAAAAGTCCAGCTTCAAAAATAGAAAGTCTAATTGTGACAGGAGATGTTTTAATCATGGCTGGCCACCACAAATAAATCAATGTGTGGGAAACCCTACGCTCAGCGGTGCTAGGTGAGCCAACAGTAGATCCATGCTTCCTTTTGCGTGGTGATACGGTTGGCAGGTGTAGTCTAGTAGAAAGAAAACAATTCCTCCATGAAACTGCTCACAACAAGGTCTGTGGATTATCTTGAATAACCAGGTCATGATTTCTGTAAAGAGACATTGCTGTTGAATTGTTCAAATGTATTTTTTGGCACTTTGAGCACCACAAGCTGAGTGCCATCTAGTTCCATTACACTGGAGAGAAGGTAGACATCTCTACGGCCATGTCTCTAACACTTATCAACTCACACCAAAACAATCTAGACTGACATTTAGCACTACAGGTAAGAGATAAAAAATGTCATTTTGAGTTTGAGGTAAACTGTCCCTTTAAGAAAGTCTTAGATAGGCTAAAGAAATACATACACTGCATATTTTCTTTCTAAAACATTTTATTTTACGCAACTCCTTAATAGTATTTAATTGATGCCAATATTTCATCCTTGAATACAGAGTTACTACTGTGAAAACATACACACTCTACTCATATTTTAGATCCAGATAGGGAATACAACAGGGTTTTCAATGGCTGTGTATACTCAGCTCAAAACAACCACCCTAGAAAGACACATTTTTGCTCTCAGACACACAATAACACACCCAAACACAACCAGAGAGACACGCCCAGACACAGGTGCATTCTGAGTGTGTACATTCAGTCATCTTTATTTCAAAATTGACAAATTAACCTCTGGCAGAGTGTTATGACACACCCTACGTGAATCAAACTCATTTGTACATCGTAATATTAAAAGCTTGTAAGAACAAGAAAAACCTCTTTTACCTCAGGTCTGGAGGCATTCATTTTGACTCATCCAGTGCTCTCTTTATTCACAGCGCTTGCATTCATAGTAAACTCATTCCTACAATATCAAACATTAAAAGTGTTCATTTGTCTGCGTGCACGTGCATGTGTTTGTTCTCGCTCCCTCATGGGAAAATCTCCAGGTGTCCTCTAAACCAAAATGTCTACCCCGTGATCTCAAACACAGGCAGCAGTAAACCAGAACAATGGTTAACTGATCCATATTCCAATAGCTGCAGCACACCTGCAAACAAAATCAACCTTTTTTTTCTCTTTTGAAGGTTCATGCAGATCAAAAACTCACAAAAAAAAAAGAGGCCGTGCAGAAAGAGTTATGCTTTGAGTTTTCCCTGGCTAAGATTACACTACTTCAGTCTCATACAAAAAGAACGTCAATTAAAAAGCCAAATGGCCATCAAAGTGTAGAAAATAAGACTCAAATTTAAAATGTAGAAAAAATATTGAGCACAGTAAATGAGAAAAGTTCTACAAGTTCTTAAAATACATACAGTCCTTTGAAACTTAGCTGCGATTATTTCCAAGCTGCCAGAGAGACTGAGCAGTTTATACTGTTTGAGTGAAACACTGTTCTGTGTGTAGTAGCAAAATGAGACTTGTTTGCGTGCCTTTATTAAAAAAAGAAGTGCATAATGTGGTAATACTGTTTCTAGCAGTTTGTTTAAGCAGTTATCAGTGTGTCATTCTCTTGTACTGTTGGTCCCAAAAGTTTATTTGCTCTCCATGATTGATTGTGGGGCATAATTAAAAAGACTGTTGACCCTGAGGGCTTCATCTCTTTGAGTTCAGTTCAGTTGGTGGAGCAAAGGCCACCCAAAAGATCTGAGGTTCCCATCCAAAGTGAGCCAGTTTAGCACCAACCTGAGCGCTGCTGAGATAAGGGAATACTTCAACCCCCCAAATGACCATTTGAATATCAGTTACTCAGCCTGTGTTTTGTTTAATTTCCTGCATGCCTCTAAGGAACAAAGTCTCCAAAAGCGTAGAAAATTTCTCAATGAATTGAAGTCATAGTGGTCCGCGTTTAGCAGCAACAAAACTATATCACGATCTGTTTGCAAACTCACACACAACTTGTGCCGTACAATCCAAGTTTCATTCATCCAGTCGTATGCTCAGTACTTCCCAAACAGACAGCCCTTTCTTACAGGGAACTGAAGTAAAAGTGAAACTTAATGTATGCTATCTTCACGCCAGACTCCATTGACAAAAACAGTAATTTTACTTTTAAATTACCATTTTTGTCAATGGAGTCCGGCTTTGAAGAGAGTTTAGATTAAGTTTCACTTTCTGTTCAGTTCCGTGTCAGAAAGGGCTGTCTGTTTGCATAGTACTGAGCAAACCCCTGGAAAATAAGTTGTAGATTATACTTTACAAGCTGTGTGAGGGTTTTTAAACAGATGTTTTGATATAGTTTTGCTGTTGTAGAATGCGAACCCCGATGCCAAAGTTTTCTTCACAAATTCAGCGCAACACAGGGTAAATAACTGGTACAAAGCTTATCATTTGGGCAGTGAAGTGTTCCTTTAAGTAAGATTTGTTTCCTCTTGTCTACCTGGTGAAAGCTTTTCGCTGATTAGCACGGACGATGTCATCAGGTGAGGGCGTGTCGAAGCGGAACGGTGCAATTGGTGAGAGCGGGGTATGCTGCGCTTCAGATTTGTCCTGCGATTTCCACAGGAAGTCCTGGTAACCATTTCCTGTCCTCTTATCCCTTACTGTTCTCTTTAAACATTTTCTCACCCGTTTCTGATGTTTGCGGCTCGGAACTGACAAAGTAACTGCAAAAACTGACGGCTGTGCAAACACCGAAGAATCCAGCCCCATGGAAACAGAAGTTGGAGAGGACGGTGAGGGAAGGTCGTTGTCAAAGTGACGAGGGGCTGCTCCATCCGACTGGGCCATGAGTGCGCTCAAATCAATAGTCTGCTTCTGCTTGGATGGCCTGATGTTTTGGTGGTATGGTTTGTGGTTGAGCATACACTTGGTACCACCCTCTGTAGCACCCTGTGCTAACACACCAGCCCTTTCTGGTTTTGCTGGTGAAAGGAGCGAGGTGAGGGAGTACTGTGACCCATTTGAGGTGGTTGAGGTTTTGTCTTTGTGTTCAGATGCCAAATGTGACAAAGAGAGCAGCTCAGAGATGCCAGGTGGTTGCTTCAGTGCACTTGCTGGAGATTTTGCACTCACGGGTTGAGGGGAAGTGAAGGAGCTGTTGGTTTGATGCTGCAGGGCTAGCTGAGACAGTGACACAGTCCCACCTAGGCATGCAGAAGCACTGTTGGTTGGTTGAGGAAACTTGAGTGTGTTTGCTGGTTGTCCAGTGCTCTGTGATTGAGACTGAATGTGCATATTCCTGTTTTGGTGCTGTGAAACGAGAGCAGACAGCAAGAATGTTTGTGCTGGTCCCGCCATCCCCTGACACGTCACAGAAGTTATGCTGCTTTGGGGAGTAGGAAAGGAGTTACTGAGGGTTGGGCTGCGGTTTGAATGTTCCTGGATTAAATCAGCCAGTGATGGACTTCCCTTAGGATCGGCAATTGTGGCTTTGCCTCCAGTCGCAACTCCCACTGGGCGCTGATTGCTCAAGACGACAGAACTGAGACTCCCGAACCCAGGAGGAGCAGCCAGAGAGGAGGTTACAGTTGTCATCTTGGGGTTGTTTAGTGACAGACTACTGAGTGAAACTGAGAGGAGGGTGGGGGCTGAGCCGGGAGATGTTGAAGTCATGTTTAAAGACGCCAGCGTTCCAAGTGAAAGACTACTCTGATTGGACAGAATGGACGGAGGTGAATGAGATCCTACGGTGAGAGCACTTAATGAGGGCACACACAAACCTCGTCCTACGTCAACTCCTCCTGTCGCTTTACTCTTCTGCCCGTGCTCAGACATGAGCTGTGCCAGACTGGCACCACTGCTAACACAAGCACCGTTCTTTACATTTTCAGAGCTGCTAACTACGGGGTCAGCCTGATGTTGCGATAAGAGGTCGCGCAAGTTTGGTGCACTTGCTTGCACATGCGGGCGTGTGTGTTTGCACCCATCAGCCTGGGGTTTATGTGCATTGGATGTAGTGTCTGTGTGAGAAGCAGACAAGCTGGCTCCTTACCTTACAAAAGCCAATTGCAGTTGTCGAAGAGGAGGGACAGGAGCACCGCAGAGCAGAGGCCAGATGAATCATACGATAAACACGAGGGAGAAGAACAGAAAGAAGGCACTTTGTTAAACATTTGCATTACTAATATGTGTAATTGCACACATTTGTGTGAAATAAACAGGGAAAAGCCACTGGCTGTTAAGCTCTCGTGTACACACAATACTGATAAACATCATGCAAAATGGTCTTTTGTTCAAGTATCTTTAGTGAGAACCCACAGGCAGTTAGTCAAAAAAAATCATGCTACAGTATCAGATGTTGAATTATCACCACGCAAATCATTCATGGATCCATTCTGCAACGGTCCAGGGCTGAAACTAACCATTATCTTCACTGTCCATTAATCTGTACATTAGTTTCTCAATTGAGTCAGTTGTACAGTTTATTAAATGTCAGAAAATGCAGATCAGTGTTTCCCAGAGTCCAAAATGACGTCCTCAAATGTCATTTTGTCCACTACAGAAAGATATTCAGTTTCCAGTCATAGAGGAAAAAAGGAACCAGAAGATTTTCCAATTAAAGAAGCTGATTTTTTTTCTTAAAAAAATTACTCAAACTGATTACTCGATTGGCAAATTAGTTCAATTTATTTAATAGCTGACAACTTATCAAGTATTTACTTATCGTTGCAGCACTACAATATTCTTGTTCTCATTTCTTAACCCAGCATGGACTTTAAACCCTGTTTTACATTAATGTGGCCTACATCAAAAACCCGTTACAGCTGCTTTGGGTCCGTTTCTCCATTATCTTTAATTCTTTACAGTAATAATATCAGCCTTTTGTTCATATTTACTTTTAAGTCAAGGATAATTGGTCATTTATATTATATACTAAGATAGGTTTTTGGAAGATAGATGTTTGGTTATTACGATTATATACATATACATGGGTTATTTTTGTGTGACAGAGTTAAAAGATAATAAATTGGTATATTTAGAAAAGTCTTAGGTATAGGTTTATCTATACAGAGGAAGCTGTCTGTTTCATTTCACTCAATGCATTATGGAGAAGGGGTGGGATTTAGTAAGTTTGTACTTCAGAGGAGAGGGAGTCACCTTTTTGAACGCGTAAATTTAAGTAACAATACACTAACATTTGCTTTCCATTATATGTAAATACTACTTTCTATCTGTCTGCTTGTTTGTCATGTCATGTCTTTTTGTATGTTTGAAATAAATATCAAATATTTACAGTCATTTTAACTGATGACGTCTGCTCTTGACTGGACTCTAAAAGCCAAATATATTAATTACTACGTCACTATAATATGATCACCATTCAGTTATATTTGAGTGGAAATATTATTCAAGATGTAATCAAAAACAGTAAAATGTAGGAGATGCAAAATATTTTGAGTCGCAATGTCTGTTTATACTGAACTATTTCTAACTGTTAATCAAGTGATACAAATAGACGAGGCCTTATGTTGTGCGTGAGCAGGGACGGGGACTGAAACCTGGTATTAAACGGGCCCGAGGGCTAAATTATTAAAATTAAATTATTATTTTATCTGTGCTGGGTGTAATTTATCATAATGCTGCAGCCTTTCATTCTGTCAGGGCTGAACTCCTTCACATAATCATAAAAACAAACACGCACACAATGTGAAAGGAAAGAGAGGCTGTGGTAAAGAGGAATTGAAAATAACTAAATAAAATTAATCAGATTGACAACAGGTGCAATCAGTACTGTAAGTAAGTTCAATAAAACCTTGGCAAGTAAAAACCAATACTTTCTTACTGCAATACACCTGTTCAACAAGCATAAACACCTTGACATGTAGAAAATGAGTCTGTCATCTGCTGCAGCTATGTTTTACGCAAGCACAGCACGCTAGCTCGGCTAAAAGCAAACTGTAGCAAACAAGCTAAAATGAAAGCTGTCTGTATGTAGTCTAACTCTTTAGCATAGTTTGCCATTTATCTTAGAATTGGGCAAATTCTTTGAAACTTAGCTGCCGGCTGAGACAAACAGCCTCTCCTCTGTCTCCCAGAGGTACCTGCAGGCAGTGAGGAATGACTGATGCTGACTAATGAAAACTAAACTTTACTCAGCTCTGTGATGTCAGGAGTATTGTTTATACAGTGACTGCGCTGTTTTAAACATTATCGTTGCTTCGTCAGGTGACTATCATTCATTCAAAAAGGAAGTAGCAACATGGGAAAAAATAACACATACTATGAACTGGCTAACTGTGTACTATCTGAATCATTTTGCATACAAGCTAAGAGCCTCTTCAGATCTTGTGCTGTGTTTGGCAAATAACTGGAGAAAATGTTCAAATGCCACCAATAACATTCTCTAATATGTAACTACAGTCAAGAAAAATCCCTGACTAATAAAATGACCATAATTTGATCCACTCCCGGCGTACCTTTCTCTGCCTCTGGTCTTATTCTTTGTGGAAGCGGCTCTTTCTCCTGACCCACTCTTGCTACCGGAGCCATCTCTTCATTGGTGCTTCTGGTAACTGGGGCCGTCTTAGCGTCTTCAGACAGGACTGCATCCAGGGCCTTCTGTGGGTCGAATCCGCATCTTATGGCTGCCTGGGTCAGGACTGAATCTGGCACTGCATCTCCGAGCACAGTGCGCATATGGTCCAGACAGGAATACAGCTTGGCTATAAAGCACAACACACACATCAGACACAGACATTATGTTTGTGAAGCAGAAAACAATTAAAGATTAAACAAAGAACAACAGATCAAGAAAATAAACCACGTTTAGCATTCTCAAACACAAAGATCAAAGGTGAAGGTCAGAAGATCTTAATAATATTACCTTGATCAAGAGGGTCGAGGTCGTGGCTGACGGTCGGGGACATGGGAACATCATCTTCATATTCTTCCTCTTCTAAAGGCTCTTCCCTTGGTGCTTGCCTCTCTTGACGTGAGTAGATGAACTGATTCGCTGTAAAAACCACAAACATCTTTACTTATTGGCCAGTTACAAACTAAGAGATGTGATGTCTGGTTAATGCGGTATAATTTAAAGGAGAGGTGGGTAGGATTTAGTGGCATGGAGCAGTGAGGACTGCAGACTGCAACCAGCTGAAACTTCTCTCATGTGCCAAACATGAACTCCTGATTAGGAATTCCTTCAGTGTTCATTGTTCAGGATGTTTTTATCAGGAGCCAAATTACCTGCAGAGGTCTCTTCCTCTCCAAAAGAAGCAAACCAGGTGATTAAAACACTAAATAAAGAGGTTTCAGGTTACAAATCAGGGTTTCTCTAAAGCTATTCAGCATGTCACAGACTTTTTTTACTGGGATGTTTTACTGGGAGCTGAATAACATATACTGTAAAAATAATGGCCGTAGCTACTGAGATGGCACCCATTGGTTTGAAGCCTCGAGTTCAGCGCCCAAGCCGTCACCACTTTGGTTTTTGGGAGCCATTACTGGACATATTTGGATGAGAAGCTGGCGTTGAGAAGGAGCAAGGAGTGGTCCTGACTGAGAAGTTGGGGACACTATTGGCAGACAGCCTGTCACTTAAAGTGAGTTGTATAAAAATCCAACTTCTATCAGTAGTCATAAGCAGTAAAAAAAAATAGCTATAGAGACCAAATGCGTTTTTATACCAGGCTGCAAACATATTTATTTCTGCTGTAACTTTGGGCATTTTAACACGGGGGTCTACAGGGGTTGACTGTTTCTGAACAAAGGAGTTTCACATTAAAAAAACCTGCATCTTTCAGTTGCAGCTCACCATCAAAGAATTCCCCTAACTCCTACACACTGGACCTTTAAGTGGTTATTTAGTGTCATAAAACCCTTACTGAAAATAAAAATAAACTAAGAAAAACTGCAGTTTTCCACTCATAAATGTCCTTTATGTTGCTAGTGTTATCTTTAACTGAGTAAATCAAATGAAACTAAGTTCTCACAAACTATCTATAAGCAAATATATATTCTTTATGCCTTCTAATGCTGCATTCACTGACACCAACCTGTTGCTGGTGATATGCAGCAGTAGTCATCATCCACAGAGTGTCCATACACGTCATCATCGTCAAAGTCTGGAAAAAAATATATATACATTAATATTAAACTGTTTCTCTCTTTCTTTACTTTACACAGACATACACATGTAATGCAGCTGTAGTTAAGATAAAGAGCCCTTTGTTGCAGCTGTCACTTAGCCTTGTCAGCAACTTTGCAGAATGCATAACAGTGAATTGGGGGCCACATCATTTGCTGTGCTTACTTCACTGTAGGTTTTAGAAATAGGGCGGTCTGGTAAGTTAATAAAGTCAGGGGGTGTCTATATGCAACAATGTATTAGAAGCTTGTAACGTGTCTTTTAAAACATTGCAGAGTTAGCTAGCTAAGTAGCTGCCTTTAACTTTAGTGAACATAAACATTAGTTAGCTTGTAGCTACATAACCAATGTAGAAACACCACATTTAGCTCTAACGTTATACCGTTACTCTGAAAGCTTGAGTATATAAAAAGACAACAGTATTACGTTGCAATGTATCTTGTGCCAGGTGCCAAGTGACACGACAGCAACGTTATCATGCCAGCTAAATTAGCTAGCGTTAGCTGTTAATGCTGCAGTCAACGACAGGGAGACGTTAGCTTAGCGGCTAACGAGTTTAGCGGTTTGAGGCCTTGCCGTGACGCTTAAATCGCTACCAACAGCTGGCTAAGGTTCTCTACCTTCATCGTAGTTGTAACCTCGAACATTTCTGTGCCGAGACATTTTGGTTATGTGTCTTCTCTCAGCCTCAGGGTAAATGTTTTCGGCTCACAGACTGCTGAGGCATGTGTCTCACTGCCCGACTGCCATTGCTGCCGCTGCCGCTGCTGCGTGAAATTACAGCAGTTGTCAGGACACAATCGATTCTTCAACTTCTGTGATACGTAATTTAAATTAAAACTTTTTTAAAGTCTTATTTTTTCGTATTACTGCGTTTTGCTTGATGGTCAACAACGAAGTTGTTAAAATAAAATTTTAAAAACATTTTTTTCTTGCTGACGTAACTTCCGGTTGCAGCTGCACCGATGCGGCCTGGGATCAGATCTACCAAACCAGCTTCATAATTGAGTTGTCATAATTTGCACCCTGTCTGACAGAGAAAAACTGACCTCCAATCGGTTAATGTTTGCAGAGCGTATTTTCTACATACATATATATTGGAATGACTAGGAGTTAAGTAAAATTAGACCAAATATACGATATATATTTTAAGAAATCATCAGGGGCAAAGCAGGAAGAAATGTAGGTTTCATTAGCAGTTATAGCACAGAATGGAAATCCAGTGATAAGAGTCATTAAGGTCTGAGTAGTAAAACAGTAGGGGTGGGCAAGACCATGAAATTTGGTTTCAATATGATACCAACCCAACCAACATTTGTATGCAGGGCCACGTGGGTTGTAAACGGGATGAAAAATTGATCATATGTGGGATTGTTCATGGGTTAAATATTGGCCCCATACCTATCGTCTACATGGGTGGGTTTACCCAAGTAAGCCCCAGATAAGATGCCCATTTTGGGCTCATACCCACTTAACATAACCATGTGGAGCCCACTTGGACAAAGCCAAGAGGGCAAATCCCATGTAGGGCCAATTTTTCAACCCATAATCAACCCATATGGGCCCTACATACGAATGCTGGACGGGGAGTAATCCAGGGCCAGAATCCCCAAAATCGATACAATACGTTTTATTATTAAAATGGCTTGTGTACTTTAATGTAGAGGTAAAGGAGTGTGTCATTATTTATGACGTAAATAATCAGGGTGCTAAAGTAACAGCTAATGGTGACCAATAACAGTTTGAAAATGTGACATTAACCAATGCTGAAGATCTGAGTTGACTAAAATATTAGTTTCACTATACGTCAACATTTCTCGCCTGAGCCTAACTAAAAACTTCTGCAAGTGAACTCTGTGTCAGGGGTCTAGATGCCGAGGCATCTCCCACTGCGCTTCTTTTCAGTTGCAGCTCCAAGTTCTCTTTCTCATGTTTCTTTTTATCTCTTTTATTGAGCCATCACTCCTCTTACATGTCAGATTAAACTCGTCAGGATGCACACAAGATGTGTTCACAAGAACAGAACATTATTTGCACTGACAGTTTTACTCTTAAAACAAATAGGTACAATGAAGAAAAGAGAAACAAATCCCTTTTTTGTACCAATCCCATCAAAGTTAGAATCACTCTTCAAAGTGAAAATGTAGTATCAGTTGTAATATTTTGCTACAGATCCACTCTTATTAAGGGTTTAATGCATGAATCTGTCATTAGTCCTGTTCTTGGAAAAACCAGAAACTCTCAAGAGGATGACGAAGATGATCCACCTACCCTTTGATGAATGAGGAAACACTTAAAATTCATATTAATGATGATGATGCCCTATTAATGTGAAAGAGGAAGCACAATATGAACAATGATAAAGTGATAGAGTTTCTTTCCTCCCTGCACAACCTTGTAAAAATGATCTGAAGAGGTCAAGAGAGGTGCACTTGAAAAAAAAATGCTTGAGAGTTTGCCTGCACAAAGTGCACGCACAGCTCTCAGTGCCACTTGTGATCTTGGGGTGTGAATGTCTAAGGTTGTCAAAGGTTATGCCCGATGGTTAGAGACCAACCCATCTGAGCCCACACTCTACACCGCGCACAAACACCCAGTGAGTGACATCACTTTTTCCTACTATCTTTGTATCACAAGAAACTTATAGCCTGTCGACCACAAAAGGGAAAGAAATAAGATGTATGCACCCCCCCCCCAGTGCTCTTGTGTCTGTGCACGGGTTTATCTGCCACTTGGTCTCTGCATATCTACATATGGTCACACGCATATGTGCGCAGGTGTATGCATGTGTCCTGATCTCATCCTCTGTGGCTTGTGTGCTGATGAAAGAGAGGAAGGTGAAAATGTCAGACATTAATCTGATACCAGTGATGCAGGTGAGGTATACACTTGCACATCTGCACGCGCGAAATGAAATATGAGGTTTGGGGTGTCTCCTCAATCTAAAAATAGCTCAGAATAAAGAAAGACGATTGCTTAGGTAATTGTAAAGACCTTTTCACAATGATGGCTCATATTGCAACTGGCAGTTTGATGAAGAGCAGCTGTAATTGACAGGAACTAGTAAAAACGAGAAGGGGGAGTCATTCATATCAGGAAGGGACAGTAGTGGAGTTTATTATTTCTTGTGCACAAAGTTATACCTTTGGGTGTGTGTCTGTCTGCGCGTGCATGTGTGTGCCTCTAAGTGGGTGGAGGTTTCCCCTCTAAAATTCCACTTCCTGCATTTTGAAGTCTTGGTTGCACATCTACATGTCAAAATAAACAACTGCACACACTCGCGCACACATGACACAAACACGCTGGCTTTGCAGGGTCACACAGGTGACAGAGAGGGAACTCTTCCTTTGCATCACTGAAATGTTTCTAGGACACTCTTAAGCCAAAGGCAGCAAACAGCACCTGATATGTAATGGAAATGGAACATATTGCCTAAGTGAAAAGTTAAAGTTGTTATAGTGTTTGCAGCTTTTCTCCTGCATTGTCCCTGTTTGACATGACCTTTTGCAGTTGCTAAAACACAAACCTGGTACACAAAACACAACAAAAATGTTTGCTTTTGTGCTGGTTTCTTTTTTAATGTTTTATTGCGTCTCTGTGCCTTTGTCAACGCAGTCAGACTTAGAGATGATTAAACATGCACTGCAACAGGGTTGAGGTGTGATTTTCACACATCTACACAGGATCTGAACAATTGTTTCCTTTGAATTTCTTTTAAGCGCTCTGGTCAAATCTGTGCCGACAAGGTTGCCACAGTTCGCGGAAAGCCTGATCAATGGCGGGCAAGGAGGATTTCTGAGAGAATTATTGTTGTACTGATTAGACGGATTAACCAGATGGATGGACAGATTGGTAGGAGAATGAGCGGATCAGTGGTTAGTGCTTTATTTAAATGATGCAACAAATTACATTACTGAGCAACTAGTGAACTTCACCGTTTGCATCCATCTCCAATGTATTTTCTCTGCTAGTGAATCCTACTCATTTCTAGGAGACGCACAAAATGGTTGTCAGCCAGTGGGTGACAGCGGTATCTACAGAATCAAGTGAAAGCAAAGGATTGCAAATCTGTCAACAACAGCATGCAAATCTGACAACAGATTAATCCTGGTGTCATTGTAGAAGACAAAGCTTTTGTGCAAAGTGGGTGAGGGGTGAAGGCTTCCCAAAAGTTGGCAGTGGGTATGAGGTAATGTTTTACATAATGTGCCAAGGGCACCAAGCATCATGGGAAGAGTCTTTCACAGGAACTTAGCCTCAGGGGAAAATGCAAAACATACACCTTTGGCAGCCTTTGACAGGTGGTCCAAACAACTAGAGTCAATAAAGAAACACACGGGAGGTCCTGAAAGTAGCAAACTGTGCATTCAGAAGGTAACAATTCTTAAACTAAATTAAAAGCAATAGTGATTTGTTAAATTAAAAACTCTAAGATTTGATTGACTATTTCCATACAGTGTGCATTCATTAAGCAAGTAGGTGTAATAAAATATTATTTAAAAATGTTCCTGAATAATGATAGCCAGGAGTGTGAACTCAAGTCACATGACTTGGACTCCAGTCAGGTTTGAGTCACAAATTTGATGACTTCAGATTTGACAAAATCAAAAGAGATTTGCAACTCAACTTGAACTTTAGCCCCAGTGACTTGTGACTTCACTTGCACTTGAGCCTATTTACTTAATAACTGAGACTTCTCTGTTTCAGGCTGGTGGATATGTGACACTCGCCACTGAGTGTCGGTCAGAACACAAAGCTGAACACTCTGGTGACTGCTTTGTCTTCTTCAATGTAGGCTTGAGATACACAGCTGGTGATGAGGACAGGTAGGGAGAGATATTTCTGTTTCTGAGTGTGTTGCTGTGTCTCAAATCACATACTTCCGTTAGTACACTTCCATGTAGTATACTATGTGCACTATGTACTCATTGGTGTAGTGTTGTCTCAAACCAAACACGGCCGTTGTGCACTCAGCGGAAATGACAACTGCAAATTAGCTAGTTAGCAAACTAGCATTTGCATTATTGTTCGCGGTACCAAATCATTACAGACTGCTAAATTAATCTAATAAACATACTGTTGGCTTATATCCGACAACAGTATAGTGGTGCTTAGTGCAAAACACATGTATTCAGTCGCACAGCCGCCATTTCCAGTTTGAAAAGTGGTCCCTCCCCTTCCGCTACGTAGCCAAGATGGCGACCATTGAGGGCAAGAAGTGTCCACAGTTCCACACTCAACTTCTTAACCGTTTTGAGTTCACCATCTGGGTACTCATAGTGCACTGCATTTTTCCATATGTCTCAGTGTGAACGCACTTATGCACTCAACATATTAAGTGTAAGTACAGAAGTACGCGATTTCGGCGGAAACAAGACAAGAGCAAATACTGCAAACATCAGCATACTGAGTCAGAACAACAGAGATCTTATACATTCACACATATATACATAGCTATATACATACAGCCAAATTACATCAGTACACAATCCAATAGACCTCATCTTTCAATGTATGGCTTATTAAACTGGGTCCATGTCATTGGTTCGACAGCCCATTGGTTCGACATCCCATTAGTCTGACTGTCCACGGTGCTGAATGGCTCGCGGCGGGCGTATGGTGCGCCGTGACCAGCTTGAGGCGGAGCAGGCTCACAGCTTATGTGTTTGTCACTTTCTTTTTCATTTTAACCCACACCACGATCTTTTCCTGACCCTAACCAAGTGGTTTTTGTGCCTAAACCTAACCAGACCTTAACCACAGGGCATCATGATGATTTCGGAACGGACTTCGGAACAATGAGTTTAATATGGTCGGAACAATGGGATGTCAAACCAATGGGCAGTTCCCATTAAACTAAGGAGTAAGCTACAAATTACTATTTAAGTAGGCATGGCAGCTTATAGCAAATGATGGACCCTTAATTAGCAACACTCAATTAACAGAAAATGGCTGTCTGAACATGATCTTAACATAATATTTCAACAACTGTAGCCAACTACAGATTTGGTACCTCTAATTCTCACAGTTGCCGTATAGTTCAAGCCTTTCTAACAACTTCGTAGCTTCCCTAAAACCAATTTGGGAAGAGAAAGTTATGTGAGACTGGACAGAAACATACAATATTCCCTCTGTTGTAGTGCTAATAAATAGTGCTAAATAGTGCTCGTGTTTTTACAAATAAATCAGATATTAAGAATCAGTCATGATCTTTGTATATTTCATGTGTTAAAATGGCACTGCTTTTGGTGATGAGTGCATTATGACTTGTTTAGGGCTTGAAACTTTAAGTTTAGGACTTGGGATTTGACTTGGAACATGACTTGAAGACTGGCAAGACAATAACTAGCTCCTACCTCTGGTGGATTTCAATGCACATGTAGAAAAACCTATTATCAATAAGTCAACATGTGTGGTTTATTTAAACATGCAGGATCGCATTCACTGCCTGTTTGACTTGGGATCAACCTTCTCCCAACGCAGGCCTTTACATACACATCAATACACACACACTCACACAGACAATTAACAATACACACGTTTGGCCTTTCCCAAACTGGGTCTGAAAGCCTTGGTGGGGTGATATCTCGAGCCCAGGGGCCGTCATTAAAAATCATTCAAATGAGCCAACCTGTGCACACAATGCTTTGCAAAGGGGGCGGCCATCACAATACCTGCCCTTAACCTGTCCAATCGTGCCCATGCAAATGACCTCAGCTGGGAGTCAATGGGTCTCAGGCTTCCTGCTCAGCCCACTGTGGGGAATTTGCATACCCAGGCTCCCTTCCTTTAATTTGGTTTCAGATAACAAGATGGAGTTTTTAATATTACCCTCGAGGGAAAAGACACATGTGGGGCTTGCACAGAAAGAAAGAGTTAGAGACACACACTTGAAGGTAAACGCAAGGGTGTGGGTTTTGTTTGAACACTGGGTGTGGTGGGGGCATGCAACAGGGGTGCATTCTGGGGAATTTTTCTGCACCACTTTAAAATTGAAATGTCTTAAAAATCCATTAAAATAAAAGTGCTACTGCCACTTTCATGTTGTTTTTGTTGGGGGGGGGGGCAGATGCACATGTTCTAAATATTAAGGTGGAAATGTTCCCTGAAATTTACAACTACATATACACGCACAAACCAGACATTTGGAAGCAGAATTGCATTTACACATTTGTTTATTTAAGTTATTTCTGTTGTTTCTTTTTTACCGTGGCATTAACAATGGTTATCATTACTGACCGTTTTACTGCCGTGTCTCTCGTATTGACTAACTTTATTTCCCACGTGGGTCATCATGCATCGCAATCTTGCACGATAGCTGCTATAAAATTAAAATTTGATTTGAATAGATTAGAGGTGACACCTCCTCAAGGCAAAAGTGACTGCTGGAACAATGCTTGCGTACACAGGTGTGTACAGGATTGGGGCCCTACAGGCGTTTGCAACCAGGCGACCATGTAATACATTATATCACAGGCCTGCAGCTTGGTGTAGCAGGACTGTAAGTCAACAGTTTCAGTAAATATACAGGGGAGAGCGGGGCACAACCTGACACGTTAGAACATCTCTGCTACAAATGAACAGTTGTTGCTTTTTTCTAGAACTTACCTTTCGTCTACAGTTGCACCAAGAAGTGGTGGAGGCAGAGGGTTAGTTGTAACACTTGCTGGTCAAGTCTGTTTAACACAATGAATTCAATCCAGTTCTATCTATAGACCATAGGTGTAACCGATGGACTCTAGTGTTGTCTGCGTTGTGTAGATATAAAAAATGGCCGGACCGTGGATATCTTTGAAGGCGATCTCTGTTTATTCCTGAAAACAAAATCCTCCGTCATACACAACCGTACAAACTCCAGCCCTTACACAAATCAAGCGACGCAAGATTAAAACACAGAAATTACCACAAGAGAAATGTCGCTTACCTCTCCCATGGAGCCCAACAGCAAAAGGGGCGAGGTAAGGCTGGAAACACCCCTTTATATGTGGGGTACCCCGAAAGGTGATCGTAGGGGTACAGAAACAGAGTATCAAATGTTCTACATATTGTGTACGGTGGCCTAAGCCTGCCTGGTGATAAAAACTGAACCAAATCTTGTGGAATACCCAACATTACGAACGCACATTTGACTTGTCACGCATATTACTGCTGTATAATTGACCCTGGTCTCCATTTACATCAGGGGAAGGATAGGTGTCCATACAGGCATCCATCCATCTCTTGGTCTCTCATTGATATTCAACGGTTGGATCAATGGATGTACATAGATTGGGTAACCTAGATCCGGATGTCGAAAGTGCTGAATGTAGGAATATTGACAAGTCTGTGAAACTGTGTCGATAAGATACCTGACAAATCAAAAATACAAAGTATATCTAATTTAATTAAGGACATGACTTGTAAAAATTGAGAACATGGAACTGTAGTACCACGTTACAACTATGTTTTAGGCAACAAGACAGTTCTTAAGATGATATGTGGCTGGATTCATCAAAAGCTCAGTCATCGAAAGACAAGTATGACAAAGAGCTTTACTCATGCCAGCCGAAAATAGTCTTTGTCACTTAACTCAGCTGAAACACGTCCAATCTCGGTGGAATTTTGTGGGTCACTGTTTGGAGGTGTTGTGGTCAACTGGCCGGAAGCACGAAAGGATCTACCCTGTGTGACCACATAAGAAGTCCATGTTACAATTTACCCCACGTTAGGTTGTGCCCCACACTTCAGAGCCAACATATTTCATTAATAGACAATCTAAAAACTATTTTCCATGTCCAGTTTTGTAAATCTGTATAATTCCCTCTAAGTGTTTTACTTCTCTGTCCACCCTGTTGCATCAAAAAGTAAAATTTGCACTCCATAGCCATGTGTGTGTGTGAGTGTGTGCAGCCCTTTATCAGGCCACTATTATGATGACTGCCCTGGGACAATAGGCCAGTCTGGGGTGATGATAATTACAAGTGACCAGGACAATACGGTCGCGTATGGAGGAACTAATACAATGAGAAGACACATACAAATAAAGCATTAACCCCCCTCTCCTCCCTGCAATGAATGGCTGAGCGAGGACAGTAGGAGGGAGGATGGAGAACCAAAACAAGATCTTCATAATACATGTTGCCTTAATACAGAATAATGCCGGCGTTATGCAACAAAGAAAGGAGCATTATGATGTTGCTCATCTTTGGAAGGGGGTTGCTGAAAAACAGGCTCGACTTGTTGCTGATTTTAATATGCATAATTTTTGAATAGATGCAAAGACATAATGAGCAGGCTTAAGAAACTCAAAAGGCAACTTGAGGAACAACTAGGACAACACATTGTTTAAAGGAAGTTGTCCTGTGAGTTATTATGTGCAATAAATTCCCGCAAAAAAGTGCCACCACATTACTTTCTTTGTCTGGGCGAGCACAAAAGCTCATTTTGTCGCCTCATGATAAGACCAGGGTCTTTAAGGGTTTATCACTGAGAAACATCTGTGTGTGCAACACTGCACAAACAGGTAGAGAACGAGCAGGGAAAGCTTTGCAACTTCACTTTCCATACACGCCAAACACACACTCCGACAGTGTTTACTGCGTCCAGATATTTTAGTTTCCTTCTCCTTTTTTCACCAGGGGAGAAGTAACTCACGAATGTTGTTGGCAGAGTGTTTAGCGCGGACGGTCGGGCCAAACGCGCCTTTGACAAGTCCAAAGAGTAGTGACTCGGTGCGTTCAGTGACACATCGTAAATTTCGAAACTCCCCTGTACAATGTGGTCATTGAGGCACCAGTATTATCCCATCATTCTTCATTTGTAGTTTATTAAACAGCCACTCTTAAATCAAGACATTTGTATTGTGTAATTTAATGGTGTAAATCTGGTAACGTGTAAACCAATCTTGTTCTTTGAGCAAAAAAGGGACAAGTTAATATGTTGTATGGAAATGTATTGAATGCATCTTGCAATTTTTAATCTGTATCTTGAATATGAGCAAAAAAATCGCACCTTTCCTGTGTTTATTTAAACAGTAGGGTAGAATTAGTGGTCGATAACCTGTCAATTTACTGTCAAATTAATATTTGGATATGATTTGGATGATGATGCATAAACCAACACACTGCTGGGAGAAATATATCCAATTTTGTCGTTATAGCACAAAAATAAAAATCTTATAAAAGTCAAAACACTCTCAAGCTACAAAATGAGCTATTTTACAAAATAAAACAAACTTAAATCTCAACTTTAACCCATCAATTGATTATGTAGAAGCCTTTTAGCCTTGCCTTCATGGCTTATAAGTTTTATTTCAAGATGTTTTCCTCCGGAAAGCTTGTTAAAAATGTTGCTAATTCTAAATAGCTGTGAAAACTACAATAGCTATACGAATGCTAAATGATATGAACTATATAAAGTCACATGTGGGTATATAGTGGATAATCTAACTAAATATTTTTGTAAGGCAGGATACAATGGGAAGTTTTCACCTTTTCTTGAGGGGGGTGTCTTGCTGCATGGGTCTAACTTTGTATTTTTACTTTAAAGAAGACATTTTCTTTCAAAATAGATTGAATGACTTTCCCTACAAATCCCCCACCAAAGTTTTTTTTATATATAATATAATATAAACACATATATCACTATTTTCCAGTGACAAAAATAAGATTAGTTTACCTTTAAACGGTTTTGGTGGATTGAATGTCGCCTTTTAATGTAGCACAGCCATTTAATACATGTGTTTAGAGCAGATTTGGTGTCATATTGGTTTTAAGAGGAATTAAAGAAGGTGGGAGCGTCTAACTTAGTGTTCAGCTAGTTGCAAAACGTCCGACGGAACTTGAAGTATACCACAGTGGACATGCGCAGTAGGCCGCACGCGCCCAGGAGCGCCAAATTTACCGGGATGCTCAGGAGGGGAGGAGCAGTAGTAGAGGCTGCTGTAGTTTAAATTAATGTCAACCTGCCTCTTCGCCGGGAGAACAAACCCAGCTCAGATAGCGAAAGTACGGTGCTCAGCGCAACCTGCGAGCCCTTCACAGACAGTAACATGGCTCGGCGGCCGAGAAACAGGTAAGTTAAAACACACTTAGCACCATTTTTAACTGTCTTTTCCTCTCTGTGCGCGTGATATTACTCTGTAGTTACTGCTTTTCCCTCTCGTGTTGAGCTAGACAGCGTTCCTGTTGGACACTTAGTGAGTTAAGCGCTTAAAGCTTCACAGTATTAACAGTTTATTTCGTTAACTCCTTTTATTTGAAGCTAATTGTGTGTGTGTTAGTGTGTGTGTGTGTGTGTGTGTGTATGTGTGAGCCGCTTTTGTTTTCCTGGCCGTTAAAAAGCAGAGTAGTGGTGTGTGTCTCGCTCGCGCGCCCATGACAGGTGGTGGTCATCTGGCATGTGCGCTCCTCGCGCTGCTGTCAGTGGCGAGAGGGAGAAGGGAAGGGGTTCTCGCGTACACTCACACATAGATAGACACACACTCTCACACACACTCACGCGAATTAATAACATTAGGCGGGTGGACAGGCGCGTGCAATTCTGCGCAACACGGCGCGTGGACACTAGTTTTAATAGGCGCTTATAATAAATACAGAATCAAACACAGTGCAGCATGGCGCCTGTGTAACGCTGTCAGAGGCTTGGATGTGTTGCAACACACATTTTAAGTGTCCTAAATTAAGTTTCTTAACGTTCTGGATTTTATATTTTATTTTATTTATTGTATTTTGCTTGTTTTCCCCGGCGAGCATCACTCCAGCCAGCCTCGCAGACACAGATGTTTTCATTTCCATGCTGTTTTAACTCTCACACACCAAATGCAAAAGTCATTTTAAACCTTAAAGAAACGTTGCAGCATCTCTGAAAGCGACGCACACTGTTATTTTGGAAACAGCGCTCCCTCTATGTGCACTACTTATCTTGCAGCATTTCCCATTTTCCTCCCTTTTTTTTAATCTAATAATCGCCCCAAATTCAACTTTCACTTGCACCAGCTTTTCTTTCCTCTCCTCGTGAAGCACCGATCGGCTCCAGCTCTCTGTAGAAAGCATCTGGTTGCTTGCATTGCCCCAGTGCGGGTTGTTGGTTTATCTCGCGGGTTTTGCGCTGATAATCCGAATAAAGTGCGAGTTCACGACTCCACACTGTGAGATAAGAGCAATGATTATCATTTCACTGTTTAGCGGTGCGCTGCTCAGTTGATTCATCAGTCTGGAGATGACTGGGTGCTGTGTTAATTGTCTTTTGTTTGCTTGTTTGTGCATGCTGCAGTTTTTATTTCTTACTTGGTCTCATTGTTGGATAAAATGGAAAAGTTAAACATGGCTGCTGTGCATGCGTTTTTCTAAATTCTCTGTACATGTCACATTTGGGTAGATAAAATAAGGAAGATAATCCACTGTATATATCCTCTTAAACACACACACACACACACACATCTCTCAGCGGGGTTCCTGTTCACCTGTTGCTCTGTGTGACACCACAGCACCCTACCTAGCCTCCACGTTGTCCGTGCTCCACATTCTGATTGGTTAACCATCCACTCAGGTGTCTGTGTGGTGTGCCTGTGCGTGTGCGTGCATGCATGACTGTGCTGTACAATGCGCTGCAAGTCTGAACACGCCAGGGTCACAAAATTATGATCGCATGTGCCAATCCCAGTATCTGTGGTAACTAAAAACATTGGAACCTGTTCATCCGTCCCCCCTCGCCTCCCTCCCTCTCGCTGTTCCTCTCTGTCTCTCCCCTTGTGGGTGTCTTGGCTATACGCCTGCACCCAAACCTTCAAGAATGACTGGTTCTGTCTGTGTTGACACCTGACGAGTTAAAGAGTGGGCTGAGTTCTTTATGCGCTCTGTAAAGAGATGATTAGGGAGTAGTTTGGAAATAGACAGGCACTTATTGTGCTATTATTTACCTTCCTATTATCTTACACTATTCTATACCCAGCCTCCACCTCTTTTTAAAATGTCCCTCTCTGTGTCTCCGCACCTGCAGTGTTTACAGTAGCGAGGAGGATGAGGAGGAGACCGAGATGTACGAACATGATTACGACGGAACGCTGGCCAAGGCGGGGAAACGCCACCTTGGCAAAACACGCTGGACACGTGAAGAGGTACAACAACCCAAAGCCTCGATGCAAAATGTCAAACACACCTCACTTGTTGGATAATCGCCTCGGGAGGGATCACTTCCCTGGAACCTGGGAGCCTTTTTATTGTTGTCTGGTCTAACCACATTCCCTGACTATTATGTTTAATTACTAGGGATGATGTTTATGGCAGCGACATAAAACTTTTATTTTCTTTTATTCAGGATGAGAAGTTGAAGAAACTTGTCGAGCATCACGGATCAGAAGACTGGAAAGTCATTGCAAGCTTACTAACTGTGAGTAGGAGGCCTGTGCGCACACACATGCATGCACAAATGCACATGGGTGGTGACTAACCCCGTGCTCTCTGACCCTCCAGAATCGTACAGATGTGCAGTGCCAGCACAGGTGGCAGAAGGTTCTCAACCCAGAGCTCATCAAAGGGCCGTGGACCAAAGAGGAGGACCAGAGGGTAAGAAAACTTTAAATGCACACAGCACTTTCTGGGTCACATGCAAAGTAAATATTAAAAATTACTCAGTAGTCATTTGTCCACATAACAATGCAGAACTACTCCTGACGTTGGAGTAATGTAGTTTGATACCACCTACAGGAAACAGGCAATCAAGTTTCATCCAGGTTAAAAAACCTCTTCTGTAGCAACTCCCTGGCTGCTGTTGCACATTTTGGTTTCCCAAAAAGTTGCCGTTACTCAACAAGTTACATGCTCAGCCTCTGAAAGCCTGAGAAGTCTTTATTGAGCCAGTCCAAAGGAGTTATATTTCCACCCAGATGCCACTGTAATGATTAGCAGAGTGGCTAACGTTCCACTGGAAATTCCCTCGGTGCTCTCCAGCAGGTGTTCTCAATCACCTCTACAAGCTGAAAGATAAAGAAAGAGTGAAGGAGAGAGGAGAAGAGATGATGTAGAAGTTTCTGAGATTTTTTTTTTGGTGACTAACAAGTTTTTTATTTTTATTTCCTCCCCTGTTCTACCCCTCACACACCTGTGATCTTTTCACCTTGTTATTCTTCTGACCCTGCACCCCTTTACTTCTCCCTCTCCTCCCTGTTATTGCTCCTTCCTTCCTCTTTCCTCACGCTCCTCCACTACCATTTACTTCTCTTCCTTTTCAACGCTCTTCCTCCTCCCTATCTTGTCTTTCCTCTTTCTCTCCACCCTCCTCCCTCCACCACACACACACACACACACACACCTCAGGTGATCGAGCTGGTCCAGAAGTATGGAGCCAAGCGCTGGTCGGTGATCGCCAAGCACCTGAAGGGGCGCATCGGCAAGCAGTGCCGCGAGCGCTGGCACAACCACCTCAACCCGGAGGTGAAGAAGACCTCGTGGACCGAGGAGGAGGACCGGATCATCTACCAGGCGCACGAGAAGCTGGGAAACCGCTGGGCCGAGATCGCCAAGCTGCTCCCTGGCAGGTGAGGCCGAGAATGGAGAAGAGAATAAGGTGGATAGAAAAAGAGAAGTTAGATGAATCACTGAAGCCTTGTTGGTTTACTGTGCAATGCTGCGGTTGTGAGGGTGAAGTGGAGGCGAGGACACTGATGGAGGAATAAAACGAGAAGAAGCAAATCAGAAAAGAACATGAAAGACAGGAATGATTTGGAGGCGAAAAAGTTCAGGACAGGGCCGTTCTTTACAGAGAAAGGCCTAGAATCAAATGACTAAGACGGAGGGACTGAGTGAAAAAAGAGACTATAGTTCTGACATGATTGTAATTGCTGTGTGCTGATAAGCCTTATCAGCTCTGTGCGTGTGTAAGTGCATGTCTGTCTGTGTGTGCCTGTATTGATAATGCTATCAAGCACCACTAGAGGTCCAGGATGTGTCTGCAGTCAGTCTGCTCCCAGAGTTCTGCAATGAATAACCTGTAAGTTAACACATGCTATTCATCACACGCAGGACTGACAACGCTATAAAGAACCACTGGAACTCCACCATGAGGCGAAAGGTGGAACAGGAGGGCTACCTCCAGAGCACGGCGAAGAACACCAACTCCTCGCTCTCCATCGGCCACGGCTACGTCAAAACCAGCAACCACATTATGGGTTTCCACCACCACTCGCCCAGTCACGCGCAGCTGCCTCCCTTGTCACCATACGCCTACATGTCCGACGCACAAAGAGTGAGTGGGGCTTTAAATCTCGGGATGCTGGCGGGAAAATGAGGCTGATTGTGTCCCGGGAGGTGATTCGTGTATTTTAACGTGGCTGTCTTTCTGATCGGCGTTACAGGTACCGCTCCCAGTGGCCTGGCATTTGAACATGCGGAACATTCCCCAGCATGGCACCGCTGCTATACAGGTAAAAAAGACAGCATGTAAACGCAGCATAACTTATCGGTACAGGAGATGAATTGTCGCTAAAATCTGCCTCCTGCTCTCCTTCTCTCAGAGACACTGTACAGAGGAGGACCCCGAGAAGGAGAAGAGGGTGAAGGAGATCGAACTGCTGCTCATGTCAACAGAAGATGAGCTGAGAGGACAGCCATCACTACCAGTAAGTCGCGTATGTGTGTGTGCAAGCCTAAGTGTGGGTGTGGGCGAGCGTCGAAATATTTAAGTGTGACAGCACAATTTATGTGCATGTCTATTTGACCCTGGCTCTAAGGACAGTGGTTGGCTGTGTGCTCTGGTGTGAGGAGGAAACATCTGGGGGGTCTGTTTCTGCAGAAGTGATGAAATAGGACCTTATCGCCATTTTAGTGCGTGTGCATGACCCCTTGTGCAACCCTCTACCCAGCACTTCTTTACATTAAAGTTCCCTTTCTTCTTCTCTTTTTCTCATTTGTTCAATTTTTCACACCTCTTCCCTTTATCGTCAGGCTTGCATTTTCCCACTTGTGCTTGTTTTAAAGGCACTGGATTAGCCAATCTAAAAATAAGGCTTTTATTTGGATTAAAATGTCTTAAATAAATCTTTTAAAAAGTCTATAAAGTAAGATTTTTTAAGTCATTTTTTCTGACACAGCACTGCAAAATATCTAAATAACTGGTAACACCTATTTTTTAATAATAATTTACCGAATTCGTCTCATGCAGATCAGGATAGTGGAACAAACAACACTCATATTTTGTTTCTGGCCGGCATGTTTAGAGCAAAGATCTGTTCGATTGCTAGCTGCTAATTCAAGGAAAATTGGCTATTTAACCAAGATTTCTCTGCATGGCTGAAAGCAGTACAAGCAAATGCACGAAGCTTGGTGTGTTTTATGCAAAACATTTAAATAAATTTACTTGGTACGATGGGAATTAAGGTAGTGAAATCCCACATGCAGAGTGAAAACACAAAATCGCGAAGAAAACTCACCAACAAACGCAAAGTAATTCCCTATTCTGTTCAGCCCTTGTCTCCGCCATACAAAGGAAGATTAAAAAAAAAAAATAAAAAAAAATTAGAGAATTAAATCATAATTTATTTCATTTACAGGAATAAAGTCATTAATTTAAAAAGAAAGTTGCAATTTAATTAGAGTAAAGCCATATTATTTCAAGAAAAAAAAGTCCTGATAATACAGGAATAAAGTTGCAATTTTACGAGGAAAACAAATCGTAAAATTAGGTGATTAAATTAAAGAAAATACAAGGGAAAAAAAGCACAGATTAAGGCTGGAAAGTCACGAGGAATTAGTCTTAAAAAAATTCAACATTTGAGTGAGATCATCTAATTTTTCACGGGAACAAACCAAAAAATCTTGTTACAATAAACATTTGGGCAAAATGGTCTTTAACCCCTCACCGCTGATGTTGCTTCATGTTTTTCTCCTTTGTCTATTTTTTCTTTCTTAAAACATCTTAAATCTAACTCGCCTTGAGCTGTACGAACCCTCAGATGATTATTCTGTGAGGATTATTACTCCTGCCCTCACTCTCTATGTCCTTTTCTCTCCCGCAGATGAATTTGTCGTTTCCCAGCTGGGTCAGCCAGAGCTCTTTGACCAGCAGCTCAGACGGCGTAATGTTGTTACCTCATCACCAGGCAGCCGCCCCTGCCCTACCCGAGGAGAGCGCCTCCGCAACACGTGCCCACAGCAATAACAACAACAACAACAACAACAACAACAACAGCCATCACAGCAGTCCCACGTTCTCAAACGCTCTCCCAGAGTTCATGGAATGCGTCATTGATTCAGTAAGTGTCCATTTATGTGTTCCTTTATCCACTGTGACAAGATGGAAAAAGGTTAGCTTAGCATGTAGCGTAGATGATACCAAGTAGTGGGCTTTTACCCATGTTTTCCCGCCCTTTTCCCAGAGCCTCTCCTCAGTGCATGAGGCCGCTACTACAAGTGAACTCAGAACAGACAGGGTCTTGCCCAATCAGGGAGCATGGGCTGGTTTCATCTGCTCAACTCCCAAGCCTTCGCCAGTCAGAAACCTTCCCTTTTCACCCTCGCAGGTAGTTAAAGTAGCTGCGTGTGACCAGAATCCATCCAATCACCAGCTTGCCACCTGATCATATCAACAACCAATCACTCAGAATTAGTCTCTTCTCATTTCATCTATTTTGTCCTCTGAAGCAGCCGCACTCTTCTCTCCTTTCCTCTCCATTTCCCGTAGTTCCGATCACGATTGAGATTGTCGCTGCTTTTAAATAAACCCGTCAAGCCGCTTTGATTGATTGGTTTCCTTCCTCTTGTTTCACAGTTTCTCAACCAGTCGATGAGCCCAGAACACTCCGACAACGACAGCTTACCAATGAGCTCGCCCGTGGACACCAAGCCTCTCATCGACCACACTATCAGGCCCCAGAAAGAGAATGAAATGTAAGCGGCTCTGCCTCTGCTGTATTCTATCATGCAGTGTAGTGGTGAATGAGGCGTTTCTAACAGCTGCCTCTCTTTGTCTCGCACAGGTTCAGAACTCCAAACATCCGTCGTTCCATCCTGGAGTCTTCCCCTTGTACGCCCACACCCTTCAGGTCTGCCCTGGCCATGCAGGAGGCCAAGTACGGGCCCCTCAAACTACTGGTAAGAAGCAGACTATGAAAGAATTTGTCACGTTATATTCTGTTGTGCTTGCTGTAGCGTCCTTGTGCCTCACTGTGGGATTTTGCCTCTTCCAGAACTCCCCTCTGGAGCAGCAGATGGTAGAGTCCATCAAGCAGGAGCCGATGGAGTGCGCCATCGAGCAGCCACCTCTGAAGAAGATAAAACAAGAGGTACTTTCCACTTAACACTAACACGTGCACGTGACATGAGAAGTTTTTAGGTTATGAAAGCAAAGGTGAATGCATCCTACAGTCTGCAGATGTGTTTAGCTTTTTGCAACACACTCTTGATCGACTTGAGATATACTTTGACGATCAGCAGCATTGTTTCAGGCTGTTGGATGTGCCCAAGTTTGCACGACTCTTAATGCTTACCATGATGTGTTTTGGGTCCTAGGTGGAGTCTCCATGCGAGAGGAGCCCGTGTATGCAGTGGGAAGGACAAGACCTTCACACACAGCTCTTCTCCCCAAACGGCCCCGCACAGGAAGTTCCTGTAAGCACTCTTTTAAGCACTTAAGCACCCTAACTTTAATGTTAACCCTAACCTGAAACTTCAAGTGTTAACATATGTTTTTATATGTTCATCCAGGACCTTCTCACTAGCTCGTTACTGAGCGAAGATGGACACAAAATCTACCACCTCCCGCACAGAGGCATGGGCAGCCCACTACAGGTGTGCACAAGCTTCCATGTTTGACCTTATTGATCTGGGTTTTCAAAAACACGGCACAAAAACTCACCATCCTTTCGTTTCTCTCTTTAACAGCAGCTCAGCTCCTGGGAGCAGGTGACCTGCGGGAAAACAGAGGAGCACGTTTTGGCGTCGGAGCAGAGCCACAAGTACATCAACACTTACCCTACGAGGACACTGGTCATGTAGACACATGAGACACACGTTGAGCTGGAGAGATCGACACACCCTGCGCTGGACGCAGCGCCGCGGATTACATATTTGTTGTGGTACAACAGTTGGGAGAGGCTCTATGCCGATGGTGTTTTTACACTCACACTTGTTGGATTTCAACCAACCAAAGACTAAACTTTTTTTATATAGAATTTGCTCTGGGTTCTGTTGTACATCTCATTACCTTTGGTTTTGTGTTATTATTAATGATGTTGTATTATAAATGGGAAATGGTGGCTATATAATTTGCATTGGGCTGTATTATTAATTCCGAATTTTGATATTAATATAAAGAACAAGTTGATTAATTTATTTCTTTTTGTTTTGATAATGTTGTTGTTGTTTTCTTTCTTTTTTTTTTTACAATTGGCCAATGGAGCAGTGTTGTTGTAAGTTAAGTATTTAAGCCCTGTTAGCATTATCATAAACCCAGAAATCATGTTAATGAATTCAAAACTGACCTCTTTATTTCAGAAACTTTTCTGTTTTTGTCATTTTTATTTTTTACTGGCTACAGTGTGTCTACTGAGAATTTCACATGTTTGGTCTGTGCCACCTCATGTAAACACTTCACGGAGTGAGAACAGCTGTCCTTACACCACTATTCGTCTAGAGTGATCACGTTTTACGCAACAGAAGGGGGCCAGCCTTATTAGTATTATCATGGCACCTTTTATTTCAGAAAAAAATGTTTAAAAAAAAATTAATCATTTCAACTTTCGATTCATTTCTGGCCGTCACAGTATCCTGAATGTGGAATCACTGAACAAACATTATATGTGTTTAAAAATTTCAAGTATATATATATTTAAAAAAAAGCTTATATGTTTGAAACCATGAGCTTCACCCAGTATGAGTAAGACCAAGCTGCACTTGAATCTTCCATTCTCCATTAAAAAAAAGAGTACTAAACACTGATGTTTTATATAACGTGCAAACAAATCCCAAATGAAACTTTTGTATGGTTTTTGTTTTTGAACGTGTCTTTTGTATTGTTGTATGATGCATTTTTCAATCAGTTTTCTTACTAAGACTGCAGTAGCCCATGTCAAACACTTAGCAGACAATCTTTTTTTATACGCCTTGTTTTTGTACTAGCTTTTCAGCAAAACAATGATTTTATAAAAGCATTTATACACGCCAAGTTTTCATGTTTTTATACTTTTCTATACTGCCTAGTAAATAAAGTGTGTTGTTTTTATTACAGCCTTGTGTCCGGCATCTTTTCTAAAGAATTTGAAGGTGTTCTAGTGGTAGCAAATTCAAAAGGCCTTTTCTTCAAGACACTAAACATCATTTTCATATATTTAAGCTGCAAATATGCTTTTATTGGTCTTCACTTGAGGCCAAATAGCCTGTAGTGCTTTAAGTTACAAGTGTAAATAACACTGAAGGCGCAGCATTGTCTGCAGAAATTCCTCTGTTTAAAGTGAATTAACTACTTGTTCTCTGGTGTCTCCCTGCTATGCAAATTTTCTGTGAGGACTGTAGTATTCAAATACTCCACCCTCACCTTTCACACACACACACACACACACATTCACACACACAGAATCCCGCAGATACAAAAGATTGTTGTCATAAACTTGTGTGGAGCGTATCATAAAATTCTCCCTCCATCTGACAATTACAAAGAGGGCATCGAGTTTATCAGCTGGCGAAGGTAATAAGCAAATGTCCCCAACCGTTGCCTCGTTTTCCGTGGATAAGAAAGACCACCTATGTTCCAAAGCCAACACCCATGAGCTCCTCTACGCACTTCAATGTACTGCATGAAACATCATAGCTCTCCAGCAACACACACACTCAACACCGTGTATGAGCTCCACATTTAGTCTCTTGAGGAGACTTGTTTTCCTGTGAGGCCGCAAAAGCTGAGTGGGGGCCAAGACTCAGACCGGGAGCTATATTTACTCCTCTCCTCCTCTCCGTCCCTCGCTGCAGCCACCTGCACGCCCACCCTTGCCCTCACCCTGATGCACCGCAGTGCCCTCAAATATAGATTCCCATCTCAAGTAGTAGTCTCGGAGGGATGCATAAACAGAAATGACATTCATCACGACGGACGCACGGCTACTTCTAACAGGAACTGTGATGTTTAAGAACAGAAATAGTTTCCTCGGGGGGTGCGTGCATGCCCACCACAGCTTTGAGTGGCTCATACTGTTATTTAGTTATAAATTTAAAAGAATTAGTGGCTTTAACATTCATAAAAAATAAGATAATAGGCCTAATAATAAACTTTATTTCTGTAGCAGTTTTCTAAAGCAGAGTACTTAAAAATAAAACAGCATCATACACACAAAGTGCAATGAAAGAGATAAAACAATGTGTATTTTTCCATTAGACTAGACAGACAGCAAACAGATGAGTTACAGGCCCTGTCAGCAATACTGGTGTGTGTGGTTTTGTGTGTGTGTGTGTGTGTGTGTGTGTGTGTGTGTGTGCGTGTCTTGTGGAAAGAGGCCAAAGCAAGAAGCAGACTTTCACATTGGGAATTTCACCATCTTCTACTATACCCATAAGAAAAAAAAAAAAGCCCCAAACCCCACGAGATTTACAGACACCTGCTTCCACTGAGTGAGAAGGCAGCTGCCTCTGTGTGTGTGTGTGTGTGTGTGTGTGTGTGTGGTAGTTTATTGACAAAAACAATACAGACCCAGATGGATACTGTAAGATGCTGCAGTGTGACAAGGGTGGATTGATGTCTGAGTATTTTAGAATTCAACCCGAGACCAACAGGACGTTGTTTTCTACATGTGACCTCACAGATCAGACAGTGCAGCTTCAGCATCGGCTCCTTTAATCGAGTGAAAAGTGAAACAGTAAGCAAAGACTACGACTGCATTATCACCAGCAGCACAGCACGGCAATCATTTGATAGAGGCAACAGGAGAGTGTGATAGCGTGCAGTGTCATCAAAACATCGGGTTACAATTCACTCATACTGATACTGAGTTCATTTCAGTTCAGGAGATTGTTGTTTTCTTCCAAAGGCCTAAACAGATGCTTTGATAGCACGGCACACAGCAGAGGTGTGGACTTGAAAAACACGACTTGGAGTTGAGTCAGACTTCACTTGAGTCAGAGTCACAAATCTAATGGCTTTGGGCTCAACTTCACAAAATCACTTGGACTTTAACAACAATGACTCATGACTTGAAAATTCTTGATACCTTCCCCTGAATCCAAAAATTTCAAGTATGTTATTTAAAAAGTGTGCCATGGATCAGTTAATTTCCCATAAATTGACACTAAATTCCCCAGATCCATTTAGTTCAAACCAATCCAACATCATCCAATCAAGTTCCAGAAGAGAACCATGACAAACTCACGTTACGTTTCTGAGCGCTAGTTGTACAAAATGATACCAAAGATAATTTTGTTCTTGTACAAAAACTATGCAGTCATCAACAAATAAATGACGTAGCATGCAAAACGTGCAGGACGAAAATTACAGACGGAGACGGAGCAACTTCCAAATTTTAAAAAACATTCATGATTTTTGTATATATAATATTACTCTGCTGTTAAAATGGCCTTACTCGCATCATGCCTTGTTTAGGTATCGAAACTCAAAGTTAAGGACTTGGACCTTGACTTGAGACTTGAGTGTAAAGACTTGAATCTTGAGGTTCGGACATACTTCCGCACTCAACATTCACGGACAGTTGCAGTCAGTGGATGTGCACGCAATTCTATTCATAATACAATTCAGGGGTTTCTGTGATGCCAACATCGGGGGGAAAGTGAAGCTAAACCCCAGTTCAGACCAAAGATTTGCAACAAGATGAAACCGTTTTCAGAACGTTGGAGAGAAAAGTTGCAGCAGTGTGAACTGACCCGTCTGAGCTTGACTCAAGCCGGCTGATGGTGTCACCTGGAACTCAGCTGGTCAACGGCGGCAACTGGTTTTACAACATAAGTACGTCACCTGTTTTTACAGCCAGTCAGCTTGTAGTGAAGTCCGCTGGTCAAGTTAAAATGACTGCAGATGGCGTGTTTGGTGGCTCTGTCCCTGCCGAGTCCTCTGCTTACATCCTCATGTGTGCCGGTGTCGGTCTCTAGGTCGCTGCTGCTGCTCGCTGTATGTGTTTACACCCCCCACACACACATTCTCATTAACTAACTAATTGATGCTTCTTACTTATATCATTGTGGTGTATTTATTATGAACACAGTCCATCTGATGCTCGTTTTGTTTGTTTTTCACCGTTTCATCACTACTACAAATGCAGCTGTAGCCAGTATCTCACTATCACTGTCCTCATTCATATTTTAAGAAGCTACAAATTATATTCAGCCACAAAATAAACCTGAAAAGCTGGAAATCAGAACAGAAGTACAGAGAGTTGTTGCATAGCGATGATACACCATCTCATCTAGTTGCATTGGTGTGAACCGGCAGGTTTTTAGAACGTTGCAGAAAGTAGTTGCACGTTTCAACTCGTCTCATCGCGAATCTTTGATCTGAACTGGACTTCAGAAGACGCTGCTGGGTCTGGAGTGAATGTCTGTTGAATATCAAACTTAAAAGTAACTTCACTGCGGTTGCGACTGGCTTGACTGGAGTTTGGAGCATCCACAGTTGGTGCACTTGCTAAATGTACGGTCCACGCGGTCACAAAACATTGGGCTGCACGTTGACGTCTGCACAAGAGACCGTGTGGACACTTGCAGACACGGGTGTATGATGATATTTACTTCACATGGACCAAAGCTGACCCTTGAACAAATGAAGTTAAAACAGGCACTCTATATTCTTTTATAATAGATAGATGACAAAATTCTGAGTGAAAAACATGACACAGGCGGTTCTGTTTTACATTTAGGTGTGTAAAAAATGTGCAGCTGCTGTCGTCAAAGTTTAAACAATATGTATATAATCTATTTATATTGTCTCTGATAGTAAAAACATGCACCGACCTCTCAGCAAAGGAGGAAATGCCAAAATGTCAGGTATCTCTGTTGCCCAAATATGGCTTTCAGAATGTTCCCCTTTAGCAATGGTGCGTCCAGTTCTGCCTTCTTGGATACTGGTTTAACCTTTGGTCGAGGGATGCCACGGCAACAAGGATGTAAAGAATTTGCTATAAAGTAAGATAGAGTTAAGAAAGACATGAGTTTTGGATGCAGCATGTAACTGATAAACAGCTTTTCTGAACGCAAACAGGAGCTTCTGATTTTTTTTTTTTTTGCATTGGACATTGCTAAGATTTTGACACATCGCAGATGGGTTAAACATTTTAAAAACTTTTATATGACATTGGTACATTTCTACAAAATATTCAGCTCTAAATGTTAAAGCAGAAGTTCACTTTCACTACTACCTTTTTTTTTATGCCATCCTCCTTTCCCTTTTCAAATCAAACATGTCTGTCGCAAGCAGATTGGCTCATAAATTCAGTTTGACGTGTCACAATAGATTTATAGCCGGATGTTGCAGGAGTGGCGGGCTCCTGAACACGCGCGTGCACTCTGGCAAAACACACACACTGCATGAACTCACGAGCCGGCCAGTGTGCTCTGGGCCCGCATAGATTACTCTAGCCTGATTTCCTCATTCCCTGGGTGCTGTTGTGGTCACAGATACTCAGGCAAGAGCAGCCGCTCCCTGCTGGCAGCGGTCAGGTACGAGGGCTGGGCTGGGCTGGCCGGGCCTGATAACTACCCTACCCATCCATGGTACGGAGGAGAGGAGCGGAGGGCAGAGAAGAAGACAAGTGATGAGGAAGCAGAAAAAGAGAGTGGAAAAACAAGAGGGTTCAGAGAGGTTTGAACAGGGTTAGACTTATGTGAAGCTGTAGTTGTCTGGTGTCTTTCTGCACTCTGATTCGGCACCAACAAAGTCAAGAAGGGAAAGCTGGTTTGTTAAAACAAGAGTAGACTTATTAGACTAGTGTGCAAACATGTTAGATCATGTCAGAGCGAACAGATAATGAAGCAGGCATTAAAACTGTATTCGACATTTTTGCCAACACGTTTATTCATTGAACGTTAGAGGAGAACTTCAGTGCCAATATCACAAAAAAATTAATTTTATTCTGACAAATTAAAGACATTTAAACCATAAATTAATGCAAAAGGCAAAATTGGTGCAAAAAAGATGCACCAGAGAACAGAAAATTAAGTGTTTGATGCTTAAAATTTACTGGGGGAAGACTGTTTGGTTCGGTTCAGTTCAGTCGAACTCAAGTTCATTTGCCCCCTCAGTGCGGTTCGTTTGGGCAGGTGTGAACACAGCAATTACACTCAGGTGTGCACCAAAACAACCAGACCAAGACCTTCTTGAAGAGGTGGTCTCGGTCCGGTTACAAATGAACTCTAGTGCGGTTCATTTGTGGTGAGAACGTGTTCCGAGCTGGATGTGAACCAACTGCAGTCACATGACACATTGTTTGGGTTAAACATGAGCATGTTACAGTCCTGGAGGATTATTAATGTGCACCTCCTCCTGTACTGCCTTAATATGCACATTCAGCACATCCAATGCATCAAAATATTGTTTTCTAGTTGGAGCCGCGCCTCGCTTTCAAACTGTATGGTTTGACTAAAATGAACAATGACAGCAATATAGTCCACGATGAGCAGCGCTAAAATCAACCTGCGTAGTTGTCCCTCCATTGTGACATTAGAAAGTGTCACATTTATCTTGCAAGTGTACTCTTCTTCAACATTTTGTTTACTTCCTGGATTTTTCCCGCATGGAAATTCTGACCAATCAAGAGCAGCTTTCTCACACAAGGCATGAGAACATTAACTCTAAGGCAATCATGCAACAGCTTTTAATCTGACCTATTCTGTCAGGATTTACACATGTGAATTTGAAGAAACCAACCAAATCATGATAAAAAATCTCTGCAAACCACAGATACGTTACATTTGTACATTATGTAGCAGATATGTTGAAACTTTGCCTTTCGTTACATTTCAACAACACTGTGGTTAACATGTGGTTAGAATTATGCACAAAACACTTGGTTTGGTGAGGAAATGATCATGTTTTGGCTTAAAATACCAGCCTTTGGTTGCACAACGCCCACTGGAAATGCCTCGATGTCTTCATAAAGAACAATCACTTTTTGTGCCACTAATCCCGTTGTAAATGCAGCAATGACCTGCTAAAAAACAAATGGTTTTGTTGCTTGTTGGTCTCAAATTGTGGTCTGCAACTTGGCAGGTGTCTCACCAAGGTGATATGCCATATGCCATCCACCATCTCCTCCCGATGACAAAATCAGCTCATATACTACGCTGCTACCTTAGAAACGTTGATTTGGCACGTATGAAACGTACACATGTAACATATCCAGGGTCACAATGACGTCAGTTTGTTAGCTGGAAGCAAAACCTGCCTCTCCACCACAGGGCTGTAGGCTACATAGGAGTCTTAAAATGTCATCTTGTTGTGTTATTGGGAGCCAGAATAGAAGGAGTCATGGCTCAAAACATTATCATGTCCACCTCATCAGAAACTGGGGAGGTATTTAAGAGGAATAGTGGATTTCTCTGAAACGCTAACCCTTTAGCGCGTTAGCTAACGTTAGCTTTGACAGCAAAACAAAGTGGAGGAAATTGTTCAAGTGTCGTCCTCCTTTGTTAGATTGGCCCTCAGATCCATTGTTTTCAATGTAGACGTGCCATAGTGATGCCGTCGTGGCACGCACACATTCCCGACCACCCATTTTTCAGGACACGACGGCTGCACCTTGATATAACTCAAGTTCAACTTGTGGAACGTAGCAGTACACACCATAGACATTCAACTTGTGGAACGTAGCAGTACACACCATAGACATATGTAGACGCCGCATCAAGTGGGTTTGCCCGCTGCTGCGATACGTCAACGTTGCGCCATTTTGGATGTGGCAAGGCTGCGCTGTAAACTAATAGAAGTGAATGGACTTAATTTCATAAAGCACCTTTCTACAAAGAAATTTATGTTAATGCCTCTCATTTATTCATTCACACACACACTAATATACTTGGGAAACAGGCACCAACAACAATGTATTTGATTTTCTCAGATGGCTAAGGTAAGAACTTTATTGATCCCACACAGGAGCAATTCACCTTACATCAGCTATAGAGAACAAGGTAGTGCCGAAAAACAATGCACAGTGTATATATATATATATATATATATATATATATATATATATATATATACACTGAACAAAAATATAAACGCAACACTTTTGTTTTTGCTCCCATTTTTCATGAGCTGAACTCAAAGATCTAAATCATTTTCTATATACACAAAAGACCATTTCCTCACAAATATTGTTCACAAATCTGTCTAAATCTGTGTTAGTGAGCACTTCTCCTTTGCCGAGATAATCCATCCCACCTCACAGGTGTGGCATATCAAGATGCTGATTAGACAGCATGAATATTGCACAGGTGTGCCTTAGGCTGGCCACAATAAAAGGCCACTCTGACGCTTCTCTCAGAGTGGAAACTGAATCTGAATCTGAATCTGGATTAGTTTACAGCGCAGCCTTGCCACATCCAATATGGCGGCGACGTTGACGTACGGCTCAGCGCTCGATGCAGTGTCTATGTATATATGTCTTACCACGTCATGTGACAAAGTCTGTGATAAATATGGAAAAGTTGATCATGTTAGTGCAGGGCTGCCAGAGCTTTACATCTGTCCCACAGAGGATCAGCTCTGCACTTAGGGTTTCAGGTAAATGGACTATACGATGCTTGTTAAAGTTGCTTAGCGGTTAAATACGCATCATGTGTACGGCCCCTAAAACAAGCCAACAGAACTTGCTAGCTAGTGCTTGCTAATGTCTTTAGAGAATTGTTTTGCCTCCAGCTAAGCACCGCCCATCAAAAATGTCACACTGTTTACTAACAGCGAAAGGGTTTAAACTTTAAGGATGAAATAAAGTGACATAAACGTGATCACAGAGAAGTTTTTAAAAGTTAAGCAGCATGAATGATCCCTCTGTTTTCATTTACATTCATGCAGTAAACATGATCCTGACCTTGACTGCGCAGTTCATCCAAAAAGTGCTTACTGTGAAAGAAATCTGTTATAAATGACAATAATATGGGACAAGCCTGCCCTGAATTGGCTCGGTCAGACCCACAAATAGGACAGTGTGATCTATATGTGACCAAACACCACAAAGTCAGCTTCATTTAGTGTTACAGGCGACAGGTTTTTACACAATTCAGCCACAATCATCATTTAAACAAACTATTTTTCACACCTAAACTGTAGCATTCAGTACTCCTCTAACTGCTGGTGTGCAAAGATCATGTAGCCTAGGACAAGTTGTGTTTGTAGAAGTGTGTGTGTGTGTGTGTCTGTGTGTGATTCAGCTGGGGTCCATCCAGAGTAAGAATAGAATTTCAGTTGTCTGTCTGCAGATAAAGGTAAAGGTGCAGGACCCCTGCCCAAAACGTCCGAGTTTGCCTGCAGCCACGTGAGGACCATAACACACGGACAGCAGAGGATGCGACCCACATGCACCCGCTGACTCACAATCACAAAACGCACATGCATACATCACTCACAACCAGAACACACAGATTGAGCAGATAGACGTGTGGACATAGGGAAAGAGAGACTGAGGGTGGAGAGATAGGAGGCTGCGAGAGGTGAACGCAGAGAGATGGGGACTGTTGGAGCTGCTGCTGCTGAGGTGATTAGACTCGTCTCTAACAGTTACTGTCTTCACAGATTTGGCTGACGTTGGATTGGCCGTTTGTTTGTTGTTTTGCAGGTCCTAAAATGTATAGAGCAATGTGCCTGCTGCAGATAGGCCATAACAATAACTGTAAACATCTGAAAAAGTGGGTCAGGATGGTCAAAGTGGTGCCAACCGTGTCAGAGAGCAGAAACAGACGTTTGGCCATTTGATAAAAGAGACGCATAAGCAACAAAATAAGGGAGGAGAGCGGCAGAGAGGACAAATAGTTTGGTTCTTTGTTTACTTACATCATGAATTATAAGACTCGATCCAAGGTGGTGACGTCTTTACGAAGTACGACACAGGCAATACTTCCACCGTGTGCTCATTAACAGATTCACAAAATAATTTTTGAGTCAGGTTCTGGATGAATTATGGAAATAAGAAATTTATTTCTTTTGTAGAAGGCATGTCAGCTACCAATATGTAATCCAAGTGCGTGTGTATTTGTCATATTATCCTTAGTTATTTTATTGTTTTATTTTTATTTTTTCCACTTGACTTATTGCGATCTGTATTTCATTTTTATGTATGTTTTTTGTATTTATTTATATGTGAAATTTACTTATTTAGTTACTTATTTCATTTAATTGTTCTGTGTTCAAGTTGTCCACTTCTTTATATTTGAAAATAAACAAGATCTTTATCCAAAAAAAAAACCAAACAACAATCAGAGTTGATAATCATTCCTGACTCTTGACTGATTGCTGTAATTATTCTGTCTTGCTTAATGGTTTAACAGTTTGGTTTATAATTAGGTGACGTCTTCAAGTTGCTCATCTTGTCCAACCTGACAAAACCCAATAACCTTCAATTAACAATCACAAAGGACAAACACTACTTCAGACGAACAATTTCAAAATGTACATTTGACTCATTGTACTTTGTCCTGTGACAAAAAAATATGAAATGTGAAAAACATGCTTTAACACTCTATCATGAGCTCTTATTCATGTTTTTAACACACCAATATTTATAATGTACCTTCACAAGGACACACAAACATCTTGTTACAATAAAACGCATCCCCAATACACGAAGCAAAACTGTGCTCTGTTTCCAAAATTAATTTCTTCAGTTTTTTTGTCCCAGAAATGAAAACCTGTTACACATAAATTTGAATCTTTATAACAAAGAATTTGCTTTGTTTTCCGGTTCTTTGTTCTTTGTTCTTTATTAAGACCCCCATTAGCTGCAGTACTACTACAGCCATTCTTCCTGGGGTCCGACAATTATGCACACACATTAAACACACAATAAACATATTAGGAGGAATAAACATAATGCAAAGTACTGCAACATTCATGAACATAAATACAGAATAGAAAAGTTACAGTAAAAATACAACAAACCTCTGAGCTACCTGCCTCATGTTTGATTTGTTGAAGTCCTAATTGCAAAAAATGAATATTTTATTCACATAATTGTTAATATTTGGATGGGAGAAGAATGTGCTAACACTTTGTTGTTAACAGCACCTCAGAGAGCAGTTTGTTTTAGCACATTCAAAGTCGGTTTGAACCCAGGGGTGGGGGGCCCTCCTGTGTGGAGTTTGCATGTTCTCCCCGTGTCAGCGTGGGTTTCCTCCAGGTACTCCAGCTTCCTCCCACAGTCCAAAGACATGCAGGTTAATTGGTGACTCTAAATTGTCTGTAGGTGTGAATGTGAGTGAATGGTTGTCTGTCTCTATGTGTCAGCCCTGTGATAGTCTGGTGACCTGTCCAGGGTGTACCCTGCCTCTCGCCCAGTGTCAGCTGGGATAGGCTCCAGCTCACTTTCACTGGTAAGTTTAAAATAAAGTGTACATAAAACAATCCTGTGTAGTATACCTTTAACATTTGTGTGTGACTCAATAGCCATCTCCTGGGTGGAACTCTTAACACGTGGTTGAAGTTGTAAAACGGTTGCGGTTAGGTTTAGGCAACAAAACTACTAAGGTTTAAAAAAAAAAAAAAAAAAAAAAAAATCATGTTTTGGGTTAAAGTAGTAATGTGTTGTAAATGCTTCACATAAGTGATGTAAGTGAGGAAGTTACGTAACGTTACGTTTAAATAGCACTGACTTTTGGTTTCACTCAGAACACAAACAGCAGTGTCCTGGCTGAAAGGTTGTGCTTGTTTGACCCCTCCACCTCACCTCCTGGCCACCGTACACGGATTCTTTCGCTCTTTATACTATGTCAGTTCCCCTGAGCATCAAATATTGCTGCAGATGGGTTTACAGTGGAGATAGTTGAAAACTTGGTGCGTTTCATAAGCTGACATTTGGTCCTGGACTTTCCACGTCCACATAGGACGTGCAAGGTACCCTGGGTGTGTTGGTTGCTGACGTTCTGGGACGCTGTGTCAAGTTCTGCCTGTTACATGCATTGTCTTCTCTTTCAAAATAAACGCACTACGTCGGTACAATACCACAAATTGACATTTTTTTCCTTCAACAACAAACATGTGGTTGGGTTTAGGAAAAAAGAACATGGTTTGGCTTTATAATCTTACAGGACGCGAACACTGCTCTCTCAGGTAAAAGTCGGTGTTTGTTGGACCCATCGACCACCGCTCCCACCCGCCCCACTTGGACTTTCACTGCGTTAACTTTCGTCCTTGTCACGCCACATTAACCCCTGGCGCCACCGGGCACTGTTAATCTATAACGGCAACCATCCACGCATCATGTCAGCATTAAAGCATACCTTTTTTCACTGGTTTCCGATGCTGCAAGTCACTGCCCAAGCGCCAGATTTCGACGACGTCAGACCAAGACAGGGCTCGTTTCTCTCAAATTTTGGTCAGTCCAGATCGGTTGGATGTACTGCCAAATTCACGGGAGCGTCATCACAAACAGCTAATAGTTGTGAGATGAGCATTCAGTTCAGAGGCAACAGCTCTGGTGGACATTCCTGCAGTCAGCATGTCAGTGGCACGCTCCCTGAAAACTTCTCTGACATTGTGTTGTGTGATTAAACTTTACATTTTAGAGTGGCCTTTTATTGTGACCACCCCAAGGAACACCTGGGCAGTAATCATACTGTTTAATCAGCATCTTGAACTCCACCTGTCAGGTGCATGGATTATCTTGGAAAAGGAAAAGTGCTCACTGACATATTAACATATCAACAAATTTGCGACCAGTGTTGGGCAGTAATAATATTACTTTTTCCAGTAACGAGTAGTGTAACTAATCACTAATGAAATTTCAGTAATAATTCTGTATATTTTTATAATTTTTACTCCAAAACCACACAACTTGTTACACCGTTACTTTTGTTATCACATCACTACTGACTTGAAATACAACAGTCACATCAACGGACTCATTTTCATAATCGTCGTGCTGCATACGTGCATCACAAAGCAGGGAGCTAGTTGGAAACACTTACCTTAGTAGCTGGAAATATTCCCATCACTTTGATTATGTCAAGATGAAAGATGACAAGAGCACTGTTGCTGCAGGTAGTCGGACTAAGGCCATGTTAACACGAAAACGATCAGCTGAAAACTGAATCAGCTCTTATTTTCGTTTTGAAAAAAGTTCTGCGTTCAGACGACAACGTCTTGATAACAATCGCCGTGCACACGGATCCGCAAAAATGACCAAAGACGCTGTAGTATACATGCCAGGCCAGTAGTTGGCGGTGTGACTTCGCAATGAAACACCACGTGCCTGCGCACATGCACTTCCCTCTACAGAGTGGTGATGTATAAACAAACAAAATGGCAACCGCACAAACGTTTGTCTGGACAGACGACAAGATGGAGTTGCTAAAGTAAATCTACACTTAGCTGGAGAAGCGTTGATAAATTCAACAGGGTGAGCAGCACAAACAGTGCTCGGGAATCCGCCATTGGTTTTGTGATGGTCGACTTTCTTGCGTATGCCTAGTGACTGGAAGCGTAATGCGCATGTGCGAAAAGTCTCCGTTTACAGAGGAACTGCAGATTGCAAGTTTACATGACAACGGAGACGGTGCTGTTTCCAAAAAATTGCACTCTGGAACCTGTTTTCATGACGTTGCATTTTCAGGCACCCAAAACGCAGCTGAACTAAAGTTTACCCTTTTTGGCTAAAATAATTTTCGTATAAACAGGACCTTAAACTCCACTGTGAAAAACACACACGTCCTCAAACCTCTGGTCTGAAACACCTCGGCTACTACGACCGACAACACAACAATGTGAAGCTCCAGGAAATACACCCCGCCAAAGGTAAGCACTCCTCGGCTGCAGAGGTCGACTGTAGCCCTACACTGGCTAAACAACCAAAACTGGATTTTAATCGTGGACAGCTACAGGATACAAAGAAGTAATGAAGCCTGTGGCTGGATATGTGTTGGATGAAATGTTGCTCCACGAGTGTCTCTCCATCTTTCAGGTAGATCTTTGGAAAAAAAAAAAACTGTCACAGGAAACAGAAAAAACCCAGGCAAGAGGAAGCTATCTAACCTTAGCTACACTTAACGGCAGTCACCCTGACATTGACACAGAGGCACACGTCTCAATTTTGGTTAGATACACAATGACCAGCTTTATGGAGTGTAATGGAAAAGTAATATCTTAAGTAGTGTAATGAACTACTGTTGGCAGGGTAAGAGTAACGAGTCCAACACTGTTTGCAACCAATTTTTGAGAGAAATCTATAGAGGAATTGCATAAAAAAAAGTTTTAGATCTTTACCAAAACCTGTGAGAAATGAGAGCAAAACCAAAAGTGTTACATTAAAATATTTGTTCAGTAGAAAATAACCTCAGTTGGAGATGTTATCTCGCGGCCTCTGTTTGATCACATATAGAACCGTACGTGTGACAGAAAAACAAGAGGTGATCCCTGAAACCGTGATCGCTTCTGACAACTTTGTCTTGATGTGTAAATAGAAAACATGAGGGAATTAAAAAAAGATGTATCTACGCTGCAAATGAATCTACCTAAGTGAAGCAGGTGTGAGTTTAACACGGTAACCACACACATACACACACACACATGGACATCCCCACAGCCTGCTGGTGCTGAGTGTGTGGTCAGGTTTGTCACCCAGTTTCCTGACATGCTGAGGCCAAAGCTCTTTCCCAGCAACACCCCGTAACACACACTCAGACACACACACACACACACGCTCCAGACACTTCCACTCAGACCTCATTTTGTCTACTTTCACATTGGCTCTGTCTAGGTTTTCTTCATAATGACAAAAACACAGACGAGATTTTTTTGTGTGTAGACATTTGGACGGAACTAAAAATAGTTTCTATGAATCCAAAACAAGTCTGGGAATTTCTGTGTGTCAGTGTGAGTGTCTGCGCTCGTGTTTATGTGTCTATTTGGGTTCAGGATCGGGGGTTAGGGGGGTCATGTGGCTAACTTTTTGTCTTGAGAACTTGTGCTTATATACAGTCACAAGTTCTCTCACACACACACACACACACATTTACACAGCACAGAATGACATGTTTTCCCGCTCAGGCTTGGTCCAGCTTCCCTATTCACCTGGGTAAATAGAGCAGAAGGAAGGGCCTTTCAATGGAGCCCACCACACACACACACACACACACACACACACACACACACACACACATTCACCATAACCCCACCCTGCACTGCCATCACCACGACTGCACACAAACACTCACATTTCAATCCTCCCTCAAACCAACATCCACTCACACATATCTGTCTCCTAAAACACTCTCCTTGTTTCCTCTCCTCCCCTCGTCTCCTCTCCTCCGTCCGTCTACTCCATTGTTGTCTCTAAGTGACCCTGACAAGTCGATTCACATGCCACGATCACGCCTGACCGCCCCGATTTAGGACACTTGTCACCGGGGTTCCCCCAGCCGTCGATAAATCTGCCCTCGATCCGCCCTCCTCCGAAACACACTCACACACCCTCTTCAGATACACCCCCTACTGTCCTTGAACTCATTTGGAGGGTGGGTGTGGTTTGAGGTAATGGGGTGAAAGTTGTGTGTGTGTGTGTGTGTGTGTGTGCATGTGAGCGAGCAGGAGTGGGCATAATTGCACCAATGAGATAACAATATTCAGACCTCAGGCTTGTTTGTGGTCTGCAGTCCATAACACAAGCTAGGCTGAAAAGGCAAACACACACACACACACACATGAATAGGCACACACACTTTCTCTTTGTATTCATGACACCTGTTATGAAATTAACTGGCGAACAGAGCGATGACTGTCACGTCCTGACATCATTAGTTCCAAGTTAGATGGCTAAAGCCAACAAATGTTCCTCTGTACAGTTTCTCTTTTCTACTGTGTGTGTGTGTGTGTGTGTGTGTGTGTGTGTGTGTGTGTGTGTGTGTGTGTGTCACAACTGTCGGAGAGAGGACATATGGGAGGAAAGTGCATGATGAGGGAGACAAAACAAAAAACAACAGTACAGCTGGCAGTGAACGCATCACACAGCTTTATAGGACAGCACTGATGGGTTCTGGGAAATGGTCATTATGAGCATCGACGTCTTGTTTCGTCCAACCAACAAATAACTCAAAGATGTTTCGTTTAATGTCACAAAAGACATAAAAAAGGCAGCAAAACCTCACATTTGAGACACTGGAGCCTGGTTTTAGTCAAATCAAATAATTGGGAAGTAATTTTCTGTCGATCAACTACTTGATTAATGAATTAATAGTTTAAGCTTCACCACAGTTATGATCAAGTGAGAGTGATGAGTGGAAAGAGTTAAAGGTTCAGTTTGTCAGGGTGCTTTCAGACCTAGAGTTGTCTTGCTTTGGTCTGAATCAGGGACTCATTTTGTTTCAAAGTTGTATAATTGCCTAGAGTTGGTTCGTGTTCTCACGGCAGCATTTACAAGCGGACCAGATCAAATGCCTTGTGTGAGAAAGCTGCTCTTGATTGGTCAGAATTTCCATGTGGGAAAAACCCAGGAAGTAAAGCAAACATTGAAGAAGAGTACACTTGCAAGATAAATGTGACACTTTCTAATGTCACAATGGAGGGACAACTACGCAGGTTGATTTTAGCACTGCTCATCATGGACTATATTGCTGTCATTGTTCATTTTAGTCAAACCATACAGTTTGAAAACGAGGCGCGGCTCCAACTAGAAAACAATGTTTTGATGCATTGGATGTGCTGAATGTGCATATTAAGGCAGTACAGGAGGAGGTGCACATTAATAATCCTCCAGGACTGTAACATGCTCATGTTTAACCCAGGCTACTGTGATCATTTTGGCACTCTCTAATGTTGTTGTACAATTTGAACAAATGTAGCAGTATTTTCAGAGTTTAGACTTTTAGGGAGAATATATTTCTGGATTATACTTACTTACTTTAAAAATCTCATTATTTGGCAGTGGACGCATTGGAAAGCGTAAATTATGAGGTTTCTGTCAATATTTTTTCATGGTTATAGGCTAAAATCTCCTGTAGATATTAATCCAAGTAAATTACATATTTATCAAAATCTGGCCCAGCTCCGTTGCCGCAGATTTCATCGAAGAGGCTCCATGTTCACTTCCAGCAAATCATGTGCAAAGAATTGTGGGTACTGTATACCTGCTGTGGATACACACATGCATCCTTGAGAATTCTCTCAATGAAGGACTCTTTCCTCTGTAGAATCTGAAGGATCCTTGACATTGGAACAGTCCAATCCAGCATCCTTGAAATTCAGTCATATAAGGATCCTTCCTTGACTTTGAGAAACACCCTTGGTGTCTTGGAGCCACTGAGGCTAACGATTTAGCAAGCTAGCAAGCTAGTCACATAATGCATCCTCAAACATATTGTCCAAATTCCGAAGAAAACCTATTTTCAACTAAAATTACAGCATATTATCTTACCCTCCAAAAACAGGGAAGTTTTAATGACACATTTCCAGCTGTGTTTGTGGCGACCAAATGAGGTATTTTAAGCCAAAACAATATGTTTTCCTAACCACGTGGGTTTTGTGACTAAACCTAACCACACATTTCAACATATCCACTATATATTGAAGTACATATAAAATGTTCTAATGTAACAACTCTGTGGTTTGCAGAGACGTACAATGCCAACACTTATTCTGGTGATTTGGTTGCGACCCAACAAGCATGCTCACAACACGCAGGGGTAGGCCAGGTGTGCAGAGGTGAGACAGTACACGTTTTAATGTGTACAACTTTTCAAGCAGACAAGAGTGTCCGAAAGCAAGTGCCTTTATCCCCGGTTTTAATGACTGATCTCGTCTCCCTTCTCTGTGACACTTTTGGATTCATTGAATCAGGACGACCGCTGTACAGATTAAGTGGTATAGACCGTATGCTTATGTATGTACACACCTACGCACAGAGGCAACTCCTGACTGACTCACTTTACATCAATTCTCATTATAAATGCTGATCCAAATTATTTCTTTCCTTGGGTTCCTTCCGTGGAAGTTGACAGGAAGAGGGAAAATGCTGACAAAGTAGATGTTAACACAAATGTCTCTGAGTGTGTGTGTGTTTGTGTGAGTCTGCGTGCTCAGTGTGTACAAATGGTACGTGCCAATAATGCTCCTCTTCAACATTTAGTGTTAGCAACAGTCTGAAAAGGCCTGTGGGCTCAACAGTCACTGTGACAGAAGAGGCACCAGTGCAAACAAAAGTGGGAGAGTTCTCAGAAGAGCAGGAAAGTCTTCAGAGGATGGTAAAAGAAAAACATGATCATCACAAACTGCAGATCTGACTTACTGCAGTGTTTTCAGATTAAAACACAACCTGAAACAGACACTGTAGCATCAACGTCTCAAGCATTGTTCTCTGAGTGGGTTGTCTATCTGTAGGTCTCCAAAGAAATTGTGTCATCAATGGCGGGAAATTCTGAGCAAACAGTCCTGTGTGTGAGTGTGTGCGTGAGTGTGAGTGTGACAAATGTACTGAGTGATGCAGATGGCAGGTCTTGAGACACCTGTCCCCCTAAAGATAAGAGTAAGAGATACCACAGAGCTGTAAGGTGTGTTTCAGAGGTCTTATCTGAGCTGATGCATCTTGAAAGTCAGATGGTACGGCTGAATAGTGCTGACACACACGTACATGTACACACAAAGCAAAAATATCTATCTATCTATCTATCTATCTATCTATCTATCTATCTATCTATCGAGGTTTAAAATACCAGCTTCTCGTGGCACTATTCTGGCTGGAAACGCAGCGATGTCTCAGTAAAAAAATGAATAAATAAGCACTTTTCAGAGCACTATCGCTGCTAATAAAGCAGGGATGTCTGGTTACTTTTCGTGGTACTATCCCAGCAGGAACACAACGATGTTTCAGTAAAAATCAACTGCAGGAACGCATTGATGTTTTGGCAAAAAACAACTGCTTTTGTGGCACTATTCAAGCAGGACTTCAGCAATCTCTTAGGGAAAAACAACCGCTTTTCTTGGCCTTATCCTGGCAGGACTTGCAGCAGTGTTTTAGTACAATAAAAAAAACCTTCATAGTACCAGCAGGAACGTAACAATGTTTCATAACAATGTTCAGACAAAAAACGACTGCTTTCGTGACACTATCCCGGCTTGAAACACAGAAATGTCTCAGTAAGAATTAACTGATTTTCATGGCACTATCCCAGCTAGTAATGCAGGGATGCCCGAATAAATAAACAACTGCTTTTTGTGGCACTATCCAGGCAGGAATTGCAGTGTCATCTCAATAAAAAAAATAGCCACATTTCATGGGACTATCCCCGCAGGAATGCATTGATGTTTTGGCAAAAAAAATGACTGCTTTTTGTGGCACTATCCTGGCAGGAAAGGCAGTGATGTTTTGATAGAAATCATCAGCTTGTCATAGCCCTGTTCTGGCAGGAATCGCAGCAATGTTTAAGTACAATAAAAATAAAAATAAAAACTTCACTGTACCAGCAGGAACGCAACAATGTTGCATAACAATGTTTCGACAAAAAAACGACTGCTGGGGCGTCGGTAGTGTAGTGGATAGTGCCGGCGCCCCATGTACAGAGGCATTGCATCACTGCAGCGGCCGCAGGTTCGAATCTGGCTTGCAGCCCTTTGCTGCATGTCAGTCCCCACTCTCACTCTGTCTCCCCATTTCACTCTTTGTCCTGTCATTAAAGGCAAAAAGCCCACAAAAATAATCTTAATCTGCTTTAATGGCACTATCCTGGCAGGTAATGCTGTGATGTTTAGGTAAAAATCATGCACTTTTGCAGCACTATCCTGTCAGGAATTATAGTGATGTTTTAATAATAAACTGCTTATTGTTGCGCTATCTCGGCTCAAAACACAGCAATGTCTTGGTAAAAATCAACTGCTTTTCATGGCACTTTCCCAGCTAGTAACCTAGGAATGTCTGGGTAAATATACAAACACTTTTCGTGGCTCTATCCTCGCAGGAACGCAATGATGTTTTGGCAAAAAACAACTGATTTTCGCGGCACTATCCATGCAGGAAAGGCAATGATGTTTTGGCACTATTCCAGCAGCAATTCAGCAATCCACTGGTAAAAAACAACTGCTTTTCTTTGCATGAGCCTGGCAGGAATCCCAGCGATGATTCAGTACAAAAAAAACCCCTTCATAATAGTATCCCTGCAGGCACTGTCCCATCACGATTTACAGCGATGTTTTGGTAAAAAACAACTGCTTTTCCTGCAACAGTGTTTTAGCCAAAAAAAACCCCACATTTCATTGCACTATCCCGGCTTGAAACACAGCAATGCCTCTGTAAAACAAGCCACTGGAGACGCAGCAATTATTCAGTAAAAAACAACCGGTTTTGTTGTTTGTTGGTCGTGGTCTGCAGCTGCGATATGATGCATGAACAAGTGGTGTAATGGTGGCTGATGAGCCGGGTGTAATACTATGGAAATGGGTAGGCTGCCAAGAAGGAAGTACGTAAACTCCCCTATATGTATACGTTTGCCTATAAAAGCCTGTATATTCCAAAGGCTTTTTGGCTGATAGGTGGGTATACTTTAAACAGCCAGAAAAAGAGGTGGATACACCCTGTATACCTGTGTATACCCTCATGGTCTGCAGAAACATACAGTGCCAACATTGTCCTCTGTCGGCTGGGCTCCTTCTTTTTGTGCATTTATTTCATGCTATTATCACGACTAAAACATAGTTTCTAGTCTCCAGGATGCATTTTCTGAAAATACCAGCCATTACAGTGATGGCTAGACGCTGTGTAAGTGCTCAGTAACCAGCATATATTATTCACAATAAAAGAGAAGTTGATGTCTCTCAGGTCCTGTTTTACAAAATAATATAACTGTTGCATCACATTAAACAAATATGCATCGTCAGCATATAAAGAGTGATGAACCAGCAATGTGTTGTTGAAATTATCTTTTTCTCACGCTCTAAAGTTTTCACTTGTCAGTGTTGGTCTGGAGAAGCAGGAAAAACATATAGTCCATTGCGTGTCAGCCTAAATTTTTTCCCCCCTATTGTTAATGCATCAGTAACATAAGCAATTGCGATTACATTGGTGATCAGCTGCGTTTATCTCCTCCACTGAAAAACTAGTTAACACTGGCAACTTAACTCTTCCTAATACACTTTCCTGTGTTTGTCCTGAGTGTTACGACTAATCTGCAGGTTCAAATGTACAAATTTAAAACACTTACGTTACTATGGAGATTCATTTTGTTGAAGTAGAGCCTGTTTGCTCTACTCTATGCTGATTTGCATGTAAGCATGTTTGTGTGATGCGTTTTGCAAAGATGTATGACAAGAGCATTAAAAAAAACAACAAAGTTTTCATAGTCAAATCAGTTTATTCATGTCTCACACGAACAGTGGAATACAGAGTACATTATACACACCTTGAAAACTGGTTCATGCACACACACACACACACACGCACACACACACACACACACACGTACAAACACACCAAACCACAGGCTTCACAATGTAGTTATCTGGATGCAACATTGGGGGTAATGTGACCAAGCAGAGGCGCCTTAGCTCATCAGCAAATTAAGTGGGGGTAGGAGGCTGGGGTGAGGTGTGCGTGTGCGCATATGTACAAGTGTGTGTGTGTGTGTGTGTGTGCATCAGGATGTGGAGAGTGTGAGAAAGAGGGGGGGCAGGATTTAGGGTAGTAGGAGCACAGCCGTGCAGAGAGATAAGAAGTTGTGGGATTGTCGAGTCGAGGGGGGGGGCGTGGAGCAGAGAAAACAGATGGATATAGAGACTGTGTGTGTGTGTGTGTGTGTGTGTGTGTGTGTGTACCACATCTTCATCTCTGCAGTGGTGCCAATATTAGAGGTCACATTTTAAGTGTATGCACTTCAGAAATTAAAAACCAGCTTATTCGTTCTCATTAAAAATATTTATTAAATTTCATGATTCACCCAAAGAACTTTTACTAATTATGAATATGTTGCTTTCATAAACAGTAAACACATTGTTTATAGTCAGCGTGAAGCTCACAATTGAATTTTGAAGGTTGTTATTTTGTACTGGTGTTTAACACGAGAGAAAATATAGAAAAATATTCATATTTTCTTTTTTAATTTTACAATTAAACCCATTTACATGATATTTCACATTATGTTCAGTACATTTGAAGAGTTCATGCCACTGTAAAAAATGTTTTAAGTTTCTTTTATTCTGCACAAGTTAATAATGTACATCTGTCAGCCCTTATCCACTCACCACGTACCATCTGCTGGGTGCAGCTCTCAACCTTTCTTTTTATCAAAGAAGCCATTAAGCAGGGGATTCCCATGTTCCTCCTAGAGTCTTATTCCTGCCTGTTCGGGATGAGAAGTCCAGTAGAAGCAGAGAAAAACTCTGAAGGTGAAAGGTCAGCGCTGGATAATATTCCTCAAAGACAGAGACAGTGTTAGAGAGCAGAGCACTGAGCCTGAATGCGGCACCACATGACACTGATATCCAAATAAGCGGTGAGGAATACTGTCCGGCCAGCGCATGCGTGTTTGCACCGCTGCTACAAATACATGGACACATGTAGGGGAAGCTCACGCGTGAGCCGTCCGTCCTGCGTACGTGCATGCCAGCAGGCAGAGCAGTCTCACACCTGCTTTTCATGTGCACATACAGTGATGGTGTGAGGCGAGAAACAGCGCAGCAAAAGCTGTCACAGTGCTTTCACACACACTCTCTGCGAGCGTGTTCTCACCACCCGCAGCACAGCTCAGCTGAGGTAAGCAAATTATCTCTGTGTTGTTCTATCAATCCTCACACACTTGCTCCCACACACACACTCACACAGTACCTGTCACTTCCTGTCTTCCTGTAGAGAAGCTCGATTCTACCCCTGATGGACGTCCACGTCGAACAGAGTGGACATTACGGCAGCGGAAGCCGAGGGAAGCGAGATGAGAGCGAGTGTGTGAGGAAAAGAGAAGCAGGAGTTATGCAAAAACAATCACACAACTGTCGCACAATCAGCACGTCACTAACTGGATGAGTAAAAACACACACAACGCTGCCTGGTGATTAGTTTGGGTTGCGAATACTGATATCTGTTAGTGGAAAACACTCATCAGTGTGCATCTGTGCAAGATAAGGACGCTAATTTGCCTGCGCTCATGTTTTCGTGCCGTCTGCTTGTGTGTGTG